>NW_022589709.1:44928518-45430860 GCF_004348235.1 Phoca vitulina
AAATAAATAAATAAATAAATAAAATGTATTTGGTTTATTATTGTTATTTTAAAATTAATTATTAAGTATTTTTTATTTGTCAGCTTTTTAATACGATAAATATATATGTTATATACTCCATATATTACTATATTACTATATACAGTGTGTGTGTATGTATATATATACACATATATACATATCTCACAATGCTGTGTGTGAGTGCATTTGCTCTTTGGGTCCTTCAGTAATTTTTAAGAGTAAAGGAGTCTTGAGACCTAGAAGTTTGTGAACTAGTGTACTACATAAGCCCCTGTTGGTGTTTGATATTACAAATCTCTCCTCCCGAGCTGTCATCTTTCTATTAACTTTACCTCTAATGTACTTGGTTGAATAGAAACCTTTAAATTTTTTAAAAGGAACCAATTTCATTTTTCCCTTCACACTTTGTGTTTTTCTGGTCTTCTTAAGAACAGCTTCTTCAACTCTGAGGTCACAAAAATATGTTTCTACATTTTCTTCTACTAGGTGAATAGTGTTACTTTTCACGTTTGGCCCTTAGTACATTCCAGTCCAAACTCATTTTTCTCTATATAGACTATCAATTTTCCCAACACCATTTACTAAATCTGGCCTTTCCCCCCTGACTTGTAAAGCTTCCTCAAGTGTGAATATATGTCTAGGCCTCTTCGTGGACCCCTCTTCCAATTCCAATTAGGTATTTTTCTGTCTCTAGGTTAGCACCACATTATTTTTAATTAAAATAGTCTTGAGATGTCTTAATATATGGCAAATTTCCCCCATTTTTCATATCTCTTTTCCAGTATTCCTGAGTATTTATAATGAAAAGTTGTTTTTCTATGTATAATTTAAAATAAAATTATAGATTTTTTAGAATAAATTTATCATAACACATAATACTGTCCTGGATTTTTTTTTTTTAAGATTTTATTTATTCATTTGAGACACAGAGATACAGAGAGAGAGAGAACATGAGCAGGGGGAGAGGGAGAGGGAGAAGCAGACTCCCTGCTGAGCCAGGAGCCCAATGTGGGGCTCGATCCCAGGACCCGGGATCATGACCCGAGCCGAAGGCAGACGCTTAACCATCTGAGCCGCCCAGGTGCCCCCTGTCCTGGATTTTGATGAAAACTGCACAGAATTTACAAACAAAATTCAGAGAACAAATTTATTATGTTGTCTCATCCATTAAAATGTATACTGGTCTTCCGTTATATATTTTGGTTAAAAAATATTTTCCATAAGGTCATATTAATTGTTTATTAATACTTTCTAGATATTTTCTAGAACCACTTAGTTTCTAGATATTTTATAGTTCCTTTCAATATTATAATAACATCTTATTATCAATCTTTTATTTTTACCTTAATTATATTTATATTTTGAATAGGTAAGACATCCCATACTTCAAGTTTCAAAAGACACTGAAGAGTATATACAGCACTGTCAAAGTTATTCTTCCCTCTTCTCTCCCCAAGTTGTTTACCTCCTTTTAAAGAAACCACTGTTAACCAGTTTTGTGTTTTTGCTTTCAGAGACATTATAATCCTGTACAAGAAAATATGTATACGTATTATTTGCCCTTTACAGTAGTATAAACAGAAGTATGCAGCACACACTGTTCTGTTGCAAATGTCTTACTGCTTTTTCCATATAATTTCCAGATAATTGTAGATACTCTTCCTTGATACCACACCAAAACTTGACAAGCAGTAATTTCTTAAGCCTATGCTAAGAGCTCTCTCTTTCTCTCCCTCCTCCTCTTGCTCCTCTCCTCCCACCCCTCATTCTTGTTCCTTTTCTTTACAAATGAAGAGTATTCCATTTTCTGGACTTTTCCATAATGAAATGACTTAGACCCCTATTGATAGATTCAAATTGTTTGAAATTGTGTTCTGTTATATACAGTGCTGGAGGGAACAACTTTGTAGCTACATCAATTTGCCTATGTATGATTATACTTGTAGGCTGCATTCTTAGAATGAAATTGCTGAGTTTAAGGAAATGTGCATTTGTCATTTCATTTCATGTCACAAATTCATAAAAGTCCTTCATAAAAGACTGTCATTTATACTCCCACTAGGAATGTACAAGCTTGCCTATTTCTTTACACTTTAGTGAATATTTTATAATATTGTGTGAATTATAGTATCTTGGAGTAGGTTTAATTTAATTTGTATTCTGAGTAAGATTGAGTATCTCTTCATATGTTTAAGATCCATATGTATTTCCTTTGATGTCAACTAACAAAAATCACTTGCCCATGTTTTTTCTATTGAGTTGTTTGTGTTTTACCTGTTAATAGGTAAAACCTAATTTCTTTGATTAATCAACTCTTTGCTATGATATGATTTAGAAAACATTAATAATAGTTGTCATTTATATTTTACTTTATTTTGCTTTTTATCTTAAAGAAATTTTTAGTTTAATGACATTTTTAAAACTAGTGCCATGATTAGAAAGTCATTTTCATCTCAGATTATTTTTAATTCAATATTCTCCTCTGGTCCTTTGGTGGTTTGTTTGTTTGTTTTTCATTTAAGTATTTAATTTACCTGGAATTTACTCTGGGATAAAAGGACAGATATTGATCTAAATTTATTTATTTAAGATATTTACCAAATTATCCCAATCCCGTTGTTCAATATTCTATTTTTTCTCCACTGATTTAAATATCAGTTATTTCATATATAAAATTTCTTTACAGAGTGGGGTCTATTTATTGATTTTCTACTCTGTTTTATTGATCTGTCTGCTTTTACATGTGGCAGTATCACACTATCTTAATTATTTATATTACATTTTCAATTAATTGCTGATATAGATTAAATGTTGATCTCATATTAAGCAAATTTGCAGAACTTTTTCATTCATTTTTATTATTTGTTGCTTCCTTGAATTCTCAAAGTAAATTGTTACATCATCTGCCAGTATGGGCAATCTCTGAATCGCATTCTACTGCCTTCTGGAAGGGGTTTCATAACCTGTCTTGGGCTCACTAGTTTATTCTACAACTCTGTCTCTTTGTTTGAAATCCCCCCATTAGGAACCTTATGTAGCTTAATTTTAAACTTTTTTTAACTTTAATTATATTTTTTATTCTCAGTATTTCCAACTGGTTCTTTTTTTGTTTCAGTCTTATGTTTCAAAAATGTCCTTATCTTCTTAGGAAATTTTTTTTTTTAACTTTAAAATCTTAATCTTTCAGTTCTATTAGATTAGTTTTTTTCTAGTATTAGTTCTTTTTTTGTTTTCTTCTTTTGATTACAGTGCTTGCATTTCTCAGGGAGTTTGTATTAATATCTTGGCTAGTCTTGTACCTGAAGGGCAATGTGACACCCCTGACCTAGTTTCAGCGATTCCAGGTGGATCACGTTGGTGCAAAGAGGGGGCCTTATGACAGTTATAATCTGTACTTATCCTGAATCCCTCTCCCTCCTAACTCAGTTGCCCCAGACCCTGCTTTTATCAGCATCTCCATTGCTCCATTTTACCTCCTTAGTGCAGAGACAAGGCTGCGGAGTGCAGAGGGGGAAACACGCAGACTTGTGAGTGACTGCAGGCTCCCCATTCCAGCCTGGCCCACATGTCACCACTGCCTCCCCTGGCACTGGACTGGAACTGGGTAGATCAGGAAGGAGCCAGACTGCAAAATGAGAATAAGAAATGGCAAATTTAGAAAGCTCTTCTCAAGCCTGTCTCCCATCACTAGCCCTTGGAGTTTTCCCCACATCCCAAACATAGAGACATACACTGGGATCTCGAAAACTCCTATTACGCTAAGGGTTTCTCATGGTTTTTTTGCGTTAGAGTTTGATAAATCTCACTACCTGCTCAACAACCTTCTAACCTGGAGTATCTCCAGTGCTGAATTCAGGGGAGAGGGGCAGTATCCCATGCTTGTTGCTGTCTTGTCAGGAACCCATGAATTTTCCTTTTTTCCCCACTTTGAAGCTAGTGATTGGATTCACACACACACACACACACACACACACACACACACACACACACACACACACATACTTAAACATAGTAGCCCTAAATGTCTTATAAGCTCATAGCTTTGGAAGTTGTTTCTAAAAGTATTTTCGTATGGTTATTATGAGTATCAGCTCTAATAAATGCAGTGTACCTCTCCAAGCCCAAATTCCCTAACATCAAATGGTTAAAGTAGAAAGAATGCTTCTTTTCATTTAAATAACAACAAAAACTGAAAATCAACCCCAAAAGCAAATGTTCCAAGAGATTTCTAGGTGGCAGGTGTTATTAAATTTTTACATGCATTACATCGTATAATCCTCACATGCAATAATTCTATTAAAATCCCTTTTACAAGGGAGGAAATTAAATTTCAGAAAGCTTAGACAAGTTGCCCAAGATTATATTGGTGGGAAGTGACAAAAGCCAGGGCTGAAACCGTCAGTTTTTTTGCCTTCTGCCTGGCCTTTGCATGGGTTCTAGGCATTCTGGATCCAGATTATGTTTCTTAATATTTATAAGCATGCAGGGGACACCATTCACTCAAAATACCTTAGAATGAGCTTCTGTTTGGCCATGCAATCTACCTACCTCCCAGTAGAATAATAATTTCTCTGAAACCAGATAAATAAATGAAAATAATTCATTGTATGTTTGAATATCCATCAAGTTCAGGGAGTAATTTTGGAATTTCTGGTACAATCCCTGGTAGACCTAAAATCCCTGGTAGTCTAAAACCTAGTAAGTGTTAATCATCCCAGAACCTGTGTTCTATAAATTTTTTATGTAATGAAAACAGCCCTGATATTTAATTACAAATACTGACTAAAAGTAGATACGACCCAAGTTGGGTGCTGCTTTATTATCTGGAATTCCAGCTCCCTGAGATATACTCTCAGGGCCTATAAATATTAGAGTAAATAGGAATCTTTTAAAACATCATTTCAAATGATTTAGAGAGAAACATGTACTCAAATTTTTATTTTCTGATTGTTGTACTTCCACAATTTAAGCTTTAGAAAATGAGTCTACAGCTCATCAGCCAAAACTCAAGCAGAGATAATTTGGTTGTCTATAAGAGGTATAAACAAGATAATTGAAACAAGATAAAAGATAATTGAAAAGAAATGTTCAGCAATATCAAGGGTGGAATTTGGCTTCCACAATGGGAGGAAACATGATTCAAAGTGTCCACTATTTATGTTGTATATATTAAAATGGTTTAGACTCTGAAGAGTCTCAGATTAAAAAAAGAAAAAGAAGATCATATGTAAGATACTGGAAGAATGTTGTTCTTCCATAGCAATGTGCTAATTTACCTAACATATTGAAATAATAAATATCTTCTGGAGGTTACCTATTCTAAACTCACAGTTAAAATTCCAAAATCAATCTTTAGAGAACTAGTTGAGATAAATATTAAGAACAATAGGTAAGGGGCGCCTGGGTGGCTCAGTTGGTTAAGCGACTGCCTTCGGCTCAGGTCATGATCCTGGAGTCCCTGGATCGAGTCCCGCATCGGGCTCCCTGCTCGGCAGGGAGTCTGCTTCTCCCTCTGACCCTCCCCCCTCTCATGTGCTTGCTCTCTCTCATTCTCTCTCTCTCAAATAAATAAATTAAAAAAAAAAAATCTTTAATAAAAAAAAAAAAAAAAGAACAATAGGTAAAATTTACCTTCATGGAGTATAATCTTGTTATTTGAGCCTCCAAACAAGAACGGGACAAACATGTATTCATGTCAGAAATGTTGATGTGAGAGTATTAAAATGAGAAAAGTAAAACTGGACAGCCGAGTCAACTTACTTAGCATTGTTGCAGAAGAGAAGGGACCAAAGACCCAGAATTTAACAAGAAAAATGTTGTTTGTAAGTTCTGCATTATACGAATGAAAGAGGGGCATATGAATGTTCACCAGTCAGAAGCTGGGGACTACCCCGTCCCAGTTATTTAACTCATCAGAATTCCAAGTTTTCTTAATACATGAGTCAATACTGCCTTTTCCCAAGAGAAGTGCCTTATTAACACTGAATGGGAAGGATCCTCATGACGTTCAGTGAGGGAAGATGAGACTGGAAGCTCACAATAAAGAGGAAGGTAGCCCTTGCCCTGTTGGCAAATTTTCCAAAGCCTAAAAGAACATTTGCTACATGAAGGATTGCCCATAACACACTTAATACATTTAAAATCTATAAATCCAGGGAAATAAAACATCGTAAGCCTTTAGTAAGTCACACGGATTGTATGGGGGTGGGAAGGTTTTAAGGATTGCTTTCTTAGTTCTGATTTTTAACTTTTTGAATATGCAACATGAATATATATTTAGCATATAGTTTATATATGCTATATATATATATATATATAGTGACTTATAGAGGAGCTGGTTTCCTCATGCACATCCTCTACAAATGTGAACTTAGTCTCATCACAAAGTGAAAAACCCTAGTCACTTGCATGAATCTGAAGATTTTCTCATTTTCTTTGGGAAATGATATCTGAATTATTAACATTATAATATGAGACATTAAAATTGTTCTGATTTGTAATTGGTGAGAAGGGAGCTCTATAGCAATTTGTCAAGAACATTTGAGACAGTACCTTTCTACTTAGTTGGAGATTTTATAAATATTGTAAGGGCATTCTAAAGTGAATGGAACAATTTTTTTAAAAAGATTTATTTATTTATTTGAGAGAGAGTGTGAACCCACACAAGTGGGGGGAGGGGCAGAGGAAGAGGGAGAGAGGCAGATTCCCCACTGAGCACAGAACCCTATGTGGGGCTCCATCCCATGACCCTCGAGATCATGATTCGAGCCAAAATCAAGAGTCCAACACTCAACTGACTGAGCCACCAAGGCACCCTGCTAATAGAACAATTTTTAATGTCTGCCATATATGAAGAAAATGTTTCTTACCTTGTAGCATTTAGAAGGAGCTCCCTATTTAACTATGAAAAAATACTAAAAATTTTATTAGTTGACTGTTACTCTTGCAGCAAACTATTAGAAGGTGATTTGGAATAGGGAGAATATATGGAGAGAAAATACTGGTTAGAAAGTCTCCATATGATGAAATGAAGAGAAAAGCAACTATGTGTTGAAAACCCTCCGTAACCCATAATAGAGACTACAGTATAAAGATCCAGCAACTCAAGATACTTCTGTTTGGTTTTTTTGTTTGTTTTTGTCATTACTGTTACCTTTATCTTTTTTTTATTCTAGTATTCAGTGATCTCAGAACGATTTTCATGTTTAATTTTAAATGGAAATTTGTTGAAGTCAAAAGAACTTGAGACACATTAAAATTATGTTGACACTACTGTTTCAAAGTAATGTCACTGAGGCAATTTTGACAAGATAATATTCCCATTTTTTAGTTTACTAAATCATACCTCCATATTGTAACCAACCAAATGTTTTTCATACTAATATTTTGGCAGCAAACTGCCTTTTTCAAACTTTGTTCACGAATATTTCTTACTTAAGAAATATATTCCATTAGAGAAAGATTTTGAAGCTAAACTTGACGTACACTTAATAATCATCTGAAAAAATACAGGAAAATTAATATATTTTTGTATTATTTTAAATCTATACTAATAAATAAAAATGTCCCATTCCCAAAATCGATATTGTCAATATTGTTATCTTGAAAACAGTGAGATTACCGTTGATTATGCCTTGTCTCTTTAGATAAATTTACAAAGAAAAATGAGAGTCACTGGTGTGATTACTCAAGGAGCTAAAAGGATTGGAAGTCCAGAGTATATAAAATCCTACAAAATTGCCTATAGCAACGATGGAAAAACTTGGACAATGTACAAAGTAAAAGGCACCAATGAAGACATGGTAAGACTGACTTAACATATTTAATTTAAAAGTAAAATTTCATTAATAATCATTGATTGCCAAATAGTTACTGAGTCTTAAACAGAAACCTTATGTTGTTGCAAATACATTTGTAATTTTTTTTTAATTGGTCTAGTAAGGTGTAGGGTGTAAGGAGTTTTTCCAAGTTATAAAGTACAGTGGCTACTGTTTAAGATTTTCTCAGATTTTAACTGGTGGTTGTATAAACACTTTATCACAATGTTAGCATAGTCCTGTATATGACAATTAATTTTCATTTTTAAAATAGCTTTCGATTTCATTTTATTGCTTTGACAGATTAGCACTCTCCTTAATCAAATAAGTACAGATCAAAATTACTATTTTTGAAGAAAAAAATTATTAGTGTTAACAAAAATACCAGGTGATAGAAAAGATGTATGCTTGTATATTTCACATTAGAAAACAACTTTGTTACTCAGCAGAATATAATATGTTAGAGGAAATGAATATAATATTCAGTGTCTACTTTGCCGTTTCATATGATAGTCCCAATTTTTTATCAAATTTTCCTCAAAAGGTTTAATTTTAAAAATATCAGGACTGCAGCTCATCCCATTTAAAACCAAGTGGTTAGACTAAACTCTAATAAATTTTATGAAAGATTTTTTAAATACTTTCTTAAGTGAAATTAAATAAAGTTTTCTGATTACTAAGTTATATGAAAAGTAAAAGAAAAATGAGATTTAAAAGAATTAAAAATAACACATTTTAGCATCTAATTTTTAGAGGGAAACACTGTGTTTCACTGGAGATATATATGAAGGCTTTGAGTTTCTCATCCAGTGATCTGGGACTGACTGATAAGAAAGTAATCTTGAGGAATCAGACCCTGAAGCATCCTTAAGTCTGATCATAGCATTAGAGAGACTGAGTAATCAGAAAGTACTAGTGAAGACTAGTTCCTACAAAAAATAAACCAAACCAAACCAAACAAAACAAAAACACCTATAAATACTAAGTAGCATGAACGGATGGACCCAGATTAAGTTGAAAGGTTTAAGGTGCCCATTTCTCAAAAAAATAAAGAAGTACTCCCCTGGCTCTGAAGGACTGACCTTAAAATCGACAAGACCATCATAGTAGAATATAGATTATGCCATAGACCACAATGGTTTATAGCTTTAATTAGGACTTTATCTATAGGTTTTATATTCACAGCTGAGGACAAGGTGCTTCCTAAATGCTCCAGATCCCCAAATTACTTAATCCAATTTTTGAAGCATTACGTTGGATAGGATATAGGGTCAATATATGAAAATAGGTAAAGAAGCTGTTGCAATTAATAATTTTAAACTCTATATTATCTCTTTACCCAGGTGTTTCGTGGAAACGTTGATAACAACACACCCTATGCTAACTCTTTCACACCCCCGATAAAAGCTCAGTATGTAAGACTCTATCCGCAAGTTTGTCGAAGACACTGCACTTTGAGAATGGAACTTCTTGGATGTGAACTATCAGGTGAGTCTTATATTATCTATTTCTGTATTTTCTTTAAAGAAAAAAACACATATTTGTATGTAGTCTACTACTAATTTGCCATTTTCCAACACTCACAGATATTAATTTCTGCTACAAAATGTCTAGGGCATGCTTCATTGAGAAAATGTGTGTGTGTGCACATGTGCACGTATGCGTGTAGGATAAACAAGTTCCAAAACATGCTACAGAATAGAATTAATGTAGAAGGAGCAGTGTATTTCAAAAAAGTACAACAAATTCTCACTGGAAACTTTTGTCAAATTTAACTGTGTCTTGTTTTTAGGAGTAACTATGATTTATGTTTTGTGACAAAAGTTCAGCAAAAACGGGAATCTGCCTGACCTCATAAATTGCAGTTATGTTTAGGCTTTATGGCATAGAAAAGTAAGCTTTATCTTTGTCCATCCACCATGAGAACTTGGTTTTATTTTGTTTTGTTTAGTTTTTATGAAACATGTAAATTTATCATTCCTCCCAGGGAGGTAATACTTCAAAACCATGATAGCTACTATAAATTCATTCTGAGATCATTCTTATCTAGCAACCTGCTTATTGTACAAACAGTGATCATCCAGCTCAAAGATAAATCTATCAAAGGATTCAGAGCTAAATAATTCTTGTCTTCCAGGACCATCAGTACCGGATATAAAGATGAAGACTTAATGTGTGGATCTCACAGTGGTCCCATTTCAATATAGCTAGATTCTGAACTAAACAAAAAACCTTGTCTAGGCATTTCACTGTGCTATATTTTTGGTGGTGGTTCTTGTACTCTAGCATCAACATTTAAAAACTATCTTTGCCACTATGGTCTGAGATTATTTTGTTCAAACAATTGTTTTGTAGAAAGCCAAAATTCATGTGTGCCCCACTTTTTAGCATGAAAGGCTTTATCAAACTTACAATAATGCCATTTAGCTAAAAATACGAGGACACATCTGTCCAAATGGACAACTGAGAGCTTTTTATTCATATCAAGAGGTTGTACAGATGTTAAAATGCATGCTTTATATTTGTTTCCCTCCTTAGGTTTATTTCTGATGCCAAGAAAGAGAGTGATTTTTAGCAAATAAAAGTTACTATTAAAAACAGCCAAACTTTAAGTGAACCCATTACATTTAAAGGAATTAGAGACATTTGGCCAGATGAATGAATCTATTTTAAGAATCACATTTTCATACTATATATGGGCATCGTTTATAAAGCAACCAACATATGGCTTTAGTACTATTAATTATCCTAACAATGATGTTTTCTTTATTTTGGTAATTCGAACCAGCTTATTGACAGCCAGAAATCTCAACAGAATCATTGCTGTGCAGTGTTTATATTACATGTCACTCTATCATCACAGGCCAGTGTCATCCCTAAGTCATTCATCATAAAGCAATCAAGGAGAAGCCAAGCCCCGTGGTTTTTAGTTGTTTAACATTGCCGTCCCCAATTCTCCAGTCTCTTGATTCATGGGGGTCAGTCTCTCTTACATGGCACAGTTACACGCCCAAGGTATGAATATATTTTACTTTCAGGTTTTACTGGAGGTTACACCTGACACTTTACAGATTTTATGCTCTTAAAAAGAACATACCCCATCTCCCAATTCCACAAATTGATTTCAAACTTGCATGCAGAGGATAAAATCTCTCAGTGGATGCTTTTAAATGCTAGGGCACCTCACTCTAGAAATGATCAATTTTTTTGTTAATACTCATTTTGTTCAGGTGCTGTCTATTCTGGTAAAAGTGTTAATCTACACATATGAAATCATGTGGATGGGAAGGAAAATTTGTGGTGTGAGGCAAATTGGCAGAGAGGTTAGTTATAACACTTAGAAATAAACAGAAATATAATGTGCCAAATGATTTCCCACAGTCCCCTGCAATGCCGTTAAGCACAAGTCTGCCTTATTGTATTCAATAAGCTGTTATTAAGATCTCTCAGCCTGCCCAGAAGATCAACAGTTAATTTTTTTCTCAGACACTTAAAAAAGAAAATCCCCTAAATTCTCTGAAAGAGGTATGATTTAAGATGGTTAGAATGAAATGAATCATGACTATAATTAGAGGAGGAATAGTCATTAATCCATCCATTCTTTGAACAAATTATTCAGCACTTGCTCTGGGCTAGATACTAGACAACAGAGTGGGTATGAAATGAATTCTATGACGAAGCAGAAATGGTCAAAGTAAAGGCATCCGACTTCAAATATTATATCACAAAAGGAGAAAAACAACTTCCCTTTCCTTTGTATCTTTCTGCAAGCCAAGCAGTTTTACAAAGACTCCAGTATCAGGGCAGGGTGGGTATGGAGGGGGCGGGGGGTTGATGGTCATAATAGAAAAGTCAGAAATCTATAATGCAGGCAATGCATGTTACCTTAGAACTGCCAGCAGATAAATGGCATGTCGTTAAGATTTTGGAATTTTCTAGAATCTTTGAGATTTGTCATGCAATTTTTCTCCCTCAGAAGTTATATTTAGGAATTTGAACTATTTTAATCCTGAGACTTAGGGTCTAGGTCTCCTACACCTGAATTCCAATAAGACTTGTGCTAAGGCACACAATTGGCTAACCCTCCATGTCAGTTTTGGTCATGTTTGCATAGGAGAGGTATTTCCTAGAAGGTGGATGTGAGACCAAACATGGAGAAGCCTCAAGAAGGTAGTGATCTAGATTGACTAGAACAGAAGCAATTAATTGTAGTGAAGAATTATTTATCATGAGCAGTTCTAAGCCCTCTCTCTTAGAGCCTGGACTTAAAACAGCCTCGTTTCAAAAAATGCAACCAGTCCTACTACATTATTTAGTGCTTACTGGTCTGCTGATCTGGGGACTTAAGGTTGTTATGTGTCAGAATGAGCTTTATGGAAATAATAAGCATAACTAACACTTACTGAATGCTAGCTATATGCCAGACTGTTTCTAAATACTTTATTTAGCTAAATAAATAAATAAATAAATAAATAAATAAATAAATAAATAAATACTTTATTTAGCTAATTTCTTTGAACACTTTTTGAGGTAGGTTCTATTATTACCACCATTTTACAGATGAGAAAAGGGAGGCATAAAATGGTTAAATAATGGGTAAAAGGCCACAAAGAGAATAAGTGGGGAACCAGTACAGTACAAGGCGATGGACTTGATTGGAGAAGTCCCCCTTTTCGTCTTGGCTTTCTTGATGATCAAACTCATGTGTTCTTTGGTCAAAATGTAGCAATTATACATAGCAAGACTCAACCACTGACTAATATGGTAATAGAATCATGCTTCCTGTTATGAGCTTTGTGAATGGAATTTTGTCACAGTTGCAACTCAAGATTGGGAAATTATGTGTATGTTTCTTTGAGAAATTGTGTGTGTGTGTGTGTGTGTGCGCACACGCACGCATGTGAGGACATATACACACAATTTCCCATTGACAAACAAACCCAAATTTCATATCATGTCAAAACTGAAAACATATGTGCCGATTTGAAAATCT
Source organism: Phoca vitulina (assembly GCF_004348235.1). Lineage (NCBI taxonomy): Eukaryota > Metazoa > Chordata > Mammalia > Carnivora > Phocidae > Phoca > Phoca vitulina. The sequence goes on from NW_022589709.1 coordinate 44,941,350, forward strand.
TCCAAAAATATCCAGTACTAGAAGTTACTGAGTATGATCAAAATGTAAGTTTTTATAAGAAGGCTTATGCAATAATGATTTTTGCAAGAATTACCTTATTTTCTTTTATTATCTTATCTATTACTTTAAATTCTATACTTGCATAGTGCCTGGCACATGGTACACGTTGAATAAATATAAGCTTCCTCAGTGTCCAGAAGAAGCCATGTTGGTGCTATAAGAATCAGTGATAAAGATTAACAGACAATTCTCAGAAAACAAAATACTGTCCAGTTTGAAATATACCATTGGAGTGGTTTGTGAAAATGACTTTGTACTGAGGGAATTTTCATTTGCAATATTATGGAAACAAATAAAAGAAAACCAAATATACTTTGTGAGAAAATGTTCTTTTTTGAAGACACAATGAAACTGTTGAAAACCAGGGAATAGTCATGAGGCTATCAGTAATGAGACAGGAGAGAGCATTTCAGCCTTGTTTTCATTTTGCAAAATCATCTATCACAGAAAAGTAGTTTGAATTGTCTGCCTTGTTTTCAATTTTTCCAAAATATATTCAGACAAAATAGCCTGAATTGGCTATCTTGTTTTTCGATTTTGTTCCAGATTTATTTCTGATTATAGCCTTTTCTGAATTTAGATGCTTTCTCTTTGGGGAAATGAATAGCATTATGCTTAATCTTCTTTCGCCCATCCAAAATGAACATAGAAGACTTCCAGGGTAATAAATTATTTTTCTCATGGAGCCCTTCTCATTTTCTTCCAGGCTGTTCGGAGCCTCTGGGGATGAAATCAGGACATATACAAGACTATCAGATCACTGCATCGAGCATCTTCAGGACTCTCAACATGGACATGTTCACTTGGGAACCAAGGAAAGCTCGACTGGACAAACAGGGCAAAGTGAATGCCTGGACCTCTGGCCACAATGACCAGTCACAATGGTTACAGGTAATATTTTCAAAAACTGTTTCACCAGTGTCTGCTCCTCTTCCTTTGGAGATTTCCTGTTGGTTAGGTGAATGTCAGAGTCCTTGCCTTCATTCTAATTTAAGTGTACCTTCTTCTTTGGCTTACCTAAAATTGGTAAAACAAAAATTCCTTATGAAGCCATATCCATGGGCTATTTTTACTGTGATGTTTATTTATAGATGCTTCTGTCAGATTGATGCCCCAGATTGTACCAGATCACAATATACATGGGTCAATTCAATCGATTATGAAAGCATTTGCATTTTAACTCTCATCTATCCTAATGCTTCCTGTTGATATTGGTTTGAAAGTGCCACAGCAGGATTCCAGACCGCCCTGAAATCATGCTATTGACCTGCAGATTGTTCCCACAGAATCATGACTCCTGACTTATTAGCTCTTTATCCGTGGTTGCTAAGCAATGGAGCAATTTGATTACATCCTCATAAGAGACCTTGCTTATAGAAGGAAAGCATAGACACTGCAGAGTCTATTTATCATTTGCAAATGAAGTGCAGTTATAGTCAGTGCTTTTTAAAAACAATCTTCTTGAAATGCATTTATTGTGGAGTACTTTTAAGTATGCACAAATTTGTTAATGTCTTCTGTGGCAAAGAAAAGTAAGACAGCTTAATTCCATGATGAGGTCATTTTATTTGAAAGATATGAGTTCTATTATTTATTTTTATGCTGTATCCATGAGTTTCAAAACTGTGGTAATTCATTACATTTCTGAAAATTACAAAAACAATTATAATAGCAACAAATGTTACTCTTCATGGAACCAGATTTGCCACCTGAGTCTGTTCTAAGTCACCCGAAATGTCCAATAGAGTCTTCTCAATAGAAATAGTCAATTTTCTCTTTACTTTCCCCTAACATTCTATCTGGATCTCTATTGATCTGGAGCTTTATTGAGCTCTTTCATTAGCTATTATGCATTAAGGATAATTCTGTGTGTTTTTCTCCTTTTAATGTTTAAGAGCTTTTTGAAGGAAGGGTGTATGTCTACACACACACATACACACACACAAACATACACACACATATACACTCACACTGTATATTTCTCTTCTCGCCATCCTCTCTGCCCCCTCCCTGATCTAGGCTACCACCCCCTCACCTGGGTTTTGCAGAAGCCTCCTGACCAGCTTTCCTGTTTCTGGTCTCACTCTCTAAAAATCCATTTCCCAAACTGTAACCAGTGAGTGCATTTTTTTTTCTAAAATGCAAATATGATTCTCTTACTCCCTTTCTAAAACCCTTCAATTGCTCCCTATAAGCCTCAGAATAAAGTGCAGATTTCTTAATATAGCCTCGAAGTTTTCTTTTTTTTTTAAAGCTTTTATTTATTTATTTGACAGAGAGAGACATAGCGAGAGAGGGAACACAAGCAGGGGGAGTGGGAGAGAGAGAAGCAGTCTTCGCGCCGAGCAGGGAACCCGATGCGGGGCTCGATCCCAGGACCCTGGGATCATGACATGAGCCGAAGGCAGACGCTTAATGACTGAGCCACCCAGGCGCCCCTAGCCTCGAAGTTTTTGCAGGAGTTGGCCCCATTTCATCTCTTACCACACTTCTAAATTTGCTTCACTTTCTCAAACCGAATGTTCTCTCTTTCAATGCCTTTATAAATGTCCTCTTCCTAGAGGAAAAGAATAGAAAGAGCACCTCTACCCTTAGCATCCCCTGCCCTGTGTGGGTGACCTCCTCAGCTGCAGTTTGGATGTACTTTCTTCTGGGAAGGCTTTGCTACTACTAGCAGCTTCATCTTACCACGGTAGTACTCAGCTCTCCCCTGAGTACTACTGTGTCCTCGGTAATACCCTCACTGTCCATTATCACACTGTATTGGAAATTGTGTTCTCAGATTCAATTGTTTGCTCCAGGGGGGATGAAACTACATTTGTCTTTTGTGACTTCTCAACTTGTTGTCCAGTACCTAACTGAATACCTGTTATAACACCTGACATGATAGGCATTCAATAAATATTTGTTGAATGAATGAATAAGTGGATAAATGAATAGTTCAAAGTATAGTTCAAATTATTGATCTGGGCCTAGATGGCATATCATTCTGGTCCCTAACTGGTAACATCCTCAAATTTTAAAATAATATTTGAAATAGAAATCTAAAATGTCATGTTAGGGGCTCCTGGGTGGCTCAGTGGGTTAAGCATCTGACTCTTGGTTTCCACTCAGGTCATGATCTCGCAGGTTGTGGGATTGGAGCCCTGTCAGGCTCCCGGCTCATCGGGGAGCCTGCTTGAGAGTCTCTCCCTCTGCCCCTCCCCCCACTTGTGCATGCGCTCTCTCTCTAAAATAAATAAATAGATCTTAAAAAAATAAAATAAAGTCTCATGTTAAAGATCTAGTCTTTATAACACAGGAACTAAATTTTCATAATACATAGACTTTATGAAGTTTTCAAGTTCTTAATTTGAAGAAACCATGGAAAAACTTTTTCGCATTTGTTAGACTTGGATGGCAAAGTTAAACTGGTTCTTTGTTGCTGTATAACATTTTATGTATTGGAAATATTCTAGTCCTACCTCTCATTAACTGGATTTAGCTAATTTTATTTGTGAGTCATAATGCCATGTGGAATAAGACAAAATATCTTATAACCCATAAGTAACTCAGATAAGCTAGTAGACTCCAGAAATACCCACGTGAAAGGATTGCTGATGGCAAATAGCTTTAGAAAGATAAAATAAAACAAACATTTTTTACATGAATCAGTGTGTAATCTTCAATCCACACCTCCATCCATCACTTTTTTTAAGATGGCTTTTCAACTGTCTTCTTGAAGTCACTTGCATGATGAAATAGATTCATTCTGTTGGTGACAGATTTTCTGTCAATTCAAGGACCAGTTCTTCCAGTATAGTCTGTTTTTTGTTGTGTCAAAACATATTCAGAATCTTCAGGGCAAGGTAAATTGACATCTTTTCTTATATTTTTTTTCTTTGTTGACATCATGAAAGAAAATGCTCCAGAATTGTGATTATTTTTAGCATCTTCTCCTCAAGAGAATATAATGTGTTCCACTGTACCTTGTTATGCTTGTTAGTATCTTTGTTGAAAATAATATTAACATTTTTACAGATAATGTGTAGGGTGAATTGGTTTTTGAATTATTGGTGTAGAGTCAGTTTTTATCCTTGTTTGAGACTTCTGAATTTGTAAGTTTTAGCTGTGTTTTTAACCAAGATGCATCAGTTCTGAGAAATAGCTCTTCAGAAGAAAAACCACGTCTGTCATTTAAAATTCCCTTCCTTCATTAACAATCTCCTGCTAATTGATTTTTAAGAAATTTCTTTTGTACATCAACTGTGCATATAACCCTCTAATGATGAGAGTTTTATTTCAATTTAATAGGTTTTCCCCAAACCTATTTGGATAATATCTGGAAATAAGATTGCTCTAAAAGAAACCCCCCAAATGCCCTTTGGCCCAGTCATTATGTATTTTAAGGAATTCTTTAAGATATTCTTTTAAGGAATTCTTATGTATTCAAATATCACTTTAACATTTTATTCTTATTATTGCTCTAGGTTTCTTCTAGTCTCTTCCATAATATGGTCAAACTATCAGCTGCTTCTCCAGCAAATGTTCTTGTGTTATTTTTTAGAGGTGATCTTACCTAACCGATTAATGTCCTTGAGCTACTATTAATCATGAAATCATTATGCTATTCCTATAGAAACGTGGCAAAAGGGTGTTAAGTCCACAGGCAGTCCTAAATGAGAGACATTTCTCAGACCTCAGAAAAAATGTTGTTCCGTCGCTTTGATGTGTTTGATGTTCTCTAAAACTTTGAGCAAGAAGCCCTACCAGTGTGTTTTCCAAGGTCTCTGAAGGTTAAATTGCAGTTTCTGCCTTTCAAAAATCTTTCCTACACCTAAATTGAAACCACATAAGCCAATCATTCCTGACTCATAGTTGGACATTCCTAACACATGGTTAGATTAGATTTTAATCCCTGTTATAAAAATAAAGTGACATTTATCTCACTGAGATTCTTTAGGATCAGACAATTATCTTCTGTGGTTAGTTTCTAAACAAAGGACCCAGAAGTTTTGTCGTATTTTAAGGTGGATTAAATCAGACAAATGACAGAACCAAGGAAGCACATAGTAGGTTCCCAGCAATGGATAGCTCCTTTTTTTTTTCTTTCTGGTGCTTTACATAATCTCAGGAGAATATAATCTGATGCCACCAGTCATAACTAAGAATGAAGATATGTATCCATATTCTTTGCTTCTTCCAAAGGGGATTTTCCAATAAAATGATGAAACGTAAAATACTATACTACCAACTCAGTTGCAAACTGTGAGCAGTGTTGATAAGTTACATAAATCTGCATTAGCAAACGAAAAATTTCAAATTTTTTATCCAGGTAGGGGCAGATTTTTCAGATCTTTACCTGCGAGTAGTAATAATAATATTAATAGCTTTAAATGCACATTATGTCACTTGGCAATGTTCTCTACAGAAATCATATTCTTACTAGAATGTTTATGTGTTTTTATGACCATTTTCAGTGGCTTTTTAACAGATTGAGTGAATTCCCTTCTTATTTATGCTCGGATTATACAAACTGCTTAAAATTCAGCATGGAATCGAGATGTTTAATGACATTCTAACAGGGGTAGGAGCATTACTGATGATAATCTTATAAATTGCGAAGAAATATTTTGGTCTAGTAGATGCAGCTGTACAAGGAACACTCTAAGAATTAACTTGGATTGATTAAAAATATTTTTTAAAATAAGACATTATAAATTCTCTTATAGTGTATATATCATGCATGAATTCATTGCCTTATTGGTGGTGACTATAGAACATGGATAAGTCACCATCCATAACTGAGTCTGGTTAAAAGTTTTTCAGATTTCATGAAGGGTAGCATAATATAAATGACTAACAGGAAGGAAAATGTCAACAGATCACCTAGGAAATGACCTTTTGGTCTATTTCATGAAACATTTGCTAATTTAAGGTAGTCTGCATAGTATTTCAACCAAATTAGTAGAATTAATAGAGTTGTTAGACTGCACACTTTAGTATTGACCTTTGTCAAAATTGCAGCTAACCCTACACAGCTTTATTGCAATACTAATTTTATGGAAATGTGTAAGAAAGCAATTGAATTTAAGTTTTCAAATTAACTAAACCTTATTTAATTTAGTCTGTTTCAGATTTTTTAAAGGGGGTATTCTAGCCGTAAAATTCGTAACTTCTTTAAAGCCATTAACTTTTCTTGCCCTTTGGACAATTTATTTACAGAGAAGCTGAAGGAAAGATTTTCAAGGATCAAGGGACCTGTAGGCCCCTGGAAAACATTTGGCAATATGAAGAAATATTCTGATTTCCATTTTACTATCCCAAAATCTCATATATAGTAACCCATAAGGCCACAGGAAAGGTTCGGTTATAAAGCAGATCTGAAAGAGATCAAGTAATGAAACAATTTATGTATGATTATGAAACAGCCTCCGTCTTTCATAACATTAGTATTTTGGAGTTTATGAAATGAGTCAAAGATGTCCGTACTTGGCTTAGACTATAAATCATCTTTCCATTTTTTGTAAGTTTACAATATCAAAGGGAATCTCTACCATCCAATTAGGAAAAAAAAAAACTTTTAATGAGAAAAAAAATTGAGTAGTGTATTTATATAGCAAGAACTTAGAAGGCAAAGGGAAATGCAGCTGGAGTCAATCTAGTACACTGAGTGCATAGTTTGAAGTCCAAAAATCTGGTTTTGGGGGCTGACAGATCACATCAGTATTCTAAAACTCCGTTTTTTCTCTTGTTCATCCAAAATGTGAATATTATAGGGGTGCTTGGCTGGCTCAGTCCATAGAACATGCAGCTCTTGATCTCGGGGTTGTAGGTTTGAGCCCCATATTGGGTGTAAAGATCACTTTAAAAAATAAAATAAAGAAAACAAAATGAAATGTGAATATTATTTAAAAAAGATAACTGCCCAGGCAACCTTCCCTTTTAAAAACTCTCAGACACTACATCAAAAACTAATGATGTACTATATGGTGACTAACATAACATAATAATAAAAAAAAAAACCTCTCAGACAACTAAGATTGTAGTATCTTACATAACGGTTGACCACGTCCAAAGTAATCAGAAAATTATCAGGACCACCAGCTAATTTATGATGAAGTTAACAAAAAGACATCATATAATTACTTAGTGTTGCAGATATAACCATCTAACCTTAAAATGACTCTTTAAAAAATTAACTTATAGGGGACCCTGGGAGGCTCAGTTGGTTAAGCGTCTGCCTTCGCCTCGGGTCATGACCTCAGGGTCCTGGGATCGAGCTCCGCATTGGGGTCTCTGCTCAGCAGGGAGTCAGCTTCTCCCTCTCCCTCTTCCTCTGTGCTCTCTCTCTCAAATTAAAGAAATTAACATATATTATGCAGAGTTTATCTACTTAATACCTAAACTATCCCCCCTACCTTTCCACCTGTTCTAACTTTGTATCATTTCTATGGGTTAGTAGATATCTCTCTATATACAGCTTAAAAAAATAAGAATCCCCTAAGACAAAGCAGTGAGACATATTAAGCCATTATGAAGGACTAATACACTAACATTGACCTATAGCAAATTATGAAAAATGTACAAACAGTAGCTTCTAAAGCGTACATTAGATTAAGTGCAGGGTGCAGTTTTGGAAGCAAGCCTTAATGGTCCATAGAAATTGGAGGGAGGCTTTGTGGTTCAGAGGTTATTTTAAGTGGCTTCATAATTTAAAAATTCGCATAAATATTTTTGAGACACCTACTGTTGCAAAACACGGTGCCAGGTGCAAGGAGCTGTGTCTGCCGCATGTATGATTACTGACGCCCTAACTGTCATGGTACAACAGGCCAGAGGCAAGAAACAGAAATGGGGGGAATTGGATGCTTCGGCTTAGAAGAAGTATTTGAGACCATTGAAAAGCTGAACAGCAGGACTTACAAGAATGGTGTGTGCACATCAGGCCCATTCGTGTTTTTGTGATAATAAGAATTAAATGACTTCTGATTCCTTTGTGCACAAATGAATTTTAATTTGTGACATATTCTTTATCTTTTATTAATGAGATACAGTTTTAAGAATCGTAACCTTCTCCTCTAAAAATATGAGCTGAAGATATGCCAATGAATGAAATTTAGAACCTGGAATTTAGAATCAGAATACTGATTCAAATAAGACAAGCATTTGTGAAGACTTCCAAATAAAATGAGAATCTCCTCTAATCAGTGATTTTGTTTTGCCTTTAAAGAAACTCTCTCAGTGACTAAGTTATGTCTGTTTTATAATGAGGCCACAGGGAGTCTGAGAGGCTTGCTGAAGATTGCAGGGTAAGCCAGCAATAGACTGGGAACTTGAAACATGCCAGGAGGCTCATGTGCCAATTTCTACCACAATATTTTACAGACTGTTCAGTGAGTGAGGTGACTCCTTTTTCCAGGGAATATTTGTTGGATCAGAAAGCCCTTTCAGAGCCTAGTGCATAGCCCTGGCCACTTACCTTGTCTTGAGGGAAGGCTTCTGGTATTTCTGTACATCTAACTTGCCCTTTAAATTTGTGGCTCCACACTGTAAAAATTTTATTTAGTGTTGCTGACCATTAAATACACACACACACACACACACACACACAGGCACACATTAAATATTTTAAAAATGTGATTCCTATTTGTTTGGTTTAATATATAACTAGTATGAAATAGGACAGAAATTCTCATTTTTCCTACAACTTGATGGCATGTCTGTGTACACACCCTACATTTTAGAGAACGCTGCTCTATTCAAGACTCCTGGTCACAATTAAACTCACCTGGTCCAGTTGTTTTGGTTTTTCCTAAAGACCTTTGTAATTTTTTTTCAAAGTCAGTGGTGCTATGAGGAGTAGGTCATCCAATTTTCATTTACATTCATGATTAAGATGTCTCTCATTTATGGAGTATTTATTTGCTAGCTAATGTCAACATAAAATAAATGTATTTATAGCAAGTATCACATTCATTTTCTCTTTCACTCTTAAACTCACATTTCTGTGGGGAAAACATGCCTCTGTGAAGTGACTTTTAAATCTCTAATGTCTTTGTTTCACGCTGCTACTGTAGTTCATTGGCAAAGTCTGTCTCCTGGGAAGTGTAGGTCCACCTAACCATGCCTGTTTCTGTATTAACCTCTGGTTAGAATCTTCTCTGAGATTTTTTTAAGATGTGCATAAGGACATATCTGCCTATTGCTTCCAATTAATTACTTTCTGGAAGTAGTATGTATTTCAGAGGAAAATAGATATGTTTCTTGACTAGGATAGATTGTGGTCTTAGTATCAAGGCCAACTAGAGTTTTGGTCCCTTGCCCAAGGTCTGTCAAGATGTCTGGATGCTGTTCTCTCACTTTGACCTGCCCTCTATTTCCCTGGAGTCCTGGTGTGTCTGATTCCCCTCCTCTCACCTAAGCTTCCTATGTCCTTGTCGTTTGGTTTATCTACTTGGTGCTTTGTTTCCAGCTCTGCCCTCTGAAAGTTGACAGCCTATTTATGATCCACCTTCATCCCCGTGGAAGGTTCAGCCCAGCCTGGCTCTCAAAGGGCCACCAAGTGCTCCCTTGACTACTGGCTTCTCTAGGTTCAGCTTGTGGCCACAACTGGCTTCAGTCTTAGCTCTTTTGGTTCCTGGTTTTGACCCTCAAATTTTTTATTTTTCTAGATACTCCTTTTCTTCAGGTAGTTCTACCACCAGAATTCTGTCCTTCTTACTACAGACTCAGAGTTTCCAAAAGGCTGTCTCTTCCTCAGTGTGATTATGAATTGATAAAATTAGGATAACATATATCACTCTTTCATCTTAAACATGCAGTACTCTAAAACAAATTAAGTTCCCTTTCTCCCCAAATGATAACTTTTATGAGCATTTCCCAAACTGTACCCTGCAAAACACTGCTTCCATAGGTTATTAAAAAAAGAGATTCTGTACCAAAATATATTTGGTAAAGCCTATATCCTCTTCTCTGTTCTTACTGATTCAAGTGAATCTTAACATAGGATCCTTCAGAGTCCAATAGGAAAGAGTTTTGTTTTATTTGGAGATATTCAAACTTATTTGATCACAGAGTGCTTTTTAAAAAATAACTACCTTAACATCTCCAGGAACCACTTAGAATATTCTATACCAATCATAAATTGTCTTTCTGCAGCACTTTGTTGTTTTCAAAGGGCTTTTCTAATAATTTTCACTGTATCCTTATAATAATCTGCGTACATATAATTATTTGTATAAAATATTCTATCTCAAGACATGAAGAAACAATTTACAGAGGTTATATGACTTAATCCTATAAATGTCAGAACTTGACCCAAAATTCCAATTTCTCTGTTTTCCATTGAGTGCCATTTTTCATGGCTATTTGCATTTGGCATCATGTAAAATGAAGTCTATCCTTAGCAACCTTTTTTTTTTCATGATTTTTTTCAGTATAGCCAAATATATGCAAAGTATGTGTATTTGGAAGTAGGGTTTCCCAATTCACTGCATTCTTCTCTTTTTGTGATAGACCTACTCAGTATCACAACAATGTCATCAATTCTATGTCCATATCTGTACAAGCCAAGCATTTAAAATTGCCTAAATGGATTCAGAGCATTATTTTCACTTCTGTTTCAGAAAGAATGTTTCCCATAAGCTAAAGTGAGCCTAGATGTACCTGGAGAATAGTGGACCCATGCCATGACTAAAATGGACTCTGTACATTGACCACTCTAAGCAAGGAAAGTAACATGTGAACATTTTACTTGTTAAGAAACATCTCCTATGAGCTAAAAAGCTTACCTAGAGAAGTTTATGATAATACACAAATACTTGACACTCAAGTGGTAAAAAATTTTTCTCTCATTTGTTGAAAAGTCCATTTGATAATTTATTTAAAACTCTGTTTTCCCTCACTTAAAGTGACAGAGGATCATCACTGAAACTTACCTTTAAATATATAATCTGTGAAGTTCATCCTCCTGCAAATGTTCATACACTTCTTGGGTTTGCCTTCTCTATGTTGATGGTATAAAGTTCTCTCTCTTCATTGCAATGAGAGAGGCTTTTGTAGCTGATGTGCATTAAATTTTAAAGTATAATTCGTATTAGGATAGTCACTGTTTTATTGTAAAGTGGGACACTAAACATAAGCAATAGACATTTTGTAGCATTCACCACTGTTGAACAATGAGAACTTGGAACTATGAAAGCATCATTGTTTTACAAATATGTTCCTTGCAGAACTTCCTCATTTAAGAAGTCAGACTATAGTCTCTTTGAATAATAAAATTTCTGTTGTTCCATAAATCCTCTCTTCTACATGGTCAGTGGCTTTTGATAGAGAAAAATTTAAAGGAAACAGCTGTGTGTGTGTGTGTGTGTGTGTGTGTGTGTGTGTGTGCGTGCGCGCACGCGCATATATATTCAATAGAATAGGTTCATTTGCCCACTTGTACTATTTTCTTGATACTGCTAAAAACAGATAAAAAGTATTTCATCTAAGGTTATCCAATATAAGAAAGAAAAAAACCAAGAGATATTTACCTATAAGCATTATTAATTAGTATCTACTTATATGATACCTTGTTCTATAGTTTTACAATGAAAAGAATAGAATTTTATATGCATTCAAAATTGTATTAATTATAATTGTGGAATTGTATAAGATTATTGTTACCATTTTATATGCAGCATAATTAACAAACCCAAATATGGTTAAGTGGGCTTAAAGTAAATGAATAAAATATAAGCAAGGGTAATTGAATAACTATTATTCCAGTTAAGCTCTGTGTCACCTTTCTCCCCTATCCCAACATCCTACACCTATTTGAGGTTCAGCCTTTGTTTCTTTCATGAGAAGCACTGTAGTTTTAATATCCAAAGCTATGGGATTTGATGGCTCTTCATGAGTACCACAGGACCCATCTGTTCTGTTAGGCAATGCCTGGTGATATAGGAGGAACTATACTGACAAGATAATATATCTAAGAACACTGTAGACTGTAACACTAAATGTGCGCGCGCGCGCGTGTGTGTGTGTGTGTGTGTGTGTGTGTTTCTACAGCTGCCTGAAAGCTCTGTAATGGGAAATCCTAAAAATAAAGCAGCTTTAAAGCTTGAAATGGGAGAAAGCATACCACCAGCTGCTTGTACCTTCTTGCAGGTTGGAATCAAAGTCATTTTCTCAAAGTGTGGTTTGGAGACTTCCTGCATTAGAATCAGCTGACATGGGCTGGCTGAAAATGCAGATTCCCAAATTCCATCTCCAGAGCTTCCGATGTTATTAAATCTGGATTAGGCATAGAAAATGTGCATTTTGGAGTATATATGCTGGGATTCTTACACAAGATGAAGTCTGAGAGAAAAGGAATTGGCAATTTATGGCTTGACTGACAAACATTTTTATTTAGAGGCAACTGTTTTAATGGAACTTGCTTAGGTATATGTTGAATTGAAAATTATTTGAATAGGAATCTAATTGCAGTTTAGGAGTAGACTATGAGGACACTTCAAATTAAATAAATATGCAGAATTCAAAAATATCAGGCTTACATTGATCTGACTTTATTAAATGAATGAATCCAACACCAAATCTTTAGCTTCTCCTACCTCTATGGGAAATAAGGTACATCAAAGATGCATACATAGAACCGTATCTAAAATCTAAAACAGGGAATCTGTAATGGGTTCTGTATCTCCAGTATTCTCTGGTTGTGAACCATATACATACGTATGGATAGTGTTAAAACTCTAAGATATGGAATTATGGAATTTAAATAATCAAGGGTTTTTGATAATTAGTCCTTTGATATTCCTAATAATGACCATGAGACACTACCAATTTCTGAAATATCATTTGCAAAGAGTAAAATATGTTCAGTGAAGATGGAGTAGTTGTTTTTGTCTCATGAAAAGGCCTTATTTAAAGTAGAACCTTAATGCATGTTGGAAGTCTGTTGAATAATATTTTCAAAAATTGTCAACGTGTATGTAGTTTATAGAGTAATTTTAAACTAATTGATATATTTGATAAGAAACAGTATTTCATAACTATTAGAGTGGTAGACTCTATAGAGCAAAACTGTCTGGGTTCAAACTCCTTCTCTGCCACTAACTAGTGTGTGACTATAACTCCACCTGTTAGTGTCACAATATTCTCACTTTCTTAACAGAAATAATAGTGTCTATTTTGTAAGATTGTGTTAACATAACTAAAGTGCTTATAATAATTAATTACTACAAAATGTTATTTACTATTATTAATCAGAATAATCCAGTGAAACTGTATACATTTTCTTTTATTTTAATTTACTAAATAAAAATACTCAATGCTTAGTTAAGAATTTCAGATAAATGATGAATGGAATAGTTTTTTAGTTAAAGGGTGTTGCAAATATTGCAGAGCACATACTTATATACACACACATAATGTTGTTTATCTGAACTTCAAATTTAACTGGACATCCTGTTTTTGTTTTTTTTTTTTTTGCTTAATCCAGAAACCCTATTTTTACTACATCTCATTTGATTTCTTTACCCTGGCACCTATTCTTGAACTACGTATGATGCTGATATGGTGATGAATGGTTTTAGTAGATTGTTCATCCATAATTGTTTTTGCAATGCACTTATATTCCAGATGAATAGATATTGCAGAGCCAATAGTTTACTAACTCCCGCATAGATATGCTTAAATTGACCTCCACTTCAATATTATTAATCCCTATTTTGTTAGGGGCGGAGAACTATATGCTGGCTCTTCTGTGCTTCATGGATTTCTAAGGATAAGATGGACCCTTTGGGATCCAAACATAAAGGCAGGTGATACATTCTGGGAGTCAGTCTCTCTCAAAATACAGGAACCCAGCATAATATTTTCCATCATAGGAATTGACTGAAGTTGCCAGAAATGCCCCTGAGTGACTCTTAAATGACATTCGGGATATTGTGTCTACAGTTTGTAGAAATTGCCACTAGATGGCATTTAAGATCCTCAAAGTTTTTTGGCTCTGTGAATTCCAATTATAAAAAGATAAGAGTTTTTGTGACCTAAACTCAACTCTTGATCCCCTTACCTACTGGCTGTGTGACAATAGGAATGGTATTTTCCCCCTAAGCATCAGTTTCTTCACCTGGGAAATGTAGCAAATGCCCACTCCACAGAGCTGTTGAAAGATCAAATGCAATCACATATATAAAACATTCTGCAAGGTGCCTGGAATGGGATAAGTGCCCCATGGGAGCAGTCTTTCCTGCCTCTTCCTCAGCATTTTAAAACAGTAACTCTAGAGATTATCAGTACTGGTGCTAATTTTGACTCCAAATCCTGTGGCTCTGTTATATTTAATCAAAAGGCAAAGGTAAAGGAAGAAATAGTCTACTTTGTGTCCCTTGCTTTGATTCAGAGTATTTCATGTATTCCAAAAGTTCCCTAGACTCCTGGATTTTTCCATAATTGTTCTACTTAACTATCTGATAATGCTGAAGAAATTCCCTCCTGCCCCTTATAAGATTATTCATCGCTTTATCAGTCTAATTTCCCTTCTTCTGGAAAGTCACTTCCTTTGGGGAGCTACCCCGGTCAGGTATTGTAAAAGAAGCTACCCACATAGTCCCATGTTCCACCCCCCAAGATGAGTTTTTCAGAGAGGAGTCCAGAACTTTCTTGTAAATGGATTTAAAAGCGGCATCTTGTTGGAATTGTCCAGGGAAGGTGGAAGAAGTAGAAGACATTTCCTTAAGCTGTACTTGTAAAGCGAGCATACCATAATTTATGACAAAGTGATTATTTAGAGTTGTTTTGTAGAGAGATGAAGGAGAAACCAAAAATTTCCAATCACCTCAGAGTTAGCAATTCCTTGAAGCCACCACTCACTCTCAGGTATGAAATTGGAAAACAGGCTGGTCCCAATCTGCCATATGAGGAAAGCCACTCTAAGAGCATGAAGTGGGAGAGAATCTCAACACACTTTGCTGTTTCTTGAGCTCTCTATTCATATTAATGGACAACAATTTTTTCTTTTCTTTTTTTTTTTTGCATCTGCCAGGCCATACTAACCAACAAAAAGTGGACAGTGCCAAATATTTAAGAAAAATTCATGGTGAAAGAGTCTTTATGTTTTATTTTTTTTTAAAGATTTTTATTTATTTATTTGTCAGAGACACAGTGAGAGAGGGAGGACAATCAGGGGGAGTGGGAGAAGCAGGCTTCCCGCGGAGCAGGGAGACCGATGCAGGGCTCGATCCCAGGACCCCGGGATCATGACCCGAGCTGAAGGCAGACGCCTAACGACTGAGCCACCCAGGCGCCCCAAGTCTTTATGTTTTAGAAAAGGCTATGCACTGATTGTTTCAGGGTTGTTTTGTTTGTTTGTTTGGTCCCAGACGTCTATGAGAATATAATGATAGAACAACAGTATTCTGCCTCTTTTTCAGGTCTTGGGGGAAAAAGTGCAACTGAAAAATACAGGACTTGAGAAATTCTATCTATAAATAATAATCATGAATTAAATTGCTAATCAGGTTTAAATATAGAAAGTATAGAATCTCTTTAGGAAGTTTTATTCTTTGAGTTTTTTTAATACACTAAAATCTGTTTATAAAGAACATAAATATATTAATTTCCAAGGTGTTTTTTTAATGGATCAAATAAATGCAAAACATATTAGAGAAATCTATCTTATTTCTTACTATTTCCTTTATAATTTTGAAATATTTACCTAGTTTTCAATATGTCCAAAATAAATTAGAAGCAATAGTTATTTCCTAGTAAAAGTCAAATAAATCAGACTTATTGTTTTTCTACCACTTTACCCGATGCATATAGAATCACAACGAAAATGAGGAAATGAACAATAGTATTAAACTGGCCGATTAAAGCTAATTAGGAGACAGCTGTATCCAAGATCTTCAAGTTTCAATCGTAGGAGCCCCATACTTGTTATGATATTAAATTAATGAGACAAGAATGCAAAACATCCATATCTCAATATGTTAAATTATAGTTTGTTTTTTACATGGGAATTTAATTACAAAATTTTAAACTACCAAGTACCTGTTCAGCTCATTATCAAATGACACAGGATACCTTTTGAAGAGATCACACATGAAAGCTTATATTATTTTTCAAAAGATTCACTGCTGCTACTCCCTTGCAGTTCTCCTTTCTGAAAGAGGACAATAAACCTTCTCAACAACAGATTTCATGCTTTGCCATGAGATTTACCCTGGTCAATGATTGGCAGCTGAAGTGATGCTTCTCTCTTCTGAGTGGAAGATTTGGGAAATGGAAAAAACAGATAAGGGGTCCCGATTTGTATTACAAAACTGGGCACAGGAGCATGATGTCACTGACAACCACAGCAACCTCATCAGACCAAAAGGAAGTCAACCAGCAAGTTCTTTAAATTTTTAGTCTTGAAACCAAAGGGCAGAGAATGTACAAAATAAGAGTATTAATCCTTATTTATAGGGTTATTCTAAGCTTTAAATTATATAATACGGATGTAATATTCAGCAAAATACTTATTCATAGTAAACCCACATTAAATAGTTAACGATAAGAAGAATGAAGATGGTGATAGTTGTAACAAGGCTACTGTGGACCTCACCCAAAAGGAGATATGTGTCAATGAAGTGGAATTGATAGGAGTTGGGTGAGAAAAAAATCATTTTATAGTATTCATGATAACGATTGCATAAATTAAAAAAAAAGAAAGAAAGAAAGAAAAGAAGAAAAGTTAGTTGTGCCTGCAAACAGGAGGGAAATGGAGTAAAAAGAATATTCCAGGAGGAACAATGTGTAGCTCTAGAGATAAAAGAAAGTGTAGTATATCTGAGAAACTAAAAGAAGTTCGACTCCTAGCAGGTTGAGTAAACTTTAGGTCCATTACCCAATATGTTCTCTGTATGTAATCTTAAGTAAAGTGACACCATAATATTAAAATGAAATTTAGGATGTTTAATGGAATAGTTGTACCAGTGAATGACCCCATTTCAAGAAGTATTCACATAAATATTTATTATGAATTAAATAAATCTAATTTTAAGGGATCATCATCATTTTTTAAAAATGTAACTGATTTTATTTCTTAATCCTCTAGCTAAGAAAAGTTAAAAACATCTCATTTAATATTAAAACTGAAAAGTTTCTATAATAAGAGTTGGAAAGAAGGGAAATGAGATTATTATCCCAGTATAAGAAAGCTGAATTAATCAGCAAGATCTTTGCTGAAATTCAGCCATATCAACATAAGAATGAACTTTGTTCCCTATTGCCCTAAAATTGCATCAAGTCTAAAGAATAAAAGAATAAAAAACTTTATTTATACAGATGTTCAAATGAATTATTTTTACCCACAGCTAATATTAATGAGAATTCTGATGTGGGATTCATTTTAATCATTCCCAAAGCCATACTGGTTAGAGAAATCCATTCTGATTTCAAAGCCCATTTCAGAAAACATCAGTAGTCTTACAGTCTGTGATAAAAGCAGTGTCACAGAGAAATAAAAAATAAATCACCATATAACATCTGCATTCCAGAAGCTCAGGTACTGAGAGGGGTCACTCACTCAGGCCTACAGGATGTACATGGTGGGCCTTGATATCAGTGATAAAGCTTGTCTGGCCAAGGCTAGAGAAGGCTTTGTCTTCTGTGGGTTTATTGACTGGTGAGGAGGTAGAATACCAGAATAGATTCCAGGACAGAGTTCAAATTCTAACTCTGCTGCTAGAATTTGTATCCTTGTTAGCAGGGCAAATGAATTCACCTCCCCAGGTCTCCTCATCTTCATAATGAGGCCAACTTTACTTCATGGAGCTGGAATGAGAGGACATCTATGAAAATTGTTATCATACTGCTGGGTACATAAATAGTAAACAGACAGCCCCCCTGCCCTGTTTCCCCACATGGATATACCATAGTAGGCAAAATTATAGCAAGGGCCATTCTAGATGGATTGAAGGCACATTTGCTTTCTGCATTGTCTATATAGAGTTGATTATGACGTGGTGATGATTATCATGACTACAGTGATGGAAGCCTCGCCTATGATCTGATAAAGTTTCTCTCCATTACTTCTAGAATGACCTGATCACTAATTCCTCACCAAAAGTTGGAAGTTTTTGGTTTTTGTGTGTTTTGTTTTGTTTTGTTTTGTTTTGTTTTGTTTTGTTTTTACAAACCGCACACAATACACCCTTTAGTCTTTGAGAAAAACCAAAGCTTAGTTTATTTTTTTTGAATCAAAAATGAGAAATGAGAAACAAGTGCCATTCTTTTCTCAATGAAATGATTGCATCTAATTTTGTTGCATGCATCTGTGTTTGTTTTTAATGGCAAGTGTAATTATGCACCTGTGATGTGTGGCTCTTCTAATTTTAGTAAAATTGATTAAACTAACAAATACATAACAAATTACTCTTTAAAAATGAGTAAATTTAAATGCTGAAGCCTTTTTAACTATCTGTCACATTTCTGGTCTTCTAATTTTATGCAGTAGCTGCACAGACCTTTTGTGTCCAACACTGTAACCTGGAGCCTTTCTAGGGGGCTCAGAGTCTTGCCCTGCACTCTTCTGGGTTGAGAGTGGCTACAAGCCAGCCAATGCTCCCTCTTCCCTCCCTGAAGAACTTCCTGTCTAGAGAGGACCATGCAGAGGAAAAGAGAGCCTTTGTTCATGTGTCAGAAAGATAGTTGTGAGGGATAAGAGAACAAACCCTTTTGTCAGACGACCGTATTACGGTACGACTCAGAGTCCAATCACTAAGTTAGTGTATCCCTCAGAGAGTGCAGCTGTCTGTAGGGCACTGGTGACTCACAGAAAGTGTACAGAACTCTAGACATACCAGATTCTTTGCATTGTGTCCAAAATCTTATTTCCCTAGGTGTTACATGCCAACGGGTTGATATTTTAATATTTTTGAACTCTATGCATCTTAGATGCTTTAGTTCAATTTTGAAGGAAGAAGAAAAAAAATTAAGGAAGTATGGAAAATATGAAAACAAATTACTAATTCTCATTGGTCAAGTGATTGGATTTTTCATATGCAAAGTTGTATTTTGGTCAGGAAATAATCAAGTTGAAAGTAATCACCCCCCTAAAAAAAGAAAGAAATTATTCCCCAAATAGTAAGGGAAAAGCAGTGCAATATGCAGGTAATGACGAACATATAGGGGTTGGGAGTCTTGTCTCCAGAAAAGCAGCCCACACGGGAATAGGTGCACCGAAGAAGCAATTATGTAAAAAAAAAAAGCCTGAGGGCAAAGTCTTGGCAACTCCTTGATGGGCTTGCCTACTTAGACTGAGGACACAAAAGACTTGAAAATGTGACCTTTGGACCCAGGAGCAGTTCAAACCTGAGGGTACTGAAACTCCACCCTCTCCTATGGCCTGACTTTCCCCAGGGAGCATGTCCGAAGTCATGGAGACTCTTTCTGAAGAGTCTCTTAGCCCATCTGAACGCTGTTGAGTGTTACAGTAGAACATCTCAACCGCGCACCCAGCTGTCTTAGAACTCCTTTCAAAATATTTTACTTTTGATGGGAGAAACTTAACTGCATGTATTTGGCAGCAAGGAGTATCATTTATATTTGATAAAGTGTGGGGCATACTTTTAAAATCCTGTTGATAATCTCTATATCGCAAAGCAGTGGTCAAAGGCCACTTCAGTATGTTTTTCTGTTTCTTGAAATTTTCTTGGCCATTTCATACGAGTGTTTGAAAATACAAGCCTTCTTTTCAAATTTATTGTTGGCATTCATAAAACTTTGTTGTCTACATAAGCTGTGTGACTCAGAAATTTAAGGCAAATATTTCAAAAGCTCTGACTGAAACGGTTTTGTTTTTAAAAAGGAGTGTGTGGACTCGAATTCCTCTTATATTTGCTCAATATTTCACTTCCCTAATGTAAGGTTTGATCCTCCTTTTTCGCCTGTGGGAATGTATTTTCTCATGCAGATTTCTCAAATTAATCAGAAATTCCAGTTGTGAAATAATATTTATTAGTTTTATTTTCTGAGTAATTTTAACTTTAAAATGAAAGCTAACATTAAATTTAGGATATAATTTTTCTGTTTAACCATTTGGATTCTTAAGGAGATGCTATATAGATACGTGGTAAAGGCCAAGTGTATTTTAAAGGTTATGTCAGTGGATTGTAAGAATTGCCTTTCTAATTATGTTCAATATGGAACAGAATGTTAATTGATCTTATTGGAGAGACCCTCTGAAAGGTTTTTGGTTTAATTAAACAGTAGTTGTATTTAATCTATTTCAGATAAAACTTTATTTTTAATTAAATAGAAAAGGCATTTAGCAATCTTATATGAGTTCTTTACTGAGAAGCTCTTTCATAAGAAAAAGAAAACACTGATTTCTCCATATGTAAAGAACAAGTATACTTTTCAAATACTACTTATGCTTCTCTCTATTATGGTTCAAGGAGCATGTTGACAAACTTCAATGAGGTTTTATGCTAAGGCATCTGGCAAATCTAAAATTGTAACTGAAATTCCTCTGTAGTATTTTAAATTCTTTTTTTTTTTTTTTTTTAAAGATTTTATTTATTTATTTGACAGAGAGAGACACAGCGAGAGAGGGAACACAAGCAGAGGGAGTGGGAGAGGGAGAAGCAGGCTTCCCGCAGAGCAGGGAGCCCGATGTGGGACTCGATCCCAGGACCCTGGGATCATGACCTGAGCCGAAGGCAGACGCTTAACGACTGAGCCACCCAGGCGCCCGTAGTATTTTAAATTCTTAATAAAGCTTTTGTATCATTTTTACTTAGAGCCTGGCTGGTAATAAGTAGTGAACAGGTAGAATCAAAACTCCAAAATAATATCTAGACTTTTGTCTGAAAATACGGTTTGCTAAAGTTAAACATATTATCCAAATTATCTTTAATTTAGCAAAATTCCTTAATGCAAAAACATCCAGTCAAATCTTGAAAAAAAAATTGTCAAACAAGTATTTCATATTTTTAAAAGTTAGCTTAATGAACTACTACTTTTTAAAATTACTGTTGTGGGCTCCATTGTGTTCCCCACAAATTCATATGTTGAAGGCTGAACCTCCAATACCTTAGAATGAGACTGTATCTGGAGAGAGGATCTCCAAAGAAGCAATTAATGTGAAATGAGGTCGGATGGGTAAGTGCTAATCAAATATGACCAGTGTCCTTATAAGAAGATTAGGACACAGACACACATGGAGGGAAGATCATGCGACGACTAGGAGAAAAGTCAGCCATCTGCTGACACTTTGATCTCAGACTTCTAGCTTCCAGGACTGTGAGAAAATAAATTTCTCTTGCTTAAGCCACCTAGCATGTAGTACTTTGTTATGGCAGCCTAGCAAACTAATACAATGGCTGAATCTAGTCAATCTGTGACAGGAGTTTATTGAAGTGACAATCCCCGGGAGAATCAGAGACACGGTTGGAGCTGTGTGAGAAGTTCAAGGAAGGAGGCCCTGTCAGGGGGGCAGGCTGCCACAGCTCATGGCCCTGGCTGTTCCCCAGAGGTGAGGTCCCCTGTCAGTTCTGCTACTGCAGTAGTCAGAATCGGTATCCTAGTGTTCTTGTATGGATGTAACCTGGAAAGGACCGAAAAGGCTGCCGGGCTCACAGTACAACCAAATCCCAGAAGCTGAAAATCCGTAGCAATGTAACATAATCTCTCAGATGCTTCAAGAAATATGTTTAAATTAATATTCTTTACCCCCCCTCGCATTACGAATATATAAATACCCACCTAAGAATAAACAAGCATCCGATATATATGCTCTTGTGCTATTTATCATAACCCAGCTATACCTTGGAAAATTGCTTTGCCTAGTAGATATTTTTAGAACAACTCCTGATGCCTGTATTCCTTAAGGAAAGCCATTTAATCTCATTTTTAGAGCTTAGGAAGTAGTGGTTACAAGATTGAAAGTAAAAAAAAATTGTAGATAAATGGTTTGATATGAGATACATAATTTTTTAAAGAATATTATTGCTTACATTTAGATAAACAAATATGTATGTAATTATAAAGATCACCTATAAGATTTAAAACTACTTAAATAAACAAAAAAGAAAAACATGTTAGTGTTTTTGTATAGTTGTATCGTCCCTTTATAGCATTAAGTGGCTGTCCGCACTACATGTACCTCTTGTCCTAGTAATGGCATTACAAATTTAGAAAGGGACTTTAAGGTCATCCGGATCAAAACTCAGACATGATGAGTCAAACCTGATGTTTAGAATCCTTTCACCGTAGCTTTTATAGATGTATGGTCATTGAGCCTGTACCTAGATATTCTGATTACAAGGAACTGCATCCATTGTTGGATTATTCAGATTATTAAACTGCCCTTTCTTTAAAAAGCTTCTGTGAGTTTCTAGCCTCTTTCTAACCTTTACATTGTACATAGAGAATGGTACCTCTAGCAAACTCATTTGTCTTTCTCTCAGTGCATTTTTTTAATATCTTTTTAAAATGTGGTTCCAGAACTGAACACAATGCTCCATAAGTATTCTAATCAGTATGGAGGGAGATGGGTAGAATGCCCTGTGAGGGTGTCTCTGCCTCTGAGTTTGTAGACATAGACTTTAATTAATGAAGCCTAGCACTGGGAAGGTTTTCTTCCTATTGTTCTGCCAGCATTATCTCACAGTTGGAGTATATTCCATTTCTTACAGGAAAGAAATGCAAGAAGTTTTTCATGTTGTTAGTATACCTGAACATAAAATTTTATGGTTCTTTTTTCCTCTTCCAACTAACTGCAGCATACCAAAGCAATTCTCAAAGAAATACCGGTGATAAAGTTTACCTTAGTCTTAGGAAAGGTGAATACCCCATTTTGGTAAAAGCATTAAAGTAGCTTTTTATTTCTATGTTTTTTGTTTCTATTATTTTTCATGAAATATATATATATATATATATACATATACATATATATAAATCTATGTTTATAACTTCAACACAGATGGACATTACTCAAATTTAAAATTATACATAGGCAATATTATATATATATAAAGACTGAATATATATGTGTAATTTTATATGTGCACATATATATGTATACATTTAGTTTAAAATTTTTCCAATACATTGTCCATGGATTTTGTGTATTTTCATGTATCATCTTTGCCTAATTATACTGTCCTATAGTAGATATTTTATGTAGCAGAATTACGAGTCTTTGAATAAAAATATAAATTCATAATACATACCAAAAGTATGATCTACCCACATACATACTCTTCACATGCCTTTTTTTAATACTATTCTTTTATTTTGTTTTTTCCTCTAAGATGGTTTAGAAAAAAATACGTCAGTGAGCCACATTATATTCCTTGTGCCATCTCTTCTTCTGAAATCAACAACCCCCACTTTCACTGAACATCACCTTGGGAGTTTGACAACAGATGGATGGCTCCACGAAGCTCCTCTTCCATGTAGTGTGTGTTCTTGATGTCTCTATGTATTCCTTGCCACATATTGATGTAGACAGAAGCAGCATGATAAGGAATGGAAGCTTTTTACACAAACTTCAAAAGTTTCTCTGCCCCTATCCCATAAACCCTTCTCTCATCCTGCCAAAGACTTTACCTTTTTCATAGCTACTGAGATCAAGATGATCTCTCCTAGTGTCATTTATCCTCCATTTTTCTCTACCACAAAGCAACTTTGTGGACCTCAGCCCTGGATGCACATTAAAATCACCTGGGGGGCTTTACAAAATTCCCATGCCCAATCCCTGTCCAGATATATTAGATCAGAATCTCAGGGTGGGGCCCTTCTATTGGTCTTTTTGTAGAAGTCCCCTGGATCAGGCTAATGTGCAGACAAGGTTGGAAATTATTCACAGCCACAAATTTACCTCAACTGCAAGTATCCTCTCCTCCTTTCTTCCTAGTTCAATAGAAGAGGACTCTCTTTTTTATCAAGACTTAACTTTATCAAGGCTTACCTTTATCAAACTTTTTTTTTAATCAAGGATCCATTATCATGTAATCCTTGATTACACCCTCTCCTACCTCATCTGATGCTTCCATTGCATACTTCTTTACTACAGGTTGTGTCTCTCATTTCTTTCCACTCGTTGTCTACAAAAAAGACTAGGCCTCTTCTAATTTTAGGGGAAAAAATAGCTCAAGTCATAATCCTATGTTTATTTTCCTCCCACCATCAAAATATAAATATCATTCCATTCACTTCCTTAACTTCCCCGTCACTCCTAATTCTCTTTCCTTCCACTGGTGGCCACAGCCTCTGGCCATTTCTCTCCCCATCCATTATCACATGGCATGCCCAGATAGAAAAAGTACTTAGCTTTTGGACACTAATCCAAAGGAGTAAAGCCAAACTCAGGTGCTTATATGAGGCACCAGAAATTTTTCAGCACATATTACTTGGGTTCACTTGGTTCAGGGACCAATAACCCACATACCTAAGAGGGTTTCTTTATGTATGACGTTATTATGACATGAGCCAAGATTCACTCAAAATAGTTAATTCTACAGCTAAGTCGAATTGTGTTTTTCTAAACAATTAACATGGATCCTAGTATTGACGTAATTGCCCCCTTATTAGGAAATTGATGCTATTTAACTGTATTAGGCTAAGGAAGTATCTAATCCTGGTTTTGCCCAGAATATTCAAGGAAAATTTTGTTGTCTCTTTCTCAATGTTAATTTTCTTACGGGGTGTGTATTTATCCAATGCCTATTATATACTGTGCTAAGCCCTTTATATATGCAATTCCATTTAATTTTCAGAATAATTCTATAGGGAACATTTTTGAAACTGAGGGCCAGATATATTAAATAACTCGCTCAAGGCCACATGATTAATATACAGTAGAAATAAAATTTAAATTTACATGTCCGATTCTAAATTATATTTCCCTTTCCACTATAACTCATTACATTTCCCAAAGGCAAGATTTAGAAACCATTAATAGATTGTAAGTTGAGGAGTGGCACGGTTAGATTTGCATGTCAAAATGATTACTCTGGTACCTGTATGAAGGATGGACTTGGAGGATGAAGAACTGGATAGATGAGTTAGGAAGACACTGTAAAGGTAGATAGAAGTAAATAAGACCCTGATTGTAGCAGAGGCAGTGGGCATAAGCAGAGAGAAAAATGGAGGCGTGAATTAAGAGATAAAATTGGTAGTCCTGTGTGACCGGTAGTATATAAGACTGATTTTTACCTTTCACAATGTCATCATTAACAAAGAAAATCTTATGGGCGCCTGGGTGGCTCAGTCGTTAAGCGTCTGCCTTCGGCTCAGGTTATGATCCCAGGGTCCTGGGATCGAGCCCTGCATCGGGCTCCCTGCTCCACGGGAAGCCTGCTTCTCCCTCTCCCACTCCCCCTGCTTGTGTTTCCTCTCTTGCTGTGTCTCTCTCTGTCAAATAAATAAAATCTTAAAAAAAAAAAGAAAGAAAGAAAATCTTAGTTTGGGAAAGAACATGGAGGATTATTTTGAGACACTGAGGTTCATATAAAACATGGTAGATTAAATGCCCAGGGGTTAGTCTAAAATGATTAAAATGTTATTTGCAGTACAGGAGAAAGCAAACTAGAATTTGAAAGTTATTAGCAAATAACTCCTCTCCTTGAGGAGAAAAAAAAAAACAGCATGAAAGGAAAAGAGGATCAAGAATAAGAGCCATCTTTGCCATGAAGCATCTTCAGCATCTGTTTCTTTTATTCCACTCCAGTTCCTATTTTCCAGGACAAGCTCTTATTACCTTTGCAATATCTTATGCACTGATTTCACTATTGGCAGTTTCTTACCACCTCCTTCGCTTCATTCCACTCCCCACCCTCTATGCCTGTCTAATATGCACTGACTACCAGATTAATTATCTCACTGATAAGAATGCTGACTTCCCACCTTTCCAAATTTATATTCCAATGCTAGCTCATGAGCACTGTATACTTAATCAAAATGGACAGTGTCCCAGAAAAAGCTCTGGGCATTTCCATCTCCATATTTGGATTATGCTGTACCCTCCGGAAGGAATACCAACTACTGCATGAAAACTTATAACCCAGATAGGACCAAGTTTCCCTTTTCTGAATTCTTAACAGCATCTGTCTGAGAACTGGTATGTTTATTATTTCTCTTCTCTAATTCAAAAAATGTTTTGACCACTTTTGATTCTTGCAGAGGGATAAACATGAATGAGACATAGATCTTACCCTTTAGGAGATTATATTCCAGTAGAATTTTTATTTGTGGATATTTTTATAGTAACCAACACATACTATTCCCTCTAATAATGTCTTTACATTGTACAAACAAAAACTCATATAATCTAGCTTGGATTCGAAGGATACCACAGCTAAGCAAGATGTTCTTACATGAGCCATTTTGAGCCTAAATGTTAAGACCTTTTCTTTTTTCTTAATTTATTTAAGACCTTAGTAGACAACACATTGGGATAGCTATAGCTATTTAATTGGTTTGAAGATAAGTATTTGGAGCTGTTTTTTCTAATAATGAAAGTTATTTTCATTATTAAATGAAAATATAATTATTATTAATTAGAAATAATCAAATAAAAATAAAATTAACTGTGGCTGGAACCAAAGATAATAAAATTTGTATTGACTAAATATTAATGGAAATAAAATATTTTTGACAAAAGTTAGAGATGGTTAATTTAAGCCAGGAAAATTGAACTTAGTAGAAATGTCCCTCCCCCCTCAAAAAAAAAAAAAAAGAAAAGAAAGAGGCATAGTGGCAGCAGGTTAAATACTATAATTTTATATAAAAAATAAAAGATAAGTGATTTGAATCTGTTTTGTAAAATTTACTTAGAGAAGAATTGATCAAATAAAGAAGAAAATAAAAAAGAGTGAAGGAAACAGATTTTCTCTGAAAAGAAAATTGATTAAACAATTAAATTGACTCAATGCAATTTGCTTCAGAAAATGCTTTCTTATGAAAACATCAGTGTTAGCATAATTCTGATGAAATATTTGGATTCAAAACATGTGGGGTCTATAAAAATATGTCTTGCAAAATTCAGTGTGCATATGGATCACCTGGGCATCTTGTTAAAATGCAGATTCTGAGTATGTCTTGAAGTAAGGACATATATTGTTCATTTCTAACCAGCTCTCAGGTGATGTCAATGTTACTGGTCTAGGGACCACACTTTGAGTAGCAAGGATTTCTCTTGGAACCAAATTTATGTCATCTTTATCAAGGAACTAGTTCAAATTGACAAGCCATTTCATTGCTCAGTTAGAATTCCTTTGAGAAAATCTGATTAATCCAGTTTTAGTGAAGTGGCAAAGGGTGCAAGGGACATACAGTAAACTCATGGTGGCAACAGCCCAGTCTTTTGTCTACAGTTCAGAGGGAAAAGACAACTCTTCTTTAGTTAAATTTGGTTTTGCTGAATAATACTGAATGTTGTTGTGTTGGCATATGATGTGGCAGGTAATTGAGGCAGCCATCTTGGGATACTGAAGGAAGCTAGTTGGAGGGACAAAATCAATATTCTGAAGATGGTGGAGTGAAAAAAATGGGAAGGACTCGTGTCTTTGGGGGTACTAATAAGCCCCTTAATTAACCAACCCTGGAGCTACTCTATTTTAAGACCTCATGTTGTGTGAAGTAATACATTTCATAAATATTTAAGTCATTATTGACTGAGTTTTCCTGTTACTTGGAGCTCAAAGCATCTCACAGCTAGAAAGTAGCACATCCGGGATCAAAACCTAGAGATTTTGATTAATTGTTCAGTCTCCTTTCTTCCTCCTCCAGGTTTTACCACACTGCCTTATATCATGTCACCATTGCAATAAAGTAAACTTCTAAGGGGACCATGTTCTGAACTTAAACATGAATATCCTAAAGAGTGCCTAGCCCAGGGCCACACACACACACACACACACACACACACGCACATAGTCCTTAATAAATGAGTAAATGATTGAAAACTAGTGGCATTAAAGGACAGAAGGAAAAATCAAACGAAACCCTGATGTTAAGGAAAGTTTATTAAAACAATTTTCTTGGCTATGCTAAATAATATTTAATTTTAAGTAAGCTATTAGCAGTAATGTCAAAGAACTGTACTGTACTTTAAAAGTGATTGAAAATTAATTAACAAAAGATATTTCCCAGAAAATAGCTACAATATCTTTCAGAATAGTATTGCCAGGAAGGGTTTGCTTAGTTATAGCATGCCTGAGTCAGACCAATTAGAAGTGAAGTATAGTTACAAATTTTGCATTGCCTCTGAGAAGGTTCGCCTGGTATAAACACCAGGACTAATCTGAGCAGAAATAATCTCTAAATCCTGGAAATTGGGTTATAGTCCATCATTAATGGCTCAGAGCAAGTAAAATTTTAATGCACCACATATAAATGAAAACATTAAAATTAATTATTCAAATTTAATCTGCTTTTCAGCTTTACAGAAAGATGTAGTTTAAATTGAGCAGTGCTATTGTGTCATTTGAACTGTTATCTTGCAAGTGATTTAGATATTGAAATAATTGTTCAGGTTTTTTTTTTTTGGTTGATAATGGGATGATTTGTCATTTTACTATGTGTCAGTTAGCAATTAGGTCCTCAGTATACAATAAAGAAGAAAGGCCTAATGAGACAGGTTGTAGGAACCTTGACACCCAACTGTTGTTTTTCTCATTTAATAAAGAACACATCTCTTCAGCTTCAAATTTGAATACAATCTAAGTAGATAAATAATTTTTTTGCATTTACATTAAGCATATTAGGGTGTGCGGAGCAATATACAGGCAAATAATCTATACTTAAACTTTTTGTGCAATTCAAAAATTGTTAAATCAGTAGAATTATTTATGTCAAACTATTGCTTAATAGTTTTACTATTCCAAAGGACAAGATTTTATGATACATTACCAGTGTCTAGACTAAATTCATGGTGCCTAATATCTATTTGTTCTTAAATCTGTGTAAGGCTAAAATAAACTTAAATATTTGCAGAAGGTACTTAATGTTCTACTTTTTACAGTGCTGTGTGATATAAAAAGCATAAATAATTTCCACACTTGACTAGGTCTTAGAATATAAAGAATGTGCCAGTCATTTCTTAAGCACATTTTAAAAATCAATTTATTTTACATCCTAATTTTATTTTTATGTTTAGTTATAATGCATTTCTTTCCTACTTGATATTTTATTTCTTCAACTTACTTTTCATTATTTTTAAAAATTCAGGTAATGTGTTTATTCTACCTAAAAGTAGAAATTAGTGGCATGTATGTGTCTGTATATTTGAGATTGTTTAGTGGCATACTTTTCTTTTAGTAAGAAACGTAAAGGAGAATTAGAAAGGTATTTCTCTAATATAACTATATTCTGGAGGGGGAAATGATGTATGTATATATTTAGATGTTTCTTAGCAAATATGACTGTTCTTGCTGAGAGAAGCAGGTAGTTGCATAGATAGATCAATCACTGGGACAGAAATCATTGCACTCTGTGTGTGTGTGTGTATGTATGTGTATGTGTGTGTGTAACCAACCTTTATATCCTATTGCGAAGCTCTCCATATCAAGGTCAAAATTTCTTTAAAGGAGAATGACCTCTTTAATCCGGTAAAATTATTCTCTAAAAGTTGAAGAGATGCAAAGAAGGATTGATTTTAGGTAATCAATAAACCTGTTCCCATGTAAATGTAATTCCCTCTGGACTTACCGCGATGGCTGCCGTTTAGATTGCTAGATTGTAATAAGAAATTAGTTTGACGTGACATTTTATTCCTTAATTCAGGCAACTATCTCTGGAGAAATGGCCCATGAGAAAGCAATCTTCTTAATCCATATTTCCTTTGGGTGAATATAAATTTGAGTCATTCCCAATTGGTACGAGTGTCCTAAATTATTAAAGCAATTAGTAGCTGAATATAAGGCTCAGATGAGAGTAAAATCTGTTTTTAAACACCTAAGAAATGCCTCTTTATATGTATCACAGTAAAAGGTATATTATATGTATTAAAACAGCATTTTATAAAATTTTATCTTTAGAAGGCTAATACTAGAAGAAATACATGAGATTATAAAAAGAAAGCATTTTCTTTTTGCACAAAGTTAAATCTGCATGTTAATGCACTAATACTCATTATGAATCTTCAGGAAGGGCCACTAATTGTAGGGTTCCCCCATACTGATTTGGCCAAGGAGCCCTTTGGTTGCAAGGCACTTTTGGAAGACCAGTGCTCTGTGGGGCAGCCCCAGGACCTCCCAGGACAGTCATATCGGGAAGCTAGAACTAAATTAGAATACAACGACTCAGTTCCAATGACTCAGGAAAAGAACCAAGGGTTCAGCTAGAACCAACATGATTAGCCCACTTTGGGCTTCTTGTTCAAATTTATGTTGCTAGGAAATAGGATGAAAATAGGTCTTGCATATCCAGCCCTTCACGTATAATTACTTAAAAGCCCAAGAAAAGTATATTAGACTCCTAGTGTTATTTTCCTCTCTCATATTTCAAGAGAGAAGTGAAAGTTTTTGCAATGTGTATTAAAACCAGCCCCAGGGTCAGAGTTTTCCTTTGCCTTTTGGGGATGTGAGGTTTTGTAATTCCAGAGTTAATGACTCTCTAACACCACTGGAGAGAGGCTAGCCTCAGAAGACCTTACCAATTCTTTGAATAGGGTGGGTGATTTATGAGCTTCCCTAGTTATTCCAACTAAGACATAGCCCATCACAAGGAGTAAGGGGAGCCAGGTGCTGATGGCATTTTATGATTCTTCAGAGTAGAGTAAGATTGAGTGTGAGGCTAAATGTGAGAGTCAGGACAGCTATGGAGACGTTTACTTAGCATTTTCTTCATGCCCCTCTGGCCTATCATTGTACTAAACCCAAAGAGATTAGAGAAACCAAACATCTCTCCTGCCATTAAGGGAGTTAGTCTGCTTGGGGAAACAGGAGTTGAAATACCACAAAGGCCTCTTAAACATCAGTTCTTCATGAATCTTATCAAGGATTTGTATGGTCGTCTAATAAAGCAGACGCCATGTTGAGGCAAACGTTGTAGAGAAACATCAGATGTAAGAGTCTCACATCCAGATGTAGAGTCAGAATCTATACTTAGAAAGATGCAAGTGACTATATGCTGATTGTCTACTGCCTACTTTAGACAACCAGATTTAAAGAGCTTCCAAAAGAAAGAAATGACTGTGGATTTGGGGTAACCAAGACTTCAGAGAGGAAGAGGGATATAGTTAGACATAGAAGGGTAGGGCCAATATATGCACAGTTGGGCCAATATATGCACACAATTAAGTCAATGATTTTTTTTCTCTCATGGACAACTTTTCATATGATGGTCAAAGAAAGGTGACATCTGTGATGACTCAAATTGGAATAAAACAGACCTTTGGGAATGTGTTATTTGTTCCTCTGGATTTATATAGAACCTTTCTTGGAAATGGCACAATTTATAGTCAGTACTAACAGATGACAGAATAAGTAACCATTGAAAAGAAAACAACAGAATGAATTCACTTTGAACTATTTGTAATTCATGTCATGTTACCCAATGAGTGCATGCTGTCATTTTCTCCAAGTCATGCTCCATTATATATTTCCTGTCCAATGAATGCAGTCCCCACATGTGTTACACATTTATTTTAAAAACTTAATTTAAGGGGCAACTGGGTGGCTCAATCAGTTAAACATCAGCCTTCAGCTCAGGTCGTGATCCTGAGGTCCTGGGATCAAGCCCCATGTTGGGCTCCCTGCTCAGAGGGGAGTCTGCTTCTTCCTCTCCCTCTGCCCCTTCCCCCAACTTGTGCTCTCTCTCTCTCTTGCTCACTCTCAAATAAATAAAGTCTTTAAAAAAACCCATAATTTAAAAAAATTAAAATGTGCCCTGGTATGCCACCATGTGTTTCTATTCCTAAACTTTTAAGATAAACCATGAATTTTAAAATTATTTTGATCCTCACACAGTTTCACAAGAATAAATATAGGGGCACCTGGCTGGCTCAGTCAGTAGGGCAATCAAATCTTGATCTTGGGGTAGTGAGTTCAAGCCCCACATTGGATGTAGGAATTACTTTAAAAAAAGAATAAATATAGCTGTCTGTGAAAGATACCTCCAAATTCGTAAAAATAACTCAGGATAATGTGATCCTTATAAAGTCACAGAGTGTTGTTTATACATTTGTAAAGGGAAACTGTCTTTACAGTGAATAAAAATAGTAATAATTACTCTCACTGAACCTTTCTATGGACCATACTGAAGAACAAATGGAAGGACAGGTTTATCAGTAGCAAAGCCCTGTATAACAGCTTGGCACATAATACAATACCTTATATTTGTACAGCAATTTAGATTTATAAAAAGAATACTATAAATCTTGACAGTACATCTAGGTTGAGTGTAAGGGCAAATGTGAGAGTAAGAACATCCGTGGAGAAAAGATTTATTGAGCACTTTCTGCATTAATCCTCTTAAAAACTCTGTGGAAGGTGTTGGGCAGGTATCACACTCACCATTTTGTACATGAGGGAACTGAGAGTCATAATAGTTAAGGAGCAGGTCCAAGGTTACAGGCTACTTAGAAACAAAGGGAAGATTCAAGCCTGCATCTTCCAACACTCACATCCAGTGTCCCTCCCACAACGCCTGCAGGTAACCAGTCTCTGTGGAAGCTGAATTTTGGCAGGGCTCACACACAGCTTGTTTCCATGTGAAGAAAGTTTTTGAATAATTTTAAGTAGGCTTGAATGACAAGATGACATTGTGGAAAGGGCATAGACGTTTTTCCCCCCTCGGTTTTATTGAGTAAGAGCATAGACTTTTCAACAGTAAGGTCAGGGTATGAGTTCACATTCTTCCACACAAGTTTTGACCCTAGATAGCCAAATTAGTCTCATTGTGGTAGCATTTCCTCATCTGTTTATTTTTAATTTTTTAAAGAAAACATCTGTTAGTTACTTCACAGGATCCTTGAGAGGATTAAATTTGACTTTGGATATAGGAAAAGGTTTAACATAATATCAAACCTCCTCTTGATTCCCTCTGCAAATATCATCTGTCTTGGTTCACTCTTTGGCTTCTATAGCAACAATTGAGTAGCCTCCAGTGAGAAGAATAGCAATCTTGAGGTGTGTGGGTGGCTTGGTTGGTTAGGTGTCTTACTCTTGATCTTGGCTTAGGTCTTGATCTTAGGGTCATGAGTTTAAGCCCTGTGTTGGGCTCTATGCTGAGCATGGAGCCTACATAGCATCTTTCTGCCTTTCTTTGAGCCAAGTATGAAAATGTCTATTTATCCTCCTCACAAAATAGCAAGCTTCGGAAGTTCAGCGATTCTTGCCTAGTGAGGTTTAATATAAAGCAAAGTAGATGAGAATTTAAGGGACTTCAATTTCAATCTTAGCTTCACCAAGTATAAAAATCTTAAGCAGATTCTTATTTTCTTTACCTTTTAAATAAGAAGGTTGGACAAATAATCTAAGACATTTCCAGCTCTAATAATCATCTGATTTTTAAATCATCTATAATCTCTTATATCTCTTAATACAAAGCCTTTACACTCAATTAATGTTTTTTGAACTAGGTGAATTACAGCACCCATCAATATGAAATCAATAGGAAATATAAGTTCAGAATATTAACTTCCACACATTTCACAACACTGGGATCAGAATAAAGCTTTACAGGAAGAAGAGGAAGAAGCAGGATGGGCTATAATTATTGGAGCTAACCAGGGTTTTGGTATGCATACAGATAAACCAGACTCATTCTGAACTTTGGCTTAAACATTCTCCTTTGGCTAGAAGTCTCATCACACACCATTTAGAGCAAATTTGCTCTATTAACTGTAACACACATGGTAATAAGCAGATTTATGAGATGACAAAGGTATAGAAAAATTGCTATTCTCTAGAAAAGCTGTAGTTCTAAATGAAAACTCTCAGGGCTATTGCTACAGTTTTAACATTTACTTCTTAAGAGCACTTCTGCTATTCAAATAATCTTTTTACTTCTTTGAGACTTCTCAGCCTGGTTCATTTTTTGATAAAAGTTCCATCAGTTTTTAGTGCTGTTGAAAACCTTATTTTTCTCACTCTATTGCAATACCAAACAACCATGTTCCTATGCATGTATTCTTACAATATTTCTCACTATAAATTGATAGTATACATTCCTACTTGCTTCATCCCAGCCAAGTAGCTTTCTTCCTACAATACTAAGAGTTTTGTTGGCGGAAATATGCATGTTTTGCATAAAAACTGTCTTATTATTTTTTTTAATTTCCATTTTAGAAATAAAATTTTTTATTACATTGATACTAAGTTTTTAAGTGTATTCTTTGAAAAAAAAATGGCAGAGCTATCCCTAGAAAAGAAACTTATGAATAAACTCTACAATGAAGGTACAGGTCTGTGCCAAAAATATTGGCCTAAGAACCAGAGTCTAGCATTTCTGTCCAAGCTGTGCCACCTATATTACGTACTAAATCCTTCTCGTTCCCCCTTGGACTAGATGACTTGTACCATTTATTCATCTCTAATGTTCCACTGTATTATGATAGAGCTGCTTTTTTCTTCAGCTTCAATATTGTCCTTCTGAGCCCATATTGCTTCACTCACAAATAGCGTTTTCCACTTCACAGACAACCATGCTCACTAGCTATACCCTGTCGGTCCCAAGTGTACCACATACTAAAATCACTCCTCAGCTCATCCAAGTGTCTGGTTCATTCATCTATAAAAGAAGAACAGTTTATTTTGTAATCACCAGGAGCAGCAAGTCTACAGAACTGCTCCATGGTACAGAGATCACTGTGTATTCTGCCCAACCTCCGTCTGTGTTGGGTTGCAAATTTATAGCCAAAATGCAGGAGACCTCAATCTCTAGTATTATTTGGGTATCCACAGTTCCTTGTCTTTTCTTCAGTTAGCTAGGACCCACAGCCAAGTGACCCATAGACAGAAAAGTAATTTCCTTAGTTACTTAGTTTTCCTTTCATCTTCTTTTTTCCTGGATTCCTTGTTAAAGTGGCATTTCATTTCACATTTTACTTCATTAGAGAGTCTGTAATTTTTAGCCACAAATGTGATCAAAGACTCTCAAAGTGATTTAACAGTTCTAGACAATTGATATGGCAGTTTCATGCTCTTGGAAGAATACTGAAAGTAGCACATTGAAAAAATCCTGTTTTCATAATGGAGTCAAGATTTTTTGAACCAAATAAAATATAATCAATTATCATACATTAATAGAGCTGCTCTAATTATTAGGGCTCTAGAATTTGAAGCTTGGAAAGTTAAACACAATATAAGCAGGTGTGGCTAATTCTAAGATGCTCCATTGCCCATTACAAACAAAAAAGAGAAACAACAAAAAAATAGCTTTCAGTTTACCTATAATTTAATCTATATGAAGTAATATAACTTAATTGGCCAATTTTTCAACCAGATTGATTGGCTGAGTACTTTGGCCTTTTGTTAATTCCACTTGACCTATTCTCCTTAAAACAAATTAGATGTACAAAAGTTTTGTGTTCTGAGAGACATGTTTGTATATCTTACACCGTTCGACTTGGGTTAAGCAGGTACTTTAAGCTTGACTAGAAACATCTACTTACATATACCGAATTCTTCCTTTTTTACTGCTCTATCCCAGCCTTCAGAACCATGATGACCACACGGTTGGCACACAGTAAATGTGTTAAATGATTGAGAGAATGAATAATTGAATGAGGTGTTTATCTCCTATTCCTCAATGTCTCTTCATTTAATGTATTAACAATCACCTCCCATACACAAAGAATCTCTATGGTTGACAGCATAATATTCCTGAAACCTTTTGATAAATTTCAAATGGTTTCGGTCTTCATCATTAAAGAGTTCTTAAAAAAAAAAAAACAACTGTCACCCATTCCAGCTCTTAATCACCCCACTCTAAATCACAGACCATGCTTATGACTTCAGCTGAGACCTCCTAACAAATGGCACTTTTGTAATAAACAATACCCATTATTGTTTTTGGAATAAAGGTTTGAAATTTAGTTTTGAAGTTACCTTAATGGATATTATGTGTGTGTATGAGATTATTTAGAAATAGAAGGTGTACTTTTTCAGTTTCTATTCCTAGAAATAAGTATAATAGGTTACAAATTCTTCTCTGAAAGCATGGAAAGGTTTTATTATTTAAAAATTATATTTGTAAAACAATTTTTTTAGTTCTTTAAATCTGCCAGCCATATGTTCTTTAATTAGGAGGAGACTCTAGTAAGATTAGAAGTGCACATTTTACTGAACACAGTAAAATCTTCATATAAATGTAAATGTACTTAATAGATTTTATATATTCAGTTAGAGTCATGTAAAATGAAAATTTATTTATACGGTAATAAGTTTGGTTTCTTCAGTCAGAAAAAAAAAAGGAGATCAAATCATATCTGGAAGGATTTGGAATTACTTTGATTAGTTTATCAGCCCTTTTAATAGTTTAGGATAGAGTAATTACAATTTTCAAATACGCCTTAAGCCATGGAGAATAACAAATTGAGAAACTGTTTACAGTTGCCAATGGAACTGTATTCCTAACATAAGCATGAACATTTGCTTAAATCCAAACATTTTGTTTTATTGAATTAATACTTGTCACTTAAACTCATGAGTTCAACGTCCTGACCCTAGGACTGCACCCTGACTGGTGACAGCCCTAGAGGGATGAACCAATTGCAGTGGTAGGCAGAATGTGAGGGTTTCCATAGAAGCTATATTTGGTCTTTACAAAAACTGTGAAAAATAGATATCATCATTGCTACTTACAAGTCAAAAGAAGAAGAAAAAACAACACAAGTTCAGAGAGGGAAGAAACGTGCCCAAGATGACCCATTTAGCAGTTCGGAACAGACTTGCTATTCCAGCCAGTCTAGGTCCAAGTTCACCTCCAAATCACATCCTGTTTCTACAACTTATCTAGGCTGACTCTTAGAGGAGTCCTCCCTGTCAGACCTTCCTTTTTTCAAATCCTTCCTGAAAAGATGGATATGAATAGTAACAGTTTATGCAATCAACATTTACTGAGCACATTCAATCATGCTAAACACTGGGAATAGAGGGAAGACTAATACAGACCAGATCCCCACCCTTATAGAGCTTCTATCTGGCGGAAAAGATGCCAGTCAACAAAGAATTTAAATGGGTAATAATGCCAGGTAGTGAAAAGTGCCATGAAATAAACCCAAAACGGGGAAAAAATGATAAAATTGTGTGAATGTGTGTGTATGAATGGAAGTGGGGTTGCTGTTTGGGGGGGGTGGGTAGCCAGGGGGCCACCTCTTTAAAGACTTGAGGTATAGTAAATTCTTAAATGAGGTATAGTAAATTCTTAAAAAAAAAAAAAATTGTTACAAAGAATGAGTCACGAAAAATAAGTTCCTATGGAGAAAGGCAAAAACAGAGGCCCTAAAGCAAGAATAAACTTGGTACATAGCAAAAAAATGCAGAACACTGGCCAGAGGAGCAAGTCAGGGACACAGTGTGGTTGAGGTTGGAGAGATGGGCAGGGCCCAGGACATACCACACCACCTGCATTGCTTTCTTTTAAACAAGGAAGAAGTTATCTTGTTTTTAAAAGATTACTTCGGCAAGTATGAAGAGAACTGACTATAGAAGGGCAGGAATAGAAGCAGTGAGACCAGTGAAGAATATCTAAGAGAAGAGTTCAGTATTCAGATGAGAAATGAGAAAGGATTTGAACTTGGGTGAGAACAATGGAAATAAGGAGAAGTGGTCAGAGTCCATTTAAATTTTGAAGGTGAGCTTATATGATTTGATAGAATGAATGTAGAGTTCGAGTGCAAAGAGGAATCAAGTGTGATCTCCAGGTTTTTGGCTGAAAACTGAGATAGAGAAGATGAGGGGAGGAGCAGGTTGAGGATTACAGGGCAGCCGCAATGCAGCTGGCTAAAGAAGTCTAAAGACACAGGTGATAGGAAACGTCATTAATGGCAAAGGGTATGGAAACTAAAGGAAATGTTACATAAAGCAATAGGTAACATAGCATGCCACAGTCAGAGGTTTGACTCTTCCAGGGCCCTGAAGTTTTCACTGAAGTGTAGATGACACCTCCTATATGGATATGAGATGGACCCATTTTTCTGGGGGCTTGCTGTATCTCATCGCACATATGACCTCCTACTCTGTTTTGGACACTTATGCTATATGCTGTCTGCTCACTGGGGTGAGTTTACTTTTGACAAGATGAAGTCCAGGTCTGCTTCCCAAAAGCTTCCCTCAGCTTCCCCAGGCTTCACACCTGTCTGAAATTCTCTCCCACAAGAGGGGGAATGTGAGCGAGCATTGAGTGTGAACTACCTATTAGACAACCATCTAGAAAACCCCCAATGCTAGCAGATGCCAGATTTATTCGGTTCATAAAGAACATGATAGAATTGTTAGTACAATGAGGGATATTGTGTATATGAAAAAAAGAAAAATTAATTGATATAATTGTAAACTTAGAAGCACAAAATAATATGTACACAGCATTATTAATCTTAAACAACACCCATGAAACCAGACAAGAGTATAAAAGAAACTGTACCTTATGTTTGTAAAACCAACTACAATTAAACATTAAATATTTGGGCGAAACAGAACCTGTACAGAGAGGTAATCTGGAAAAATTAATTTTGAAGGAAAGGAGACTATAGTACAGCAAAGAAGACAAAGCTGGGGAAAATAAGCAAAGTGACATAGTATGAGTAGAAAGTACAAGCAAAATGTTACAAAGAATGAGATTATATGAATAGAAAAATGATTGGTAAGATGTCCCTGGACTGCTGATTAAGAATCATGCATGAGGTGATTGTAAGAAGAAGTTATCTTGATACAAATGTTACTCAGAAAGACATACTCTAGTACTCAGAAAGAGGAAGAAATGGGAAGTTTGGATATTGAACATTATATTACAAACACAGCCCCAACCATAATCCTGAAAAGCAAGTATTTAAATGAGTTCCTGGGAGGCGGGGGCCTTGCTGTTCAAAGCATGAGCCCCAGCATCTGCCAAACTCTACTCTGAGTCCCAGCAAGGCCACCTGCTAGCTATGTGACTTGCATGAGTTGCTTAACCTCGCTAAGCTCTGTTTCCGCCTTTGTTGAATAGGAATAATTATGCCTGTCCTAATAAATTATTGCTCCTGAAATAAAGAACTTAGCAAAGAACTTGGCCCTGGACCTGAATTGGTGGCAGTGGTGTGCCATCTGGGCCAGGGGCAGGGACAATGTGGTAAAAGGAAAAGAATATGTGGGATCTGATGACCGTCCTGCCTGGTCAGTGGAAAGTTCTTCCTTGCCACCACCTACAATACTTCACATGTCCATTTACAGTCACAGTCTTCAGCAATTCCTAGAAACCGTGCAGGGTCCAGCCATCTAGCTCCCCTTTACGAAGCCTTGCACTTTGATCATGGCTGACATTGATGTTTGTGCAGAAGCCCCTTCATGACAGTGTTCTTTACTCCTGACATTTCTCAATGTCATTAATCTCACATGATCTTAATTCAAATGTTAGCCTCATTAAATTAAACATTAATCTACCTGAAATTTTGCTTAATTGCCTGACAATAATAATGTTAACATACTCAGGCTATTTCTATAGATAATCGTATCTCAGATTGACAATGACTTCAGTGTGTTAAAGATATTTGTTATTCAAAACAAAGGTTTAATAGGGTCCAGGGAGTGAAAATGCCATGTCATCACATTGCAGTCTGGATCATCTATATATATATCCAAGGATCGCTAGATATCCTCACTCCTATGTCCCACAGATTATTTCAAATTCACCCTGTTGAATAAGTTGCCTACCTTTCCATCCAAATTCAATCCTTATTTCCAGGGACTGGTTTCACCAACTACCCAGATGCCCCAGCCAGACTCCCATGCCCTGAGAATGTCAGGGATTTCTCATTCTGCCTTACCTACAGCCTCTCCATCTCCTGTGTTCAGTTAATCACTGAGTCTGTCAAACAATTTCCCATTACTATTCCTTATGTAAGTATGCCCTTCTTTCCAGCCCATTGCTTCTGTCTAGTTTAAGTCACCATCCTTTTCCCCTTTCACTACCACAATAGGCTCCTCATTGTCTTCTGCTTCCCTACATGCTCTCCACCAAAAATTTCTCCATAGAGCAGCTAAAGGGATCTTACTAAAATATAAAAATGATGCTTTTGATTGTTATCTTGTAGGAGGTCCAGTTCTTTTATATATAGCATATCTATCATTCTCCAACCTCTGCACACTTCTCTTGCCTCATTTCCAGCAACCTCTCCCATTATACTGCCTCTGGCCACACTAACCACTATATGCCTATGGTTCTCAGAACAAGGCAAGCTCTTTCTACCTCAAGTCCTTTTGCCCAGTTTGCTCCCTCTGCCTAGAAAGCTGTCTTCCTTCCTGTTCTCTTAGGCTACTTACAAGTTGTCTTCCAGAACAGTGCTTTTCAAGCTTTAATGTGCATACAAATCACCTGAAGATCTGGTTAAAATATAGATTTGTTTCAATGGGTTCAGGCTGAGGCACAAGATTCTGTATTTCTAACAACTGCTTCTAGGCAATGACAATGCTCTGGTGGATTACACCTTGACTAGGAAGGTTCTAGAAGTCACTTCAGATATCACTTATTCTGGAAGGACTTGCCTGACCTCTCAGGGTCAGAAAGTTGCTTTTTTGGTAACCCCGTGGAACACTCCCCCAT
Source organism: Phoca vitulina (assembly GCF_004348235.1). NCBI lineage: Eukaryota > Metazoa > Chordata > Mammalia > Carnivora > Phocidae > Phoca > Phoca vitulina. The sequence continues at coordinate 44,982,123 of NW_022589709.1, forward strand.
ACCATAGCACTCATGATACTGCGTTGTTATCGCCTGTTTATTGTCATGTTTCCACGGTCTATTGGACTGATAGCATCATCATACATCACAGTATGCCCAAAACACTCTGGATCCTCTGCAGTGTGTCACATGCTGATCTTTCCCCTTGCCTTCACTGCTGCCGTGTCTACTTCTTGCTCAAAGAACAAATTGGGCAATGCAGGCTCTCAGCTGGCGAATATGCACGATTTTTAATGAAGAAAGCGTTTGCTGGCACCATCAGTGTTCTGCTGCTTTGGCAGCCATGTTCTGTCTGTTGTACTGTATTCTTCCACACCCTGGGATGAGAGGAGGGTTACTTGAATTTTCTTTTAGAGTAGATTCTTTCTGCTTGAATACCGAAGTGGAAAACATAGCTATAATTACCCAGAAATATAGGCATCATGAAAATTCTTGTTCAATACTGTAGTGTGAGATTTTACTATTTAATCATTCTGTGTCCAATACTATTAGAAAGGTTTGCACTTGTCCAACAGCACTTATATAATATGTTGGCTGATATACTTGTAGGAACCACTAAATTTAATCAGAAACACCTTGCTCTCTTTTCATCTAGATTATTCATCTCAAAATATCTTCAGATTTACCAGGGATCATTAAATTTGACTGCTGAAATGAAAGAAGCTTAAGATTACTCATAAACAGGTCATAGGAAAATATGAACATAGCGGCTATACTTTATGTTTCCTAATTGATCAATTACAGGAGCTGAGGTAAATTTAGGGTACACATTGTCTTAGCTCATTATGGATAAAAATATGTCTGTCTAGAACATAATCAGAATCGTGGCCTTGCTTACTGGGTAGGAGGGAGAATGAGCCTTCATAAAAGTTATAGCATTTTCTGTTCTCAGTTGGAAATTTTGAGCAGGAGAGGAATAAGCAGATGAATAAAACATGGTAATGGAATGTAATAAAGCAGAAATTGAGACATATCCACTAAGTAAGATCACAGATAGCATACAAATTTCACTGACCATTAAGACGACTCATCAGGCAAGATTGTGATATTTTTAATCCCCAATGATTATATGATAAGTCTACAGTTTGGATTTTATTAAAAATTTTAAGAGTATATAACAATGGATTAAAGTTTCAACTTCCTAGATTTGACATTCATTTTTAGCATGTAACAGCTCAGCAGTTTTAATGATTATTGCCAGATAATTCTACTCTTTAGACCGATGTAGAAATAACTTTGCAAATGGTTCATCAGTTGTATGCCAGATACTGGTGTGGGGATACTATATATAGAAAGTAACATTCATGGAATAAATGCCTTCCCTAGTACCCCACCCTTCTCCCCTGAAGCATGTGTCCATATACAAATGTAGTGACTCCCAACAAGAGCACTGCAAACCCTCCCCTCCATCCCCCCCCCCCGCCCCCAACCATGGCATTCCGGAGCTGGCTGCAGGGAGGAGGGCTGGATGGTTTGCTAAGGTACTATAGATTCCTAACATACTGAGGGCTGTCTCCAGGATTAAAAGAAAAAAATGTGTGTAGGCACTGCTGTTAAGAATTAAATTAAAATGAATTTAAAAGTGTCACAGAATTTTGAAATACTTATTTTGCCATGTCTTTTATCAATAAATAGGTATTATAAGTAAAACTACTTCTGTACAGAAAGGAAAAAGGCAACCCAATCTGTGTGTGTGTGTGTGTGTGTGTGTGTGTGTGTGTGTGTGTGTGTGTGTGTTTAATTCTACTTGGTCCTGCAGTGAAAGAGACAGTATCTTTCACCTACCAACAGTCTAGAGCAATTCATATAAGATATGAAGAGATAAAGAAAGGAAATAATTAAGGAGTTAGGAATTGTGGAATACAGAGTTTTGCACAGAATTATATTCTCTAATTTCACCAAATTTTAAGTAATTCCAATGGGAGACAAGTTTCCTTGAAAAAAAAAAAGGGGGAAATGTTTTTCTCTGCACATAATTTAGGTGGAAATACATCCAGTAGATCCAGGTTTTCTCTCCAGGCAAAAAGTAATTTGGAAAGAACTAAGCAATATGGTGTTGGTAAACAGTGTTTCTCATAAAATGCCAGCCAAAAAGTGAATCTATAACAATTACCAAACTCCAAATTTGAGACTTTTATTCAGATTTTTTTTACCATCAGCCAGTATAGAAAAAAAAAGTTACTAAATGGGTGTTTTTAATGTACCTTACTTTTATTGCCTGAGTATAGAGGGAAAAAAACGGAACTTGTAAAACAAGCTAATTTTTGCTAAATAAAAACCTTTACACAAGAGCCTGAAATGGTAGAATAATTGAAATGGAAAAGAAGTCGTGTGAAATTGTTCCCAGTGGATTTCTCTAAGTTCAGTTTCAAATACTCTTCCAAAAAGTAACTAAAAGTTATCAAAATCTTTTATATTTAACTTAGTCTACTGATGATATAAGTGTAGCAGGTGTATAGTTATTGAAAAAGAATATGGTTATCTGAAAGTATGTGATAAGTTTAATACTTCCAGCTCTGTGGGATGACCTAAGAACTGTTTGCCCCATAAAGGATGCATAGGACACTTTAATCCAAAAATGATGGAGACAGATAATTTGGAAGGTTTCCAACTATGTCCTAATTCAAAGTAGCTCTGGTATAATATGCTATTACTACATAACCCTTAAGAGAACTGTACATATTTATGGATAGCTTTAGGGAGCAGTGTGGCCAAGCACTGAATCAGAAGGTACAATATAAGCAATAACAGAATATGTCAAATGTTTTAAATTGGTAGTTTTCTCATGGTGTCCCTCAGAACCCCAGGATCGCCTCGGAGATATCGGATACACAGTGGTGCCGGAGGGCAGAGGGGAAGAGGCAGCTTTGCCCCCTCCCCAGCCAGTCTGAGTAGTCCAGTTTAGTGTTCAGTGAAGTCATTCCTCATTTTATTTTTCGAGGAAACTTGTTTCCCATTGGAATTACTTAAAACTTGGCATGCTTAAGTATCACTGGTTCAGAATTTAAGAAGGTCTGTGGCAGGTAGACAAGTAGATTCAATAGCTCTTCTCTGAAGATTCTCTCCAATCTTTTCTTAATGTGATTAAAGGCTATCATTTACAGAATGAAAGGGTAAGCATTAGATAGGAGAAAGTAGTGCACTCCTAGGGCTTCTTAATTTAATGGAGGGCAGAGGAGAATGTGTGCTTTATAAATAAAACATCATTTTGTCACATTACTTTGATTTTGTTTTATTCATGGAATTTACTTAAAATTTCAAATAATATTAAGAAGAGTGTAAAATCGCTACATTCAACAAAGGGAGCCATGCATTTTATAAAGTCAAGAAATACCTCCTTACAATAATTAAGGTTTTGCTCAAGTGAAGTCTGTTACCACTCGGGCTCTTTTATTTCTTCCTCCCTGGAATTATTTATTCTAATGTTTCATATTATTGACTATTTTAAGATTCTTATTTAGGTAAATTGAATCTTGCAAAACAGCAGCTGGTTCCACAGATACTTCACAGTAGTTGAGTTGGGTAGGCACTTAATCTGAGCCAAAATCTTAAAATTTTATGTTCATACATTACTAATCTGGAAGAGAAAACCAAAATAAATAATCACTAATTAAAAGTCCTCATTTTTAAAAGTCTATAACTTTCAGGATATCATATATGATAATAATATAGTAGGGAACAATAATATTTCTATAACATTAAAAAATTAATAGATTCATGTAGGATATCTTTTATTTCTCCAGGCTATACTTTGTTTAAAATAACTTGATAGTGAAAAAAGAGAAGTATAGGGAGATATCATTGTCACTGTTGATAAAGTAACTTAAAACTGGAACTATGACCTGAACTTAGTGATTTGAATATAAACATGTTTGTCATAGGTGCTTGCAAAAATTTTCTTTTGAGCTATTTACTCGCCTCCATCTCTTCTTGCTGCTTTGTTAACTAGTGTCTAGATGGCAATGTTTTGACTCTTTCATTGAAATGATCCTTATAAGAGCCTATGTTAGGAAAGATACTTTTGAAAATTAGGAATGCATTTAGTCTTAATTATGAGGGTTTGTGGAGCATGTTGTCTAAATCAGTTTGATAATGGCCAAATCAGTATTTTGCTTTACTAGTGTCTATGGAATAAATGTAGATTTTTAATCTGAAGAATTCATAAAGCAGACTTCTGAACACAGTTATCATATCCTTTCAGTTCTTTGCTGTTATGAGCTGGCTTGGAGTTACACACGAAGTCTGCCTCCAGGTGCCTGCCTAGGTCCTTGCCGGGAACTGCTGTCTAGAAATGTAGCATAGTGACAATAGCACGTATTCTCTACCATCATTCGTGCATCGTTGAATCCCTGTGTTGCACCTGCTTAAGCTTTATGAAACCTCAAAGGCAAACTAATACATCGCAGAGCATAAAATGGAAATTATCTGAATCCACAAATTTGCCAAAAGTGGATGACAAATAATTTTGCTGAAGCAGGGGGTGTGTGAGGACACTCCCATTCTGACAGGGGGAGCTCTGGGGAGAAAGGCATTTCTCACCAAGACAGCAGGGGGAAAGAGAGCAGTGGGGAAAACCCACGTTCTGCCTTTGAGAAGGGTGGCAGATAGTCCAAGTATATGTCAGGATCCTGCCAAAACTTAAGAGATGCTCTTTGTAGCCATGGCTGTGAGTCCGTACAACCCGATTTTCCCTCAGCCCCCAATGTCGTCAATGTCAAGTTGTCCAGATACTGTGCTCCCTGAGCTGCTTACCTCATGGCCATCATTAATTGGCAGTGAATGGCCTAGAGACTATGATTGTGTGTGAGGTGTTGAGAGCATGAACGTGTTAACTTCCATAAGGTTCACGTGAATTTAAATAAAAGTGAGAAAATAAGAGGTGTGATCAAAGAGAAAAACATGTTGTTGGATGAAGTTTGGAAGCAGATGGTGAATCGATGAGGCAGATACAGTAAGATAGAGTGATTGGTTACCAGAAAGTACATCTAGCTGTTTCTAGTTAAAAAAAGATTTAACTGCTTCATTATACTCTTACCCTTAATTAAAAAAAAAAAAAAAAAAAGACTTTTACAATGTCAAATCTGACTGCTTATGTTATTACAAAATACTGTTTCTTACAGTTCACCTAGGTAAGGCAAGGAAGGGGGAGTAGGCCAGTTGCTATAGAGATTCTAAACAAAGCTGTGAAAATGGAATATGCAATACCGGGATCACACTTGAGAAGCAAGCAACATAAATGTTTAATGCGAAGAAAAGCTTCAGGATCTGAAAAAATACAGGATAAGTGGAAATGAATGCATTCCAAAGGTATGCTGTACAACAGTGTTTCACATTCTGTTCACAAATACAGGTCTTTACTCTTTGTCAATAGTGTAGAACAATCTTGTGCAGTCCATTCCCCACACTACCCTGTGCTCTTCACTTTACCTATGTCCTTCATCTTTTTCTCTGTTACTTGCATTTTAATCATTTCACCAAGTCATCTTTTTTACTTCCTCCTGTTATCTGGTATATTAGCCTTCTATTGCTGCATCGCAAATTACTAGGAACTAAAACAGTGCATATTTATTATATCATGGTTTCTATGGGTCAGGAGTCCACACGTGGCTTAGCTGGGTCTTGTGCTCAGGGTCTCAGAAGGATGCAGTCAAGGTGTCAGGTGGGCTGTATTCACATCTATAACTTTGACTGAGGAAAGATCTGCTCCCAAGACAATTCAGATTGTTTTCAGAATTCACTGCCCAGTTGCTGTATGAGGGCTCAGCTGTTTGGCTGGCTGTCAGGCAGTGGCTGTCCTCATGTCCTATGGGATACCTTCAGTTGCTGGAGGTCACTTTCTCCTTCTAGAGGCAACCCACAGTTTCCTGCCATGTGGATTTCTCAACATGGTCTCTGAATTTATCAAACCTGCTAGAAGAAACTCTAGCTGCACTCTGCTAAGACAGAATCTTATATAATGTAATGTGATCAAAGAACTGAAATCCCATTATCTTTGCCCTATTCTATTGGTTAGAAGCAAACTACAGATCCTGCCTATAATCAATGGAGGGGAATATACAACAGTGTGGACAGCAAGAAATTTGAAATTACCGTGGTCACCCGAAAGTCCACCTACCACATTTAAAGTCCATACTTGAGTCAAATACCTCTTACAAGATCATTTATCGCTTTAGCCATCCTATATTTTCCTGTGTCCTTTCCCCCCCAACCTTTTCAGTCAAAGGACTGATCCTACAGCACATTCTATAAAGAGAATTCTGAGAAGAGCCTCCAGGGACACTCCAACACCACTTCACAAAAGATAAGGAGCAATATGCATTTCAAGACAGCATCAGCAAGGAAAAAAAAATCAGAACATTCTTCTGGCTAATATCTCCTCTATTTAGGAGTCATCTCTATTCTGTAGAGCTGTTAGCAAAGCCTCACATTTGGACAGTGGGAGCAGAGTCAACCCTAGCACAGGGCAGTGGGGGCTGGAGGGTGGGAAGCGAAAAGGAAGTCAGTGAGATTGCAGATCTTTATCTAATGAAACTAATCTTTTCTTGTTTCTGGAAGAGCAGATGGGGAGGAGCTGGTGCTTCTCTCTGTTTAGCATTTGTTAAAATATAAGAGGAATTATATTCTCCTACAGGCTCAGTTCCTAGAGTTTAAGTACCTAAGGAAGAACCATTACTCCACTGCCAGGGTTTTATTCAATTATCCTGAACCACATGGAAGATAAAGTAAGCAAACTGAAGTTGACTTTGTAACCCCAAATCAATTTGTGAACAAAAGCTCTCATATTTGATTTTGTTTTTCTTAAAATCATTTTCTAATGATTCAAAAATACTCCCTGTTAAGGGATTCTCAACCCAAAAAGCTGACCACTTCTCCAAGCAGTGATACTTAGTTTGGGTCTAAGATTAAGAAATGTCATTCTTGGTGGTCATTATATAGTTGCTATTGCTCTTTATTGCATCTTTAGGTTGGATTTTAAATTGGTGTCATTTGTTTCTAGGAAACTCAGCTTATATTGCTCTTTAGGAACAAACAAGTTTTTAACTAAATATAAAGGGAAATTACTTTTAAGATATATTTTGGTATAGCATTTTACTCTTACAAAAATATTTTCTTATCTCATTTGACCTTGAAAACAATTATATAAGGAGGTCAGGACAGTTGCTATGAACCCCACTGTAGAGGAAAGGAAACAGTCTCAGAAAAGACACAGGATTGTCTAGGGGTACATAGGCGGAAAAGACTGAGGTCCTCTGAGTCCAGCCTGCGGACTCTACTGAGAGCGCTTTTCCACATACTTCCTGGCTTCCAAATCTAGATAGAAACATTAAAGAAGAACTGTTTTCCTCTTGCTCTTATGGGAGCATAGTTTTAATTGATCATTTTTTTCTTAATCTCAAAGGAAAAGGTGTTCAAATTTAATATATAACACTCACTGAATTTCATTCACCTTTAAAAAAGAAGTTGCCTGAGTCAGAAAAAGATGATTAGTTCTTTTATGTGTCAGTAGATTTGGTAATTATGCATTTATTTTATTGATTCATCTTATAAGCACATAAATCACTTGAAATGTCAACACACAAATGTGTTGGTTTTGGCTGCCTTAATGCTGTCATTGCTTTTCTCCACAAATATGAGAAAGAATTTATACAGATACCATTCTGGTCAGTTTTAGTGTGGATTTGCAATGTTAATATCTAATGATGGAGGGTCATTTTCAGTGGGAAAAAGCAAGTTGTAGGCAAGTGTACCCCATGTCATCAGAAGACCATACCATGTCTAAGAGAATTCTGGAGATGTTCACCGTATTCCAGTTTGGGGCCCCAGCCCAGGTTCCATTTCACTTTCTAGTACACATTGGTCATATTATAACAAACATTATTTGAGATTTTTTCTTAATAAGATATATATATATATATGTATATATGATATGTGGTTAATTATTATATATAATAAACCATCTGTGATATATGTAGTGGTATCTGGATATGTATTTCCTGATATGATCTGTAAAAGAAATTTTTTAACCCAAAGCAATATGAAAAAGAATTTGTGACATTATCCCATTCAGACTCTTAGTTGTATATGTAATTATTCCTCCTCAGAGATAGAACAAAACTGTGGAGATTTGGATACAAGTGATGAGTCTGCATATACTGGACATATATATGGATAATGAGACACAGTTGCAGTGACCGTTTAAAAGATTAAGCTGTAAGAAGCAAACACTTTGAAATAAGAGCTGCAGATACACAAAGTATCTGCACTTTTCAGAAATAGAAAATTGATTTTTAGCAGCTGCTTTTTTCTAACACACCTAAAAGGTGATGTAGGAAATTTCTCCCTAGTTAAAAAAAAAAAAATGGCTATGTATTTTGACAAACAGTAAACTTTAGAAAGTCAGCATACTAATGTCACCAGAAATTAAGGATGGAATACTGTTTGGTAGTCTGGCTAAGTCAAAAAGATTTAAGTTTACTTCATACTATATGAATACATGTTACTTTTTAAAAAGGTGTAAATTGCTACCAAAGTGCTCACGGGCTCACAAACTATATATATTGCTAATAGACTTTTGTGTTATTGGAGGCTCAAACAAGAAGAAACCAAGCCATTTGCAAATGGAGGATCTATATAAAAATTGATAGCTAGGGACTGCCCAAATTTAGAAATGAACGAGAAGATTGGCAAAACAGAAACATGGTGTTGAACGGTAGGCCTGGGCATTTTATAAAGAACCTGAAATCCAGGGAGTTTGAAGGATTTGTTCAAGTGGAGTACATGATGACAACCTAATTATCTTTACTTTTAAAATAGCACATTTAAGTTAAAATCTAAATTCCTTATGCTGTAAATTTCTTCTTTCACTTACTATGGTGAGTGAGTAAGAAAACCCATTCAGAAGTAGGTTCAAATCTTCCATTCCAGCTTCCTGCCCCTACGGTTTTTCCTGCCCTATGTTCCAGCCAAAAGGAATTCTTCTCCAAACACAGAAAGCTCTTTCAAGATACTGTACATTTGCAAGTGCACTTCGCCTGGCCTAGAATGCTCTCCCCCACCCCACCCCCAGCTCCTACTAATGCTCTAACATTGGGGATCACCTGGGCTCTGGTGGCTCTTCACACCCCACAGGCACTTTGTTCCTATGCCTCAAAGGGCCCACGCCTCTGTGCTATAATCTGTGCTTACATGAGTCGGCTTCTCCCATGATAACAGAGATCGAGAGGATTTTAGTAACATGGGACCCTAGTATAAAGTAGGTGCTCAAAAATATTGGATTGATGTTTGGATAAACAGAGAATGAAAGGAAATTTAACAGAGGTGGTTATTATTGATTAGCATTAGCATAGGGAATTACAGAGATTTCCAAATGGAAAGGCACCTCAAAAATCTTCTGAACAATGCCTCTCATTTTACAAGTGAGGTTCAGAGAGCAACTTACTTTAGGTTATCAAACTAATGTACAACAGATTCAAGATTTTTTTTAATTTTTTAAAGATTTTATTTATTCATTTGAGGCAGAGAGATACAGAGAGAGAGAGAGCATGAGCAGGGCGAAGGGCAGAGGGAGAGGGAAAAGCAGTCTCCCCACTGAGCCTGGAGCCCAACGTGTGGACTCCATTCCAGGACCCGGAGATCATGACCAGAGCCAAAAGCAAATGCTTAACCATCTGAGCCACCCAGGCGTCCCTCAAGATTTTTTTTAAGATTTTATTTTTAAGGAATCTTTACACCTGACATGGGGTTCCAACTCACAACCCCAGAGATGAAAAGCCACATGCTCTACCAAATAAGCCAGTGAGGCACCCCCAGATTTAAGATTTAAAACTGTATCATACAGTTTTAGTTCTACATCATAAAGCATCTGATGAAAGAAACTGTTATATAAACTACGTCTTGGTTAGAATTTTACCGGTATATAAAAATATAAAAAATTTTTTCAAGTATTGAGGAGCACTTGGTGACTAAACTCCTTTATACAAGCCATTGTTTTATTTTTTTATTGTTGGACTGGTTTGCTAGTTATATCCTTTTTATTTTGTAGATCAAAGGAAATGATACTGAGCATTTTACATGTTTATTTTTTATTCAAGGGACTTTGCTTCTCCTTCATTTTTCTCAGTAAGCATTAATCTTGTTTCCAGGTCTTATTTTCATGTTCTGCATTACAATTCTACACTTCTTAATATGAAATTTTATGTTTCACTGTAAACCCCAGTTGACCCTAAAAATTATACATGCATCAAGTCTAACATCAGAGTGACTGAAAACAAGTCAGATCTTAGTACTTGAAATAACAATACAAACCTATTCATACAGTTCTGAAAAGCAGATTTCAAATTGCATGAATTAACTTACTGAATTTTAAAGTAATGAATTTAAAAATAATTTGACCTAGCACTAGGCAGGTAAAATATATAAAACAATCAGCAAGAGAGGTCAGGCAGACATAAAATCAAGATGAATTTACTTATTTTAAAAAGGTAGGGTTTTTTTTTTTCTTTTTTAACTGAAAATTGATTTCAGGAGCAAGAATAAGCAAGAAATTTTAGAGCAGAGAGTGTGTAGCCCTTACTTATTACTTTGGTATACAAAAATCATCCATTTCCTAAAGCTTTCTGGGCTCAGCACCAACATACAGAAACCACAATTAAATTCTGTCACTAAAAACCCACACTTCATATTCACAACCAACAACAAGAGAAAAAATGAGAGTCTTGAAAGAATATTTTGTCCAACCAAAAGATCTTACGTTTTTCCTAGGAGATATGCCATACCAAGACTTGTTAAACTATAGAAATCATTATGCCAGAAGAGAGAACTAGCGTGATGCCCTATATTGATCATGAGAGATTTTAATAATACTTATTTCTGATTATTTTTCTCTGGAGTAATCAACGTGCAGAGGAACATACTATATGATTAGCACAAAAAGGAACGTACAGACACCAAGCAGAGAGAGCCTTCTCCATTCCCCTGCATTCTTCCTTTTACTTAATCTGGGATGGAAAGAGGGAGAATCAAGGGAATGTTTGAGGAGTAAATCAAGGGAATTTTAAAATTGTAGGAACCATGTTAGGATTATTCAGCCGCACACGTGTGTGCGTATGTGTGTGCGCTCGCGCGCGCGCGTGTGTGTGTGTAATCTTTCCTCAGTGCCATGATACGTTACCCGTGCAGGTAAATCCTACTTCACCCTGTCCTTTCAGTGTCGTATCTAGTCTGTCATAGGCAGAAGCTGTCTGGGTGGGAATGGGTTGCATTTTATGGTAGGGACAAGTGGAGGAGCAGATGACTTCTGGTGCAGCACTCTTCAGGATCCTCAACTCTTCAGTGATCTGGATGGAACTCATCAGTATAGTGAACTCTCTGCAGACTTTCACCCCCCACAATTGAAGGTACCTCATCCATCCTTGCAGGTTCATCCTCCCTCCAGAGTCCCAAATTTTGGAGTCAGTCTTATTCCAAGACAGTGCACATGTAAAGCCCTGTCATGCGAAGTCTGGGTCAGGTATCGTTCAAATTGCTGCTGTTCCTCTCTGTTGCCATGGGCAGCTTTGCATCACAACCCTGTTTGGTCTCCCAGTTGATTCTCTGCATGATATTCCATATTGTCCCAAAATAAGTCTCATCAGCATTTCCTGAAAAGAGAATACAGCCACTGAGGGGACATAGTCTTATGCCCGTGTGTCTGCTCCTAGATACACAGAGTATCTGTGTGCTTAGAACTTTACCTGTCGTTTTCTGCCAGACATCTCCAAAACCCCTTCTAGTCCCCATTTGATACACCCTCCTTTACTTTACTTCCTATACAGTACATCTTGCTGGACTTCTCAGATCTGCAAACTTCTGCAGTAGCTCTTCTGTCTTTTGTCACTCTTGGGTTCCTGAAATTCCAACAGCCAACTGTAACATCCTGTCTCCCAAGATACTCTAGACCAACTGGCCTGACTTAGCTTCTTTTCCTTGTTCCCATGTATGCCATTCCTCCTGTCTGGCCTCTTAAGTCAATGCTGAATTTGGATTTGTATGGTCCACCTTTCTAGCCCTAGCAAGAGAATCCAAACCATACTGGTTCCCTTAGCCTCCTGGTTCTGAAACGTACTTGGCAAAATGACATTAGACTTGGTATTCTGCTAGCTTCTTCTTCCTGTCCCAGCTCCTTTACTGACCTAGATGTGTTAACCCACTCTTGCTCCTGAGGGCTGGCATTGGCTGTCAGTTTGACACTCTTTGTCTTGATTTAAGCTCTGATTAAATTGAGTGAACTGTACCAAAAAAAGAAGAAAAAAAAAAGGTCCTGTCCTTTCACCTGTCACATTGTCCCTGGGTTTTCTGTTCTTGTTACTGCTCTTAGAATCTAGGGACCTTTACCTCCTTCTGCATTACTGACAAAGCACTGAAGTCATTCTCATTAACTTTGATCTTTTTCTGCCAAGGTTGATACTATACTGCACAATGCTGCCAAATTCACAGTACCATGGGGTAAAAATATAAAATTCTTAATACTCTACCTTAAAACTTCTCTCTCGGGAAAATATTTTTCTTCACTCAAACATTTCTTTAGACATTTACACATCATTTTTCCTTGCTGCTTATCTGTAAATAAAAGTTGGGCCTGCTATACTTTGAAAACAAATCCCAACCTGTATTTCTGAGCCAATCTCTTTCCATCTCATCTACCTGCCTATCTAGTGAAGGTGTTCTGGATGCCTAACACATGCATACCTTAGAATAAACCTGGAAGACACAAAGGTGGCTAAAACATGATTAGAGCATTCAAAGAGCTCAAAATCCTATAGAGGACAAACATTCATCAACAGGTTATTGCAAACTCAATGTGATATATGCTGTAATGGAGGAATATGCTAAAGAGAGGATAGACTGATAATTTGAAAAGTGGGCTTAGAGTCCTTTACATTTGAGTGTCAGATGAATATCAAATATGGGTTTATTAATTTTCATGTGTTAATTGACATATGAATTTTGGTTCCATTCAGTAATGAAAAGATAAAAACATTTATTGAGGTCTAGTTCTGTACTAGGCATCAGGCAATATAAGAAAAGCTGAAGTGGGACAGTGGCAGAACATGTTGGGAAGGCAATAAATATTTTTTAAATTATTCTCATTAAATTCTGTTACTGTTATGCATGGTTTTCAAAAATGACTTTAAGGTGCATGGGTTAGAGTTCATCTTTCATAAAACTTATAATAAGAAAATGATAAAATTTATGGAAGGTAACTGAATTATATTTAGTGTCCCTACCTCTCTCTCTGTCACTATAAGAAAACCTAATTTTGGTAACATAATTTTTGAAATATTGCAGATTTCATTGTTATTTTATGTTTATATGATTTTGTCATAGTTATTTTATTCCAAAGGCAGCAAAAATGCAGAAATATAAAAATAAGTTATACAAAATAAATACAGCTAATAGAGCAAAGTCTTTCTTTGAAATGAATGGCTCAATGAATGAAATGAATGGCCAATGGTGTGGATACAGTACTAAAAAGAAGACAAGTGAAATGCCAAAAAATAAAATAAAGAGCCTAGATTTTAAACACTGAGGTATACGGGCTTTTGGTAGGGCTAGAGTTACAATATTCAGGGCAAGCAGATTTTTTTTTTTTTTTTAAATTAAGAAGTTGTCTAGTTACATTACTTTTCATTCTAAGGATTAATGTGCTCTGAGGTTATATTGCCAAACTAAATACATAGTGTCAGTATTACTGGAGAAAGTTGGACTATATCTTAAACAATTCTACCCCCTCCCTCCCTTCCACGTATTTCTGGGGAAAGAAAAACAAATACAAAGACTACTTAAGTCCTTCCCTAGAGGTTCACAATAAACTGTGTTTTTTTTAAATTATAAAATATTTCAGTCATGTGAAGAGAACAATAGCCAAATTTAATAAAGGTTAACATTGTGCCATATTTACTACATATATATGTTATAGATGGATGTTTCTATATGTATTTACATATATGTATATGTTTATAGTAAAAGAAACATTAACACAAAGTATTTACTCAAAAAATGTAGAAACCTGGATAGTCAAGAAAGTTCACGTAGGAGAGAAAAAGGAAAAAAAAGAAACCCTGAATAGATCTACCATCATTAAAGACTTCAAACCAGACTTCACAGCTTTCAAAATACATATACCCTCTGAGTTAGGGTATATGTATTTTATAGAAAACACAAACTATTTTATAGAAAACAAAGAAAGAAAGGCTTCCCAAATTCTTTTATGAAACCATGGTTTTCTGGTACCAAATAAAACTGGGCATAGGTACAAGAAAAGAAAATGATTTAGAATCTCACTTGTAAACAGAGATGTAAGAGTCTCAAATAGAATGTGACTAAATAGAATCCATCAAAGTTTAAATAGGTTTACTAAAGAAGAATTTATCCCGGGAATGCATAAAATGTTCAAACTTTACAAAAACATTAGAAAATCTACTAATGTTAATCACCAAAATAGGAAATCAAACGTAAAAAATATATCTATCTTGCTGGTAGGAGTGTAAATTGGTAAAGTCACTCTGGAAATTTTTTGGCCTTATCTTATAGAATTGCACATTCATATACTCTACAACTGCAAAATTCTACTCCTAGGTACATAATCACAAAAAATTTTTTTGAATATGTATACCAGGAGGTAAGTACAAGAAGGTTCATAGCACTGATTTTTAAAAGCTAAAACTGGAAATAATCAAATACTCGTGACATAGAATGGGTCTTATTGCCTTACATGAACACATGGAATATTACACAGCAGTAAAAATAAATACATAACTATAAACAAACATGTAGATGAATCTTAGTACTGTAATATTGAATGAAAAAAGTAGGTCCCAGAAGATTGCTATATGATACTTTTGTTATAAATTTTAAAAACAACTTAAAACTAAATATTATTTATGGGTCCACTTATGTCTAATAAAACTGTGTTTCAAAAAGCAAGGAAATAACAAAAAAGGTAGGAATATGTAAACCATAGTTAAGAGAAGCAAGAAGACAGTGGGAAGGTTGCCCAGAGGTATTGTCACTGTTACAGTTCTGGTGTTGGTTGGGTGTTGGTTTGGGGGTCATTTGTTACATATTAATTAAAGGAGAAATCTGTATGGTCATCTCAATCTAACAGACATATAATTTAATAAAATTAAATACCTATGCATGATTTTTAAATTCTGAAACAAATTAATAATGGAAGGGAAAGTTCTTAATCTCATAAAACATATCTACAAAAAAAAGCTATATCAAAAACATTCTCAGTGCGGAAATGTTAGACACATTCTTAATATCTGGGTTTTTACTGTTGGATTATTTTATTTTATTTTATTTTATTTTATTTTATTTTTTGAAGATTTTATTTATTTACCCAAGAGAGAGGGAGAGAGAGAGAGACAGAGAGAATGAGCACAAGCAGTGGGGAGGGGCAGAGGGAGAGGGAGAAGCAGACTCCTGGCTGAGCAGGGAGCCCTACCCAGGTCTGATCCCAGGACCCCAGGATCATGACCTGAGCCAAAGACAGACGCTTAACTGACTGAGTCAGCCAGGCACCCCTACTGTTCGATTAAATTATTGTTTCCATCTTGAAAATAAAACCACATTTGTTGTTTTGACCTGAAAGTTTTCAAAAGAATACATTGTTTCAGAATTGTTCTTCACAATTAACCTTTCAATCTCCCCAACAATGGTGAATTTCTCCCTCCTAAAGCGTAATCTCTACATGACTGTTTATATCACTTGCTGTTACTTTTTAAAGAAAATATTACAAAAGAGTTGGAGACAATGCATTACACGGTCATGACTTTGTAGACGATTTTAATTTTTTAGAGTATTAAAAAGGTCGTAATTTTATGTGTGACCTCTGGCCTAAGTGTCTCGAAAGGGGAGACTTTAAAAAGTTGTTTGCTTTGGACCTATAGCAATTCTAACGTACAGATGTGTCAAAGTGTATATTCTGATTCTGAAACTAACAGATATTTCAGCACTTCTTAAAATGTACCAGATTTCTCTGTAATGAGAAAGACATGTCAAAATACCTCTTTAGGTACGACAAGCCACAAGATCAAGAGACAAATCTTGTGAGTTATTTATGAAGATGAAGAGGTTTTTTTTTTTATTTTTGTTTCTGTTTTGATTACTTGCTGATTGATTCCATTGTAAATAATTTTCTAAAATCATGCTATTACTGTCATTCTGTCAAATAATTTCTACATGATTCCTCTTTTCTTTAAATCAGTGTTTGAATTCACTAAAATATCTTTTGGATTTTAGGATCCTTAAGCAATTATAATATCAAATAAGAGGGAATTGTGCCTCTACTTTCTGTTTATTTCACTTCTGACTCTTTTTTTTTTTTGCAAATTATGTTAAAAATGTCAACAGTTTTGTGACTGAAATCTCAGATGGGATATCAAAGACAGTTATTGCAAAGATGTTCAACCACAAGGGTAGGAGGTGTCTCATGAAATTCTTCATTTAAATCTATAAGTGATCCTTTAGTGAAGTGATCTATAACTTGGAGAGTTTTTAAACTCTTGAATACAAATGCAAAAAAATTAAATAAACTTAATATAATGAGTTTGTTCCAAGTGATTTATTAATTCCATACCTAATTTAAAACTGTGGTTTATGAGCTATTTTACAGTAATATAAAAATATAGTGCATGAATAGTTTTAGAGTTAAAGAATGTGATTTTAAAAATATGAGATTGTTTGGAGCTGATTGCACAAAGAAATGAGCTCTTGTTCTGAGACAAGGATATATACGAGAGTCCCTTAAATATAGTGCTACTTCTTGAAAGAAGGAAAGTATTAACATCTTATTGTTCATGGGCAATCAAGAAGGACATATTTTGCGAAAGCTATATACCCGATATTCAAGCCATGACATTATAACTCTTAGGCATATGCCTGTTTGGGGCTTTATTATAAATATACCCAGGCCACATTGCACTTTGGAAGCTAATTAAAATATGTTCATCAGGTAGTACTTAGATTTTATCAGCATCCAGCACCCAGTTTTCTATTTTACCACTTAATAAGCTCAAAAGACCTTGGACCCTATATTAAAGAGAATAAATGGGAAATTAATGTTAGGACCTAAAAGAGAAGCTTGATGAAATTGGAGTTCCAAGAATTCAGCTGCTCCTTATTTCTACTCAGGAACAAAACAAATGGAAATTAACATCAATAACAGTGGAAGAATATAGAGAAGATATTTTTACTATACATAAATAAAACACGGTGGTTTTATGGGTATTCAATGAGGAAATCTATAACCAGGGCTTTCAGCAAGGCTCTTTAAAACTATAATTAGTGTGTGGGGACTGGTGTACTGAGGGACCAGACAGCCCTGCCAGATCTACCCCACCCGGGCTTGTCCTTTTTACACAAATAAAATGCTGACAGTGTTACTGACTATGCATTTGAATGGAAATAATTTGTATCCTTTTTATCCACACTATGTGTATATTCTGTCCTTCTGACAAAAGTTTTTTTTTGGTTTTTTTTTTTAAAAAGCCACCCTTTAGGGCAGTTCACTTTCTGTGTCACTGGCTCTTAACCCCGTAATCCCCAGGCCGCTCTTACTGCGGAGCCATATCCCTCCCTTTCCCCTCCAATCACTTCAGAGCAACGCGCTGACCTGGGCTGTTTTCCAGCTGTTCACACTGATGGTACATTTTCCCCAAAGCAATCTGAAGCATTTACTTCATGCCTGGTTCCTGAGAGGCCATGCCCCTTTCCGCTTCCTTTTGTAAGGACAAGGAGGAGAAAAGTTACATCTAGTTCTCTTGGTATTGATGTTGTTTAAGCCTAAAAATCAGTCATCGTATAATGTGCGTATGCGAAGACTGAAAAAATCTAGTATTAAGGCTCACCCGGTCTGATGAAACAAAATCATGCACAGGACTCTACGGATGATTTATAAATTGTGGGAATGGCAAAGTTTTATATCAGCCTAAAATGCATAGCTCTTCCAGCAAGCGTGGCACATAAAAATAGGTTGTGTGTTCTGTCAACTTTCCTACCTTTCGAGGGCCTCGTAATAGTTAAGATATGCAATGTGATTTGCTGTTGCAGTATACTTTAATTTGTGGGGGTTTTATTTTCCGAGTTCTCACGATTTTTATTTATTTGTCACAAAGCAAGAAGATATATGTAAATTTACATATCAACACATTTTTGTGTATAGATGTTTTGTATTTGTAAATGTCAGCCTCTAGAATATATAATGATTATACGGGATATAAGTGCCTTTGGTAATATTTAGTAAAGTGGTTGCCAAAGAAATATATTGAAACAGCTTTTTCAAGTGAACAGTCAACCAAATACTGGCTACTGAAGTGCATGGAAGTTTGATTGCCAGTTCAGTGAACCTTTAGCTTTTATAAAAGACACCGACACAATTTTTACCTGGGTTCCTCTCTCACTGTGCTGTCAGAAAGCACTAAATAACAAACTACTTCAATTCCTATTTAAAAGTTGTGTTCTTTATTTTAAACTAACACAGATCATTTGCCAGTAGTTTTCTTTATTTTCTACTTCATTTGGGCTTTGGCACTGCTCTAATTAAAATATCTGAACAATATTTATTGGATATCATTAAGCTCTTTGATCAAAGTCTTCTATTAAAAAGTCTTGTCTCCATTTACCAATTAATAATGACCCTGTCAATTGCAGACTAATTCAATTAGCCATTGCCCTGAATTTTTATTCATGGAATAAGCCAAAGTTCCCAGCCTAATCAAAATCAGGCTTGAAAGGTACATAAAGATATGTTAATTCTACTCTCTCAGGGTGATCTTATTTTTGGTGAACTCAGCAGAAAATCACTTTCAATAACCCAATGAGAAAAGTACGATTCTTTTCCCTAGGAATTTTCTAAGTTTTATAATTTTCTTCAAACGTTTTTTTCTTTCTGTCATAGGATTTGAAGAAATGCCTAAGAGCTTACCTGTTAACTTGATGTCAATTTTAGTTACTTCATTTTTTTTTATTTTAGTTACTTCTAACTATAATTGTTTGAGGATATTGTTTGCAAAACAATTCAAAAAATGAAATGTATATAGAATATTACAGAAGTCTCCTCATTAAAAAAAGAGAGAAAGAGTATCGCCTTATTTTCCCTTTATATGTCATGATTTAAGTAAATCAATACAAAGGCATTAGAGTCAGTCATATTTTATTAATCCTAACATATTTATAATTTTGGTTCTTTTGCTTTTAAACTTGTCTGAGATTTAATGAAAAAATCCTGATAAATGGACTTCCATTTACACATAGAGCTTTAGTGAAGCCTGGTTGAATTTTCTCCAACATTTTCCTGAGCACTACATTTGGAAGGTTCCTCTGGAGCTGAGAGAAGCAAGCCTGATTTTAAGTGTTCCTGTGTTGAGCTTACGAGGAGATCACGTCCATCATTTTAACTCATTCAGCTTCTGCTGCAACCTTTGATTCCCTTCCCTCATCCACAAAGTACGCATACAAATGTATGCCAATCGATGATTTTCCAGGCCCTGGGTAGAGCTCCCTGTAACTACAGTGTGTGGATTCCAACATTAAATCAGAACAGAGGCGGTCAAGACCCAGAGCCTGCCCTGAGGTCTGGAGGGCCCAACGGTCACTCTACTCCAACCAGAAACTGTATGCTGTGGCCACTGCTCTACCTCCCAATGTCCCATCACACCCATTGGCCCTGGAATACAAACCTGGCAAAGTGGAGTGGAATTCACATTGACTACATGTTAGCTCATTGAATCCTAAAAAAACAAACCATTCGTTCATTATGTGTTTATCGAAACACCTTATCTATGCCAAATACGTCGTGCACAACAGAGACCAAGTTGCCTGCCCCTGTAATTTTATATTTGACAAGAGGGTACTTTGGATTTTGTATTATCAAGAAAATAAATTATCCTTCCTATATTCAGAGGAAAAATAGCAAGAGTAGGAGAGGCTTGTCCCTTCAGACTAAGGTGTTCAGCCTAAATGTCTGCTGGGCATTGGTAACAGACAGGGCAGTGTTGATAGCTGAAGGTCGGAAAGAGAATTCCCACAACTGCCTAATAGATGGTGAGAGGCGAAGGGGAACCCTTGTGACTAGTGTGCTGGGCAGACATCAGGACTGTCCTCTCTCTGTTCAAGTAAAGGGAAATAAAACAAGATGATATAGGGCTTATTTTTTTAAGATGTAGGACAACAAAAGGACAGAAATTATTCTAAAGGTATGAAGAGAAACTATAAAAGTAGAAAATTTTCTACCAAAACGATGGTATATCTAATTTATCTAATTTATCTAATATCTAAAATTATCAGAATTCCTTCTATCTCTTTCACCACTTGAAATTTTCACAATGAGTGTTTATTATTTATCTTTAGAAAATGAATCTATTTTTCACATCCTTTGACCAAATAACCTTAATTCTATGAATTTATCCTATGTAAATGAGATATGTGGTCAAATGAAAGGACTAGGATTTTTTGAGAGTATTAATTTTAATAGAAACAAAATTGAGGATACAGGGAGGAGTAAATGTTTTATAGTTAATAATCGCAGCAAATCTTTAACATGGTGTGTTATGGCAAAAAAAAAAGTCTTAAAAATAGTTTATTGACATAGAGAATTACTGATGAAATATTAAGTGGAAAAAAGAATGAATTAATTGACCTGCAAATGCAGACTAAAAGTGCAACCAACACCTGGTAACCAATCAAATGCCAAGTACAACAAATTTGTCTAAAAAACCCATGTTTAGGGTGAATAAAAAACATTGATCGTATCTGATAGTGAGACAGAATTGTTTTCTACTCTTTCTGTATTCCTCAATTTTTCTTCATAGCATATATTACTTTCATGAGAAAGATTATTAAAATAAAATTATTAAATATAAATTGTGCATAGTTACCATGCTATCTCCCATCCTCAGTTAAAACATGCAGTTGAACAACTTGCATGATTCTAAATGAACTCTTTTAAAAAGTTAGCAATCATGAGCTGACAGCAATCACGGGGTGTAGCTCAGGCTGACCTGGAGCATTGTTCATGTTATAATTGCAGGTAATTGTTAAGTACAGAATTATCTCAATTTTGAATCCAGGGCAGATGATACCTAGATATTTGGAATGTGTACTCTATGCCAGGTGTCCTACAAAACATGCTCCTGAATGATCACCTAAGCTTACAAAGCTTGTTTATGGCACCATACATGTGTTATATGAGGTTTTACATGCAAAAGGCATACTATAAAACACCAATAAGACAGAAAAGTCCCTCTATCCTTTGAAAGGTTATTTTATAGTATAATTTTTTGTATTAGTGCTCATAGCTGTAAAGTTCAATATGGAAAAAGTAATTGCTATATTAAATATTTAAAAATATTATTAGAAACTTAAACTTCTTCAGTAAAGGGAGGAGGAAAGCAATAATGAGTGGTGAAATGAATATATAGGATTTGGTATTTTAAGAATACTGAACCTGTAACCCTAGAGCTACTAGATCATATCAAATATAAGAGCTGGATAATATTTCATATTGAGTTGATCACATTAACTAGTTGGCCTACAAATACGCACTGAAAGTGTTACTAACATCTGATAACCAACAATATTGTTCAAATACCAAATGCAGTGAATTATGTGCCTTAAATGGATCTAGGATTACATACAATTATATTATGTAATGTTATGGTAAAAAATTCCTTATTGAAACCAAAATGTTTTCTAAACATTTTACCCATAATTTGATTTTTAAATGCTATATAATTATATTAGCTCAAAGTTACTTCTGTTCAATGAGTTAATTTTACAAAGCTCTGTGAAGTTAGAAAATATGTCATTCAAAATAGCTGATAAGACAGGCTAACTCTAGAGTATTTTAGGTGCAGCCGTGTTGCATATTTCTGTGATAAATCTCTTTGGTCTTTTTTTTTTCTTTTCACTTTTCTTGCACACTATTTTATCTGTTTTCCTCACTCCTTTAAGAGCATCTCTGTGAAAATCAGCTGACTTTCCTAGTCTGCCCTTCCAGGGAGCCATCTGTCAGGGTGTGATGCAGACATCTGAAATGTCATTTATCTTGACCTTTCTCAAACAGATGCTCTTAGTTGTTCTACAGTTTCCCTAAGTTAGACACTCTAAAAATAATTATGCTTCACTAAAACATTACAGGACATTTTACAACAAAAGAGTTACATTCCTACATAACCCTCATGCAATACTTTTTTCTTTACTCACATATCATTTGAGCCTCTCTGTATATGCATCCCTCTTTTTTTACTCATATAATTAAAGGAAAATAAATCACTCACTGTAATTTGGAATCTAATTCCCTCTTTTAGCATTATTTTGGAGCCATTTCCCTGTTGTAACATAACCTTAATATTCAAATGGGAATGTACAAAATTCCATGAAATTATATTATTTTTAGTAAGCCATTTCACCCATAAATGGGAATTTCAGTGCTTCAAATTTTCTCTACTTTAAGTAAAGATGAAATGACTATCTTTGTATATAACCTGAGAAGGTGACCAAAATATACTGTGATCCAGAACTTGCTTCTAGGACAATCTGGCCACCCATTTCCCTGATTCTATATTTATGTTTCTAATAACATGCTGAGACTGATAATAGATTATTCCCCCAGATTTATTTATTGTTTTATTCTTATCAAATTCTTATAAGAAAGCCCTTACTATAGTCTATATGTTGTATTACACACTTAGTAAATATTAATTCATCTAATCCTCATAAAATCCAATGAGGATTGTTATCTTCATTTTTCAGATGAGGAAATGGAGATGTGGGGTAGTCAAGTAGCCTGCCCAAGGGCATATAGCCAGTAAAGGCAGAGCCATTTTGGGAACCCAGACCATCCAGCTCTTGTACAATGGACTGCCTCTTACGATCAGAAGATCGGAGAGGATTTTTAACTAGTTGCCCTTCCCAGTAAAAACTGGTGACACTGTTTCCTCGACCAGTGATGTTACCCGATATAGAAAAACAAGAGAAAGACAGCTGACAGTTTCTGCTGTGGTACCTTGTGGCATCCTTAGCCATGGTTAGTTCTTGTCCATGAGACATACTTAGGAAGTAGTTTTAGCTCAATCCAGCAAAACCTTTATTGAGGAACTGTTATATGTAAGGCACATTTAGTACAGATGCAGACATGAAGTGCAGTGCACTAAGCCAAACGTCTACCCATCCGCCAGCTCAGTGCCCTAAATAATCTGCTGTATTCAAGCCAAACCTTGGGAGGTGAGGGTCTATCTAAAACAGCTAAAGACATTTCGTCCAGCATGTTTGCAGTACAACTTTAACTCAGAAGATCTATAAGAAGGCAAAGTACTTCTGGGCCAATGGTAAGCATAGATCCAGAAGAATGAGCTTTTCTGGGATCATCCTGAATATGAGAGTGACATGTCTCTGAGTGTGTCCCAGACTGAGATTTCTACATGTCCTGTTGCAGAACTTTCGTGTTAAGTGTGGGATGCTGATTATTTTTACACTAAAAGAGGTTTGCTTAGGCTTGGTATTCTAAGTTTAATGTAGCAAATTTTAGGACAAAATCCAGCTTGAAACAGATTGCTGACTATTTAAGTAGAGAAGTTGACTTAACTGGAACAAAAAAGAAAAACATTTCTAGTTAAAAAAAAAAAAAGCTGGAGAAGGGGAGCAGTTAGAGTGGGAGAAAAACATATCTATTAGAAAGAGCCAAGACACACAACTTAAGGAGAAAACATCTCCACCCAGCAGGAAACCCAGCTGACTTTAAGAAATACCACAGAAAAAGAGATATGCTATAAGACTCTTCATTGCGTCATCTTAGCTAAAGACTCAGACGTTTAGGGACCAAAGGATCCAGCCTTAGAAGTGTTCATATTCTTGGTGACGGTTTGAGTTTCTGTGCATTTATAGCATTGATGGTAATGCAGTGACTCAGAATACTGTAAGGTTTTTTGCCCATTAATTGAGTGTCAGCAACATTAGAGCATTTTGAAGAGCAGCGGCTATGCCTAGGTGTCTCTGCGCAATTCTATTTGGATTTAGGACAACAAAAGCAATCCATATTTTTAACTCTGGACAGGGGAAGAACAGAGATGAAATTCATGTTAAAACACAGGGCTCTTCTAATATTGTAAAGCCAGGATTGGTTTGGATTGGGGCTTAGAGTTCCTATAAGTTTGATGAGTATGATGAGGAAGCTTTGAGATTCTTCAGAAATTTCTGAAATTGTCCCAAAGAACGGAAAGAAATCCTTGAGTGAGAATTTATATGTATGGTGGAACTTTGAATCAGAAAGGTGGATTTGAATCTAGGATCCTCCCTTTACTCACTATTTATCTTTGGATCACACATCATGCTGTATTAGGCATCTGTTTCCTCATCTCAAAGCTATGGTACAGGGCTGTTGAGAGGATTCAGTGAGGACGTAAGAAAGCACTCAGTATAGTGTGTATGACGTAGCAACAGTTTCCTTCCCAGGTATCATAATTCTGCCATCTTGCCTCGCTGTGGGACAGATAAGATATTTTAGATGATATAATACATGTTTCGGAAATAGCAAAAACAGAAGTATTTTAGAGTTTTTGATAAACTTTCTAAAATGTTTTAATAAAGCATTAAAGGCAGTTTTCTATCTTAATCCATTGTCCAGTTTGAGTCTAATGTCTTTAATTAAGGAATGTTCCAAACAGTGTTGAAAAGCCCCAATGACTTTTTTAAGAAATGTCCCTAGGCTGTGAAACATTGGGAATTTTTTTCATATCTTTATTGAAGAGCATCTAAATACAGTCATTAAATATGGTCTATTCAACACTGTCTTTTCATTCATGTACTGTATCTGACCCATGACTGTCTATTTGTGGCTACATATATCACACAGGATGGAGAACCTGAAATAGAAACAAAAGGACACAGTGGTTGAAAGCCACCAAGGTCACACATGGGATCATGACAGTGAAAGATGATAAGATCAAGGATGTAAGCAAGGCAGTTAGTCATAGGAAGTAGGAGGAAGTAGGTGGCTATTGTGGAAGGAGAGAGGAAGCTGTAGATCAAGGAACATCAATAAACCTAAAGGTAAAGGTCTTATAAGAATTGTCCACGGGGAAAACAAAGATTCCTATAATTTTTTAAAATTCGCATCCTAAGAAGAAAAGCTTCATGAATTAGAGAACAAAGAAGAATTATACTAAATTATTCAGTGTTATGTACTCTTTTTTCATAAATATCAATCCTATCTTTTGCATTTCAATTACATCTTGATTAATTTAATGCTTACCAGGTCACCATGGGTCTCATAGTTTTATAAGTACATATTTTGTAGGAACAATCACATTATGAGCACAGATCCCACAAGTCATGGATGCATACTTTAATCCTTCTTCATTTTTGAAGAATGCCTGACTTCCTCCTCAGCATTTTTAGGATTGTAATTTTCTGAAAGAGATTTTCGCTGGACAACAATTACTATTACTCAATTATATTTTCCTGAGCTGATTAAAATTCATGGAAATAATGTTGGCTTTTTATTTAATGTTTAACTGTGATACATATAATATCATTTTTATTCCTAATATGTACACAACTATAGTTTTATTTTTATTATTATTGAATTGACCAGTAAAGTCAGCAAATTGAATTATAAGCACTAGCTCTGGAAGATAATAATCATTTCAAGAAGGCCAGACTTGCCAGCTCTAGATGTATCAGTTTAATATAAAATTGATTGGTAGACTGAAATGACCATCATTTTATTTTAAAATGGTCAAAATAGTTATTCAAGTTTTTGACTAAACTTATCCAGTGACAAAATCAAAGTTATGAGCCAATAATAGCTCAGTCATCAGTTTCCAAATTCAAATAATCAGTGTATTTTTGGCTTTAGCATGTATGTTACTTAATCTCCTGAATTCAAGAGACTTGCAAATTTATAATGGACTCTATCATGGCATTTAAATTATATCTTTTCCCTTTTTTAGGTGGACCTTCTGGTCCCTACCAAAGTAACTGGCATCATTACACAAGGAGCTAAAGATTTTGGTCACGTACAGTTCGTAGGCTCCTACAAACTAGCTTACAGCAATGATGGAGAACACTGGACTGTATACCAGGATGAAAAGCAAAGAAAAGATAAGGTAAGTGATCTGAGTGGTTTAGAACAGGCAGAAATGGAGGACCAAACTGAATCCAATTTTGATTGAATGAACTACTTATACATAGGTATTAAAATTAATGGTTATATACACTGAAAAATGTATGTTAAATAAAAAGCTTTAACATTTTCCATATTATCAATTATCTGAGATCCACCTAAGTAAAATTTGCTTATATTTTATAGAAGCTTGAATAATTTATCATAAAGCACATGTAAATAGTTATTGTTTGAATACTTACCACTATTAATTTTACTTTTTAAAAAGATTTTATGTATTTATTTAATTTTAGAAAGAGAGAGCACACACACGTGGGAGTGGGGTAAGGGGAAGAGGGGGAGGGAGAGGGAGAGGGAGAGGATCTCAAGCTGACTCCTGGCTGACTGTGGAGCCCAACACAGGGCTTGATCTCATGACCCTGAGATCATGACTGAGTTGAAACCAAGTCGAACACTCAACCAACTGAGCTACCCAGGTGCCCCTAATTTTACTATTAAAAAACATTACTGTTATTAGAAAAAATGTTCTTTGGCAAAAAATATTTCAAAAATTAACTAAAAGATGTTTTAATTATGTATTTCTTTGATTATTTTGACAATTAGGAATTTTAGAAATGGACAAATTTTAACTATTATACTAGTTTATCAAAATTAAACATAGGATGTTTCTCTGCTCAGTTTCCTTGATTGTGTTTTAATTCACGGATTTATTCAATTTTTTTACCTGTGTAACTTTTAATATTATAGTAATAGATATATATATATATTATTGTACCATACAATTCTACACTATATTATATCTAATTGTTTTTCTAAAAGTTCTTACATTTTAAACATCTTTCCATAATATCTCCTGGTCCAAATTTCTATAGGGCCCCAGAAAATGAAAGTGCTCAGGCTTCCATATCAATAACTAATTCGTTCAATTGTTAAAATGTAGCCTCAGTTGGACCAATGAAATTGAAACTCATTCATTGCTTAGAGTGTTTGTGCAAAGAACTCTAACTTTCTAAAAACATAACGGAAACAAATATCTTAGTTCAAGGATTTGGGGGAAAATATAATATGTTAAGTATTTCTGAGTTAATAATGACTTTATCCATTTTATGTAGCCCTTTTATTCCCTTACTCTTATCATATTATTAACCAGTAGAAAGTTAAGAATATCTTTCTTTTTTTATTTTTTTTAAGATTTTATTAATTTGAGAGAGAGAGAAAGAGAGCACAAGCAGGGGAGAGGCAAAGGGAGAAGCAGACTCCCCACTGAGCAGGGAGCCCAACGTGGGACTCAGTCCCAGGACCCTGAGATTATGACCTGAGCCAAAGGCAGACGCTTAACTGACTGAGCCATCCAAATACCCCAGGAATATCTTTCTTTTTCAAATATTCAAGCAGAGAATTGATAGATTTTCCCAGCAATACTAAGCCTGGAATGGCTATTCCACTGAGTCAACACAGTCTGAATTCAGTTCACATAAAATTCACTTTAGGGGAGACATGTTTTTAGGTTTAGATTATAAAATCCACACCCTTTTAACACCTCAGAACACACCCATTTAGCATCTCAGGGTACATTCATTTAACATCTCAGAACATACACACACACACACACACACACACACACACTTTATATTTTAACATTCCAGAAATTGTTGTATCTTACAATGTCACAATTAAATTGGGAGCATTTAATATTTTCTAGAAGAACCTAAAATAATGGCATGTTTTCTAATCAATAGCATCTTAGACTGAATGGATATAGGGTTTTTTGTAAAACTGTCTTCAAATGTATTTGTGATCTGTAAACAGATATCTGCCATGATTTATGGCTAATAACTGTTTCAGTTCCTACCTTTCACTTTTTTACAGTAGGCATTCTGATGCATAGAGAATGAAAATATATTCCATAAAATGAAGCTTTTTAAACTTCATAAATTATATAGCTCTTGAAATTAATTTTAAGATAGATAAATATTCTCATTCATTATCCATGTGTAATGTTCACTAAAAAGCACATCTCTAGGGGCACCTGGGTTGCTCAGTCAGTTGAGCGTCCAGCTTAGTTTCCGCTCAGGTCATGATCTCAGGGTCGTGGAACTGAGCTCTACAAGGGGCTACTTACTCAATGGGGAGTCTGCTTGAAATTCTCTCCCTCTCCTTCTGCCCCTCATCCCCCCTCTCTCTCTCCTTCTCTAAAATAAATAAATATTTTTTTTAAAAAAGCATACCTGTAATAGCAAAATCCTTATATAGATTGATTTAGGGAAGAAGTATAAAGAAAAATATGATTAAATTATTGTACTGATGAATACTTTTTTGTCTCCATTTACATTAAGCATATGATTTCATGATTACATGTGAATAATTTTTTAATTTTTCCCTTAGTAATAGATGATGCGTTTGCATATTAGTGCATTTTATTTCATTATCTTTGTCTGAAATGTATGTAAAATTTTTGTCAAGTTGACCAAGATTTTCTATATCCTTACTGATTTTCTATCTACTTGTACTAGCAATTATGGAGAAAGCAATGTGCAAATCTCCAACTATAATTGTGGTGTTCCTGATTTCTTCTTGCAGTTATATCACTGTTTGTTTGATGTATTTTGAAGCTCTGTTGAAAGATGCATATGCATGATCAATTAGGACTCTAATGTCCACTTGATCAAATAGCTCCTTTATGATTAGAAAATGACCTTCTTTATCCCCGGAAATATTTTTTGATCTGGAATCTGCTTTGCTGATATTAGTAGCTGTACTTCAGCTTTCTTTTGATTTATGCTATGTTGGTGTGTGTTTTTTTCATCCTTTTACTTTTAACCCATTTGTACCTTATATTTGAAATGCATTTCGTCTATGCAGCATATAGTTGGGTCTCTTTTTTTTTTTTCCCAATCCTGCCATCTCTGCTCTTTAATCAGAGAATTTAAACCATCTATATTTGATATGAATATTGATATAATTGGGTTTAAATCTGTCATATTTCTGTTTATTTTCCTACTTGTTGCATCTTTTCCATGTTTTTTTTTCTATTTTTCTGTCTTCTTTTGGATTAATAGAATTTTTTAATGATTCCAGTCGGGGTTTTTTCATTGTTGACTTACTTGCTATAACTTTATTTTTTATTATTGCAGTGATTTCTGTAGGATTTGTAGCATACATTTTAAACTTACTAGTCTACCTTCAAATTAATGCAGAGCCCCAGAAACCTACCTCTAGAAGCACAAAATAGATCTTAGCTATAAATCCATGTTCTTAGGAGCCACATTTATTATAACACTTGATTTTGACATTCCCCAAATAAGTCTTACCATAAAGAAAGAAATAGGCTCCCACTAGGCAAGTTGGTCAACTATGAGAGTAAATTGATACCCAGTGAAAAGGATGTAGGCCGGAATTCTTATGTGAGACAATAAATCAGTGTCATCTATCCAATATAAAAATTTCTGAAGAATTAAACCATTTTAATATTATAAATATGACAATCAGCTAAACCCAGACCATGTAACTGGTAGTTTTAAAATTAAATTTAGCCAGTTTGTTTATGGTATTATAACTAATTCAGTATGATGAAGAAAAGCCTTAGATAAGTTTACTATTTATTACCAAAGAAAACAACAAACTCCAATAAACTGTACATAAGAATACAGCAATTATGATTACAATAAAGAAATATTTATCTATAAGAAGGAAGAGCAAAAGTCTCTGAACTCTTGGAAATAGAGGCATTATATATACATATATAATATACACACAGAATATATATATATAATACACACACATATTTGTATGTATATATATATTCCAAAGTATACATGTATCACTCATAATATATATGTGTATATATATCCAAATAATTGTGCTTTATTATTATTACTATTTTTACTAGGTATTTTACCTATAATTTTATATATTCTTCATAAGTGTGCTCTTCTTCTTTACAGAAGCCCTCCACAACTTAGCAATTAATTTTTCTGAATAAGCCATTTCCTGTTGATTCCTAATATTATTTGTGTCTTGTTTTCCATGGTTACTTTCCATAAGGGAAAAAGTCTTCAGTATTTACAAATGCAAATTCAACTACAAACTTTCATCCACACAAATATTATAAATGAATTGAATGTTTCAGGGCAAAGCATGTGCTTGTGAAATGTTTTATGTATGTACATTTCAAAAGGAAATATTTACAAACAAAATTTTCTGATTTCTTTTTTGTATCTTTCCGTTTTTATTGATTGCTTGCTCTAATTAGATTTTAGGGGTGTAGGTGTAGAAGTCTGCTATAGATCCAAAAACAAGATTACTTCAGAAAAACAATTTCAAAATAATAGCAATTTTCTAGGTTTACCACAAGTGGTGTAAATGAAATACTAAAAAGGTATGAATGCTGAATTTTAAAAAAATGTATGAATGCCCTTTCTGTTTCTCATTAGTCATAACTGACTAAGCCTCGGGAAAGCAACCCCAAGGAAAAAGTATATATGTACAAAGGAGTGTCTAAATGTATGTGTCAGTGTATATGTATGTATGTATGTATGTGTGTGTGTGTTTATGCCAAAAGTCAATTAAAGAAAAATAAATTCCTGTTCTCTTCATTGAAATGTCAGTTTCTCACTATCTTCCCAGAGCCTTTATAAGAATTGCAATTTACTTTAACATTTTATTTTTTGACAAAATTCCACATTATATCTTTCATGACGGAGCACGTGATGATACTGTCTCATCACAATCTCTACATTCTTATTTTTCTCTTTCTTGTCTACAATATTTTCTAACATTTAACTTTTATATTTCTCTACACCATGGATTCAGATACATTTTTTATTTGAAAGTCAAATGTTCCTTTGCTCTCATGAAAGTGACATTTGTTTTATACTCTTGGAGCTGTTTTTTACTGCAGTTAGCAGGAAAATTGCAAAATTTGACAGACACTTCCAGTATTTAATTTTTAAGGTTATAAGCCAAGGTAAAACAATAATAAATTTCAGGAAGTGTTCTTATATGGAAAAATTAGAAATGAAAATGGATTTTCTCATCCAATATATTAGTCATAATGTCATGGTGTTTAAATAAACCTGAATTCACACCATGGGGGCTTTCTTCTTTGGGAAAAAAAAAAGAAGCTGGTAATATTCTGCCTCCTTCCCTGAAATTGTCCAGGTTTTTAAAAGTATAAATCAAAAATTTGCAGCTTCACCCTGGATTTTCTATAAAAGAAAATCCAAAACTCTGTTTCCAGTAAGATTTTATTGGTCCTTAAAAAATAAATAAATAAATAAATAAATAAATAAATAAATAAATAAATAAATAAAGATTTTATGGGTCCTTAAAGATGCCACGTACTCATCAAGAACAATCCTGCAACATCTGAGTGAACTCTGTAATTCAGTGGTTACCAAAATTGCCTGATCATAACACTCGTGGGGGAGCTTGTTAAAAAATACACATTTCTGGACCCTGCCTCTGACTCTCAGAGGGATGAGCTGGGAATCTAAATGTTTACAGAGGCTCCAGCTAATTTGAATAAATGTTTACAGAAGCCCCAGCTAATTTGAATAATGAGCACGTGTGGGAAAGATGACTCTAATTGGTACCAAATTTAAGTTTTTGAAACTGAGTGTAGTTTGTATTTTTCTAATCAGAATGGAATGTATTATATTATAATTCTTTAGGACTGGCTGGCCTCTAATTTGTCAGTGGCGCAAGTCAGTATGAATCAATGTCTCAAGTGTAAGTTTAGATTTTAATGTTTGCCAGTTGTCTCACAAACACCAGCAAGTAAGCATGTATCAGCTTTAAACAAATTTTAAATTTAAATAATAGATTTATGTAGTTAGGAACACATATTAGGTGGGAAAACATCTAGAAGGATGTGACATTTATATTCATTCAATCATGTATTATTCTGAAGGCAGTTATTGTCTACTCTGTTTTGGATGTATTGGGGGAAACCTGAATATGACAGCAGGTCAACAAAGAAATCCCAGCCTAATAAGGAACTCAAGAATGGTGGAAAAAGTTTGATTCAGTCAGCTTATTTTGAAGACTCAAAATATAACCTACCAAGTGTATTATTTGATAAAATAACTGTAGGAAATAAGTAGCACAAGCTTAGAGCTATCTAAGAACAATAATAATAATATTAAATTATGCTCATTTCATAAAAGTCTATGACTCTGCAATAGGAAAAAAAAAAAAAAAGAGTTCCTGATTCTTCTCTATTTTCTTTTCTCAACGTTGATGTGAAAAAGAAAAAAGTAGCAATGTCACCAGTCCTTATTAGCAAAGCCTTCATAATTTGCATTGGAGGATATATTCAAATTAATCAGTAATTACAGATGCTGCAGGGTATTCTTTCATTCCTGCTGAAGCTGGCACTCTCAGGTAGCTGAAATTAAATTTGAATATTTAAATCCTCGGAAGTCCAGCTCATCTGTGAGGCAGAGGTCAGATGAAATGTCAATTCAGGAATCAGAGCCATGCTGCTCTTTTGAAATTTGACCTGGCTGAGAAAATTTGGAACCTGCAGAATCCCCTGGGAGGTAAAATAAATGGAATCCCCAGTGGCATTTGGTGAGAAGGATTCTAGCAGGAAGAAGTGAAAGAGGATGAGCGAGTCTTTCAGGGTGGAGCAGCCACATGTTTCTGAGCTGCAGGATCAAGGACAGGGTGTCTCCATCTTGCATGGAGACCATTAGTTTCATCCACTCAGAGCCTTGTTACTGTTTTCAAA
The DNA here is from genome assembly GCF_004348235.1 of Phoca vitulina. NCBI lineage: Eukaryota > Metazoa > Chordata > Mammalia > Carnivora > Phocidae > Phoca > Phoca vitulina. Next base: position 45,015,020 of record NW_022589709.1, read on the forward strand.
TAAGGCAGGGAGGGAAAGAAAAGACGCTGCTTTTCTGAAAGCAGTTTCCCAACAACTAATCGACTACACAAAGCGTTCAGATTCAAAAATAGCAAATGAGTTGTGCCCCTACATGACAGAGATTTATATGTAGTCACTGTAGTGTCCTTACTTAGGTATTTGGTGAGTGACTTAATTGGAACTAAGTTAAGGAAACAATGCTACAGTTTCAGCATTGTCTAAAAATAAGGACAGTGTTATTTAAATAAACACCATCTGGTATCAACTGTTATTTAGAATTTTATCTGCTTTTTTCCTTGTCATAATTCAATATTATGGGACCTGGCTGGGATATGTTTGGGTATGAAGAATATACAATTGCCTGTATTCACATAAATGTGGATGTTGTTAGATTTTCAAACTCAGGACACCACCTGAGAATGTTTCTGTTTTGGCAGAATGTAAAGTTCAATGATGAGCTCACCATTTTTAATTTTAAAATTATATTAAAAAGCCCTGCCCAGGAGTTGATAGAGAGAGATAATAGTTAATATCATGATTCCACTTTTAATGCAAAACAAAAAACGACAACAACAAAAAACCCGCGTGGAACTAAGAAATTGAAAGAAAGAAAACAGCAATCTTAGGGGTTGATGTGCCCATCAAAACTGAATGAAGGTTGATAACATGCAGAGACAAAATATTTAGTAAAAACATGTAAATAAAGACATTCCATTATTGCCATAATCTATATATACTAACTAAAAAGTTCAAGGAAATCCTGTAATTCCTTATGTACCTTTTTATAATTCATGCTTTTGACAAAAATAAAATGGAGTCCCTCTAAATGTTACTAAGGCCTCTGCCAAGAAGGCCATATCTCAAGAACTAACCCAGTAGAGAAGAATTGATTTATCAAAGTGAAAGTCATTTGCAGACTTAGATCTGCCTGCTGGAATGGGAAAGAACAAGTCCACTGAACACATTTAAATTCAGAAAGCAGCCCATTTCACCAATGAGAAGTGTGGTAGCCGTTGTTAAGGTGCACAGAGAACAACATTATGTGGCCTCGCCAATCAGAATCAGTTGTGAGATGGGGACTGGGGGTCAGAAACAAGGCAGAAGACTGGATGCAAGTCCAGACGCAAATAGACAAGGGCAGAGGTCAGCCACAAGGAGGACTGTATTTCCATTTCCATGTTTAACATGAACTCCAAGTGTCCTGCCTACCCAAAGATGTTTGTTCCTGAATAGAGGGTTAATGGTTTATGATGAGGAAAGGAGGGAGGACCAGGAAATGGGGCTTTTGGGATGGAGGTGAGCAGGAAGAGGGTTAGTAACTTAAGTAATTACAACTGTAGAATCCAGTAACTAGCTAAATGCTGGAGATAAAAGACAAACTAGAATGATAGACTAGCCACAGGAACAATCAGAAGCTATTGATCTTAAGGAGCTCATTAAGAAGTCATTCAGTTTATTTGGAGACAGCAATAGAAACCTGGTTGTCTTTCTTCAAGGATCAATTCTGAAGTTGCAAAAAAAAAAAATTCTTTGTATGTTATTTCACATTCTATAATATTAAAGACAAGCAATGAAAATAGATGGTTCATTTTGACCACTGAAGCCTTTACATTTCTTAGATGGTGTTTGGATTTTTTGATCTTCTTCATTGAAAACAAAAAACAAAAGCAGAGTGCTGGTCTAAGGACATATACCATAAGGTAGTAAAAAAAAAAACAAACAAGTAAACATTAGACACAAAATCCATAAAGCTCACCAATTTGGGGGTGGGTTGGGAGCAAGGAGGAAGAAAATATCCCTGCTGCTATGACTCCTATTTAGAGACAGATAATATCCCAGTGCAGAGGCTATGAAACATTATTCACAGTAAGATAGAAGTTTAAAGTGTTAAATAACAAAAATACAACCAAGTAAATTTGAAGATCTAATTGGCTTTGTTAAATGACTCATGAATAGGCGGCACCCCTTCTAGCAAGTAGAGGGAGCTCAGAGGAATTGTACAAAATGGAAGGTTTTTATAGAGGGAGGGTGGGGCAAGAACATTAGTAGCATGCGAGGATTGTTGCAGGCAAGTCTGCTTCCCCTTAGGAGTCAAAGCAAGGGGTCTGTCTTATCATGCAGGATTACTTCATCTTCCTCTGGGGGGGAGGGGGGGTGTTGGAGAGAGCCCAGTGGCAGACGCATTGGCGCCCGTCAGAAAATTCCTGACTGACCAGTTAAGACTGCATTTCTGGGGGAGGTTGAAACTGCACTAGATTAACTAGGAAGCCCCAGTTTACAAAGTCGGCCTAACTGATTCCATTTGGGGCCTGTGGTTTTGTTTTTAACAATGGAAACAGGAACAAACAATGCAGAGAAATGCAGTGAAGGACGAATATATGTTTTTTCTTTGTGTTAATTATCTTATATCCTAAAAACTCAAGAACTTCTTTGTTTCCAGAAAACTTGATAAGCTACTTTAAAATTTGAGACCATATAGTTTTTCCAGTTAACAGATGTTTCCAGTTAACAGATGAAAAAACATGTGAAAAACACAAGAAATGTGATACAGAACATGCTATTAAAGTAAAATGTTCATTAAAAATAATTTTTTATTACTACATATTATTATTACATGTATGGCCTTATTTTTCCCAATGCCCAAAGGCCAAAAAACTTTAATGTCTTAATTTTTGTCATCCTAAGCCACCATCACTCATCAGAAATTAATAAAAATATCCCCAATGAAAATTCTGAACATCTCATATTTATATTTATGTTTGACTTACATAAAATTAGACACAACTGTATAATGACAGTATTCCTCAGTGGAAAAGTATTACTCATTCTCTTATTTAGGTCATGCTTGTGTTTCAACTGTGAGGGACCATCAAGAGTTAGCCCAACTATGGCCCTAGGCATCAATTAAAAAGGTTAACACCCTAAAAGTCCTGATTAGCAATAGGTCCCCAATAAAATGGTCAAGGCTAAAAAACTTTGATAAATTGTTTAAAATTCAAGTGTGTTATTATTCTTTAAAAGGCAGTGATGAGCCTGATTGAAACAGGAGAGCTTAGCTGAGAAGAATTTTGAAAATTTTTATTAGAAGAAATAGAGAGCTATTTAATGTGAATCTGGTAGTTATCATTCCCACTATGAAAATTGATGTAGGAAAGATGTTAGGGTTCGAAGCCGACGGCCAAGAAAGAATTCTTGAGACGTCTTTGGTGCAAAAAGGTGGTTTTATTAAAGCACGGGGACAGGACCCATGGGCAGAAGGAGCTGCATTGGGGTCATGGGGAGTGGCCCATTATATACTTTCAAGTTGGGAGGGGGTTAGGGATAGCGAAAGTCTCTAAGGAATTTGGAAGCAAGGTTTCTAGGACCTTGAGGGGGCTAGCTATTGTTGGGAAAGGATCTTGTATTAATGTCTCATAAAACCTGAGTCAGGAGACCTTCTGATGTATATCGGTGGGTCATATGCATGGGGGATGATTGCCAACACGTATTTTGGAGGGTTTAGAGATAAAGGAAATTTCTAAAGGAATTTGTATATGTTAAAGTAGGCTTACAGGATGGGGGGGCAGAGGGGGCAGTTCGGACTAGGGTTGCCTTTTGCCCTTAGCAAAGTGTCAACATCGAGGCAGTTGAGTCCCTAGAGGAAGGTCACTCTGCCTGTCTCAAGGCCTTGTCAGTGGGCTGTAGTAGTAAGGACATTTAATAATTTCTCTTCTGCCTCGGTTTCCCACATCAAAAATGAGCTCTTGATCAGTCTGAATAAAAGAAAAAACCACATCATTATTCTGATTGCTGGAACTATGCATTTACCATTGGCTAGAACACAGCAAAAAAATATGAGCCCATTTCATGTCTAAATAATTACCAAACAACTAATATTTTGACTGCTTAATATAGTATATTTTGAAACTGAAAAAATCCTCGAGGACACCAGTGCCTTTCCACCATCACACCATCAGCTGTAATGTGTGGAGCAATTAAAAGTCTCTAACTTTCAAAATGAATTCGTATTCTAGTCTTTTTCTACTTTTTCGCAGTTTAAATCTGAAAAAGGATAAAAGATACCTGTCATAGTTCCGTGTTTATGAGGAACTATGAATGGATTTCTGGATCTGCCACACCCTATAAAATGACCCATTGGGCAGCGATTCTCATATACTTCCTTTCGTTGGATCTCAAAGAGAAAGCGTATTTGTATGTATGGCGGGCTCTCAAGGCACACATCTGTACTAAGCCCCTTTGGGCCCTTATTTTAGAGGCAATGCATTTCTCATCATTATAAAGCTTCTGGTGTAATTTGAGCCACAAAATTGATTAAAAGATAATTTTAAAAAATAAAAGATGAACCCAGCGATTGTACCTTCATGAAAAGAGTATTTTTTTCCAGTTTTTCTATAGAAAAACACCCAGAAGACCAAACACAGGAATTAATTTCCTGCTTTCCAATAAAGCTAGAAATGAAATTAATTTTGTACAGATAAATGAAATGTTAAATAGTTAATAATTAAAGGAAGGCATGCTTCATAGGTGAGTGAAAAAGTGTTACTTTTACATAGAAAAATTTCACTATTCTTTTTTTGGTACTTTACCAATATCTATAAGTATTAGCAAAGGTGATTTTTTTCCTCCTGATGTCAAATATAATTTAATTATCAGTGTACCCTCAACACATTGAGACAAAAAGACCCAGGATTCCCCTGACCAAACTAGAGTTTGCACCTGCTCAGCTCAGGACCAGGATTCTCCATGCTCTTCATTTATGGTTGCCAGATTTAGCAAACAAAAATGCAGCACACCCTGTTAAATTTGAATTTCAGATAAGCAATGAATAATTCTTTTAGTATAAGTATATACCAAGTCTTATATCTTGCAACTCTGTCTCCATTCAAGATCTCCTAGATTTTCCAGTTAGACCAGATGTTCTCCTGAGAAAACACCTAAGGAAGAGAGGATAAAGTGAGAATGCCTTTCTTCCATACACGCACATATATGCACACACTCTCACAACCTGCTTCATGTCTGTGACTCCACTTTGCCACCTCATCATCTATCTCCAGAATTATCTTCTCCAACTCCCTAACACTGTTTCTTCCTCAGCACCAGTCTGGCTTAGAAGACACATGGCTGAATGCTTAAACCACTACTGTGCTCATACTTCCAGCTCTGTACTAAGTCATTTCTGACCAAAAATAGGATGAGATGTGGAGTGAGGGAAAGTTCCTAATGTGGGGTGGGAATTATCAGACACCTGTTTCTCTACTGCCTCATCACTGAAGTATCTTCTCTGAAGGGGTAGAGTCAGACTATAGATTGTTTGGATACAATGCAAAATGCCCGGTGTGATTTAGGAAATTTTGAGATGAACGTTGGGATTCATTAGAGAAGCAGACTGTTTTGTACTCTTATAGAAGAGAGGAAAGGCATTTCTTCATTTCTGATGTTAGACTAAAAAGGAAAAAAAATTAGATGGTCTTGCTGTCTGACTACTCTTGGTAATATCTCCTATAGATAGATATCTGTGAAAAGCAGATGATTTTCCAGTTCTATTTTTTTCTGTAGGAATATTTCTTATGGCAGTCAAAATCTAAGTGCCAGAAAGCAGATAGTTTAAATCTATAGCCACAGTTTAGAATGGCATGTTTTGTGTTTCATAAATCTTTATAGGCAATCATCCTATGCAATATATTTGCTAAGATATTCTTGTTTCCTGAGGAGACTTGCATCATAAAAGAAGTTAAATATTGGTGGTGGGTCCTACCTACTGAATGACTTTTAGACTGAGCATTCCAAATGCTTCACGTGTGGGAGAAAGAAGGCAACAGTCAACAGAGTTGGAAAGTTTTGCTTTGATTTTTCTTGGTGTCTTTTTCCAGGGTCAAGACTTAGCAGAAGTCTTGTGAATTTCTCCAGGGAGGTTCTTCTGGCTCTTCATAAGAAGTGGCCAGGTCCCCAGCTTCTTAGAGTTAAGGTATGCAAGAAAAGCACAGAAGGAATGGAGGTGGCTATCCTGTCCCCAGTCCCTTCCGCCTCTGATCTGATTAGGTTGGATCTCAGCAGTTCTTTAGCTCAGTGTGTCATTCTCACAGTGGACGAGGGAATCACAGGTACGATCTCTACCAGCTTACCGGGAGTAGGGAAATTGCTATTACAGTGGAGAGTTACAGCCCTTCATCTCAGATCTCTATGGGTCAGTCGAGCCCTTCTATGAGAGACCGGAAGTGAAAAGTTCTCAAAAATACTCCCAAAGATGTGTCGCTTCCTCCTCTTTCCCAAAACTCCCAACCCCCAGAGTACCTAAGGAGGAATGAATTTTAGAAAGATATCACAGCCTTCTTTTCAGTCAAGAATTAAGTATCAGCCAACCAGCTTTCACATCAATTACAGGAAAATGAAAGAGAGGTGTGATAGTTTGAAAAGCAATAAATGACCCTTTATTGTCAGAGTAGAAAGCAAAAGACAACATATCTGCATTTTTTTGGCCAGTTATTATTAGAGTCTCCCACTGGTGCATTTTGAAAAAAAAAAATGTGGAACAAAAAAACAATAGAGTGCAGATAATACTGCAAGAACTCTAAGTGAATGTCAAATTTGTGGTTTAGTAAAAATTTCTTGGGATATAATCAGAGATTTATATACACTAGGAACACGAAGCAAAACCAGATCAGTTCGGTGAAATGTAGTGTTCCCTGAAGCCAGAGACCTAATTTTTACATAATTACAAAAGAGAGTGAACTTCAGAGCCACAAGAAATCTCCTGAGGGTAGTAATGGGAGTGGAATTCATTTTCTCAGAGAATCCATATATTCATTTTAATGGTTTAAAATGATTCATGCACTAGTGAAAGAAAGACATGGAACTTGTCCCCATGTTTTTCTTTTTACTTCTCCCATCAAACAAAAATGTTCTATAATTGGACCTTTGAAGTTAAGTCTTTGGATAGGCAGTTTGAAAGTCTCATATAATTTCATTGAGGGAGCTTGGGAAGCAAAGAAATCTCTGAAGGAACCAGGCTCCAGATTTTTAAAGGGCTTGTGGAACAAAATAACATTTTGAAAGGGACACAGATAAAAATTGGTATCCAATATGAAATATGGTGCAGAATGATTTATATATGTCACCATGTTCTATAGCTTTCAGAAAGCCTGCCAGTTTCCCAGGGGATTTCAAATTAATCCCTAGTAGATGGCCAAAGTAATATTCCCCAAGGAATGTATAAGCTTTTGCAGAAATGATATTAAAGAAATACAGAAGAATAAAGATGTTGAGTTGTTTTGTTACTGAAATATGAAAAAGAACAAGTAACACTAGTTGTTTGATATGTGTATTAGGTTTATGTTCATGAGAATAAGTACCACCCAGAAAATAAAAATAAAAAGAGCAAAATGGAGAGAGTAGAACCTAAGAATAAAAGATTTAGCAAGTGGGGCACCTGGGTGGCTCAGTTGGTTAAGCGACTGCCTTCAGCTCAGGTCATGATCCTGGAGTCCCTGGATCAAGTCCCGCATCAGGCTCCCTGCTCGGCGGGGAGTCTGCTTCTCCCTCTGACCCTACCTCCTCTCATGTGCTCTCTCTCTCAAATAAATAAATAAAATCTTTAAAAAAAAAAAAAAAAAGATTTAGCAAGTGCACTCAAGGGCCACAATAAATAAATTTCAATAGGTTGTCACGTTAGGATTTATTCAAAGAATCAGAAAATAATAAGTTCACAATTAATTTTGAAGCCTGGATATCTCTGACAGGCCTGGCACGTAATGTTGAGGAAGTTTGGGGCACAATTCTTTCAGACAGTTGAGGTCCCTTCTCAGACTAATCAGTGTTAACAAATATCAAAAAGTCCTCTGTGAAACCTATAACCCCTCAACATCAATTACTCATTGCAAAGTTCGGGAGTTCCCAAATCCACTCTCACTTCTGACATCAGTTGCAAGTTCAAAGTTCCCCAAGACCACTTCAGGTCCCATAATCCACTAGAAGGACTCACAGAACTCCTGTAAAACTATTATACCTACAGTTACAGTTTATAATAGCTAAAGGATTCAAATAAAAATTAGCCAAGAGAATAGGCATGTGGGGCAGAATCCAGCAGAGTTTTAGGCATGAGCTTTCAGTTGTTCTCTCTCGGAGTCTTAAACAGTGCTAACCTCTCTCAGCAATGATGTGTGACATAAAATATGCACTAAGTATTGCCAACCAGGAAAGCTTACCTCAGCCTTGATGTTCAAAGTTTTTATTGAAGCTCAGTAACGTAGACATGGTTTACTGCCTGCAAGGCTGACTTGAGTCTCCAGCCCCTTCGGTGGTCAAGCTGGTCCAATGCCCCCACCATAAATTACATTGTTAGCATAGACTATCTGGTGTGGCCCAAGGCTCCCATGTAAACAAAGACAGTCTTAATCATGCAGGGCTTTCTAAGGGTTTAGAGATTATCTCCCAGGAACTGAAAGCAAAGGTCAGACCTCCTTTTGGGTAAGATTAAGATTTTACTGCACACTCATATTATACAAACTTGTATGAACTGTACTCTCCTCACTGGAATGACACATGTCTGCATCACTATGACGATACTAGATTGGACACACCTTGAACTTTGCGGATATGTTCACCTGCTGATAAATTGTTTCGGTTGACTATGGCCTTTCATCTGCACGTTTGGAGGGCAGTAGTTCTATTCAAGGATGCTTTGGGTTGGAAGACACCGAGGCAGCAGCCTGTTCCTCTCTGTGGATGAGGATTTTTGCTGTATCATTGTTGGGATGTCCTATAGTGAGGGCTCATCCCCCAACTCATTCTGCTGCAGACTGATGATCAACGTAGACTTGTTAACACAATCTCCTATCTCCAACAAAGCCTTTCTTTACGTGTGCATGCACTTCTTAGAATGTGATTCTCAATAAGCACTATTTTCCAAGGAACATTTCCTAGAATATTGGAATTTACCTGGAAACTGATTTCTTGTTTCCTTATTACATCAGAAAGAATGTACTTATATTTAGACTAATTTTGTTACAGAGTTTCATTGGTTTAGTGGAATTGATTGGAGAGAAAACCATCAAGAATGATACACCAGCCATTCAATCATGAAATGGTTTCAGGATGCTGATAAATTTTCCTAGAAAATTGAATTCACTGAATAATAGCTAGAGTCTATGTAAGCTAAAATAATCAAACTTTGGTTTTAGACTTTTATATCCAATCACTAACAGCAGTTTCATACATGTAAAACTTCCAATAAGATTTCTTTTTAATGGGATATACATTCATACCACTAACAATTTTTGATACATTTTAACACAATAATTTTTGTTTTACTTTTTAATGAAAAGTTGTGATTTTTGGAATGCTTTAATATAGGGCAAAGTAGAACATAAGTTGCAAATTAGCCTAAAAGTCATAGAATGAGAAACAACTGAAGTTTCTCTTACAAACACTATTCAAATAGATAAATACTGTGTTTGTGCTTTAGGCTTTAAGTCATTAAAGCATTGATTCAAGTTGTAACTCTGAAATTTTTGACAGAAATTCAAGGCATGTTAAATGTTAATAGTAAGTATATAAAAATGATTTTTATGATGCTGAACCATAAACTAATAAGTGTAAGTCCTTTATATCACCCACAAAAGTCAGATTTTATACTCACATAATATATAAATGGTTACTTTACGAAATAGATACTTAAATCCTATGTCCACTAAATTTCCACTATTTTTATAAAGATCGTAATCTTAACTACGAATTGCTATCTTTAAAATGTCATGATTCAATAAAATGAAATGAAATTGGAATAAATATAAATGTCTACATCCACTATAAATCTATTTTACAAGTAAAACATTGGGAAAATCCTGGCTTAAGAGAAATTCTATGAAAAAGTTCCAAGTTTATTTTGACGATTAGTCATCAATCATGACCGAAAATGTAATATAATAGTTTTAAATTTTAGACTGCATTGATAGAAGTATTGTATCCATAACAAAGGTACACTCTATCTTTTGAGTCACTCAGGTCATTACTGCATACTATGTCCGAATAAATACCACCCTTTAATTGGGTCATAGTTAAACCAGAGGGTATCCAATGGAATGCAATCAAAATGATAATTTGGAAAATCATCTTACATGAGGAATTTTTTAAGCAACCACAAACGTTTAGCCTAAAGCACTATATTGAGTTTTTGAGAGATTTATGTTAATTATTGTTAAATGTATCTAAAAGTGTTTTTCTTTTGATAGTTAGATATCATCTATGCTTGTTGAGAATAAAGCACTAGGATCAGTAGATGGCAGTTAGAAAGAGGCATGTATCAGCCTAAAGAAAGGACAGACTTTCAAAGTGTCTAAATACGTACCTACCCTATTATATTGAGGATTGTGTCGCCCTTGCTGGAAGTCCCATGTCAGAAATGTTAGAGGAAAGTTGGTGCTGGCAGATCTATGCCTTCTTTTCCAAGTCTCAGATTCTTCTACTCTATGGGTGGAATTACATAAAAACAGCATTTCTCAGGGATCAGAGTTGGAAAAGACTGTTCTTTTCAACTCCTTCATAAGTACTCTGGATGAAAGAATAAATAATTGAAATTATATATGCTGAATACAATTTTTTTCTCTTTCCACTCCTCCCTCCCACCCCCCCCACACAAATGTTGCTCTGGGGTAATGGATTTTTATCTTTGTCTTTAACCCTTTAAGGATATCAGGTCAGTGTACAGACATAGGCAACGAAGCCCATGGTATGTTTGACACCATTGCCAAAGCGCATGCAAACAATAGCTCACTCGACCCTTGCATTTTCACAATATCTGGAATCCCAGTTATAGTTCTAGTCTCCACATTTCATTATTTCTCTTTTGATTAGAGAAGAGGAGACCAAATGATGACATATGATGTTGGATTCAAATGCTAGAAAGAGGAGACCAAAAGGCCATCGGGATGAACTGATGGTTACCTGAGACCTTGCTAAAATACTGATTCATTAGCATTGAGGAGCTCAGGGATGCTATCTAAAAATCCTTAAAACTGCTGGTTATTTGGATGATGTGAACATAAATTCCAAAAGGTTAGAACAATGGGAGTCTCTTTAAAACCTCTTTTTAAAAAGATTTATTTATTTATTTTAAAGAGAGACAGAGGGAGGGAGGGAAGGAGGGAGAGAAGCCTCGAGCAGGGGGAGGGGCAGAGGGAGATGAGGAGAGAGAATCTCAAGCAGACTCCCTGCTGAGCGTGGAGCCCCGATGGTGGGGGGAGGTTCGATCCCAGGACCCTGAGATGGTGACCTGAGCAAAAACCAAGAGTCTGGCGCTTAACCAACTGAGTCCACCCAGGCGCCCCTCTCTTTAACTCTTTTAATGCATTTTTTAGAACTAATAAAAAGAAGTATATCTTCACAGACCAGATAGCATTCTAAATAAATAGTATGTGCAAGAAATACCCGCAAGGATTCCTCAACATTTGTGAAAGGCGGTTATAGGTGATGGCCGCGAAGAGAAGCTGAGTATGCCCAGCTGTCTGACAGTGTCATGAAGGGATAACCCTGCCTTCTTGGCAGTCTCCCATTGATGACGTCTACTCTCGCCTGGATAGACCATTGTCCCTAATGAAGAATGACAAGTCTCATCTTACAAAAAAATATTAAAACGTTGCTCGAAGCAACATTTGTTTTATCTGACAGTCTCTCTGTGTTGAGATTTGAAACCTCATTAGAATCTGATTTGAATTTTAACTAGTATCACAGGAGAGTTGACACTGAAAAGCAGAATCCAAGATCTCAGCCCAATGGAGGCAATGGCAGTTCTCGCTATTTATTATCCTCTAGGTTGTAGTTGTGGAACCCTCTCCAAAGTACCTTGGGCGCCTTTTTCTTGAGGGCCCGTATGTTGGGAAAAGCCTGAGAGATCCCCTAAGCATTATCATGTCTGAGTACATCAGCAAACTTGTCATCAGCTAATTTGCTAAGCCTCCTCCTGAAACTGAAGCATATGCATATTCTTTTCTAGAAACTTCTCAAAGTGTCTTAATCATATACAACTTTTCCCCTCTATATGGAGATATAATGTTTTCCATCAGTGTTTTCAGACTTTGATATCAATTGAGATGCTCCTATCTCTGAAGTGTATATATAGAAAGCCTGTCTGTAGAATTTTTACACATTTTTAAAAGTTAACTAAAAATACTGAGTTTGCATTCCTTTGTTGGATAAAACATTGAACTAGCATTCTTAAGCAAGATCTTCCTAGTGCTAGAGACAAGGAAACAGTACATGGGCCACATGTTTGCACAGCAAGTACAAGATGTCATGCTCGAATTTGCAAGTATGTGCTTTGTGTTCTCTGCTGTGTCATTACTGAGAAACTTCCAAAAATAAAAGTGGCTCTTCACTACCTTTAGGCCATGGTTTGGTTGATTCCAAGGTAGACTGTGGCTGTTTTTTCTGTGAAAATTTTTGTTTTTTAAATTATACTGTTTTATGAAATTTCATTTAATCTTTTTAATGAGCATTCAAATATCTATGAGTTTCACACATTGAATCAGAAGTGTCAGAGTTGAATGCAGTTTCAGAGCTGATGTAGTTTCTCTAAATGTATTCTCCATTATAAAGGATAAGTATAATATTTCAACTATTTATTTCTGGGTTGATAGTTTCTTATTGAAACTTGTGCTGAAGACCAGTGACTTAAAAGAAAATTATTTCTTACTGTATATCCTTCCCAAGAAGTGGTATAACACTATATTTTGTACTGTTATAGATCTTGTGATGAAAGTTAATGAATTTAAGTTCTATTATTCCAAAGAAACACATTAAGTTCTCGAGCAAGGCTATGAAATTGGATTTGAGATTCTATATTAAATTGTAACACCACAGTCTCAGTGAAGCATTTGAATCCAACATCATATGTCAGAGAGAATGTCAGGAAACCATAGAAGGTACTCTTATTTTCTGCTTTTGCAATGACAACCTCTCTTAAGGATTTTTGGTGAGTGTCTGTGTGGTATGTCCTATCCATGTGAGCCTCTGCTAACTGAGGCACTGTTATTTAGTAACACATTTAAGTCCAGAATTAGTTCTTGTTTGGTCAGTGCAAAGCCAGAGCATTGCTGAGGATAAAATTCCTAGTAAATGAAAATGGATTCAGATATGCCAGGATGATGAATTCTAGACTTGGCACAGTTTGGTATTCTCTTCTTCAGCAAATATTTATTCAAAAATCGCCTTGGAGATATATTTTGTGTCAGGTTGAAAAATGGTTCCCCACCAGATGGGGATGGCACTTCGCATTTGCCCTCAATGACACATAATCTTTCCGTGGAACCAACAGAAAGATTACCCCATCTTGTCTGTTGCTTCTATTAATCAGTGCCATGCTGTCTGATGCCTTTGAGAGGCTATCTTTATTTTTCCCTATCCAGAAGACCTTTTGTGATCATGTGAGACTGAACCAACTTATTCTAGAAGGCCATTTTTAAAACATTCCCCTTAATTTTAGAATGTTCAAAGATATGGGTTAAATATTCTGTCATGTAGTGATGGAGTTTCTTTTTTTTTCCTTTGGGGAATTTTTGTTTCAGGTCTCCCTTTAGCGATATAGTCATGTTTTGATCTCAAGCAAGCAAGAAATTATCTTCCAATTATAAGATGCCTCATAAAGTTAAAAGAGGAAAGTCTGAAGAGATTTTTCATTATCCTATTTGAGCCAAAACGAAAATGTGAATATAAAATAGTTAGAAATTACTTCAATAATAAGTGTGCAGGCTCTGTAGATGAAACATGATGAAATCTTCAAGTAAGACTAAATATCATGAATGCATGAAGTTCTCCCAAAGTAATGTGTAATTTGATGTCATTCCTATCAGGATCCCAGTGTTCTGATTTTGTTTTTTCCAAAGCAAGCACTTTGCAAAGTTATTATAAAGGTCTCTTTGGAGAAAAAAATGGACATAAATGCTCTAAAAAAAAAAAAAGCTTTGAAACAAAAGAATGGTGGAGAAGAATCCAGTGCCAACATGTCAGGATGTTATAAGTCACAATGATCACAACAATATTGCAGGGATCCAGGAATGAATAGACATAGAAACCAAAAAAAAAAAAAGTAGTTCAAAATAGCACTGATTGCATTATCTCTCTTGGGGATGGGTTAATTTTGTTGTCTATGTGAGAAGTGAGCAAAACACAGTGATAGAGTGTGTGCTCGCCAAATACCCATGTGCTCCTCTCCATTTCCCAGCCCCTTTGCAGCTGGGCTGGGGTCATATAATTAGTTAAGGTCAATGATATGTATCTCAAAATGATGTAAGCTGCTGCTATACTATGTTCTTTAAAACATCCCGCCCAGTCTAACAACTCTCACCTTGCCCTTTGTCAATGTGGAGGCCACCTGTTTCAGACGGCTACAATTTGCAAGCAGCCTGGATCTCTGAGTCACTCCTTAGAAGAGAGCACCTTCAGCAAGCTGCCTAACCAACACCAGCCTGTGACAGAAGCAAGAAATAAATATCTATTGCATTAAAAGAAACCTGATAAGCAGATGAAGATGATAGATCTATGTATTCCTGCCTTAGATGCCCAATTTCATCTTATTTAACTTATTTAACTCTTTAAATTAAACATTACTTGACAATTTTTTTTTTTAAGATTTTATTTATTTATTTGAGAGAGAGAGAGCACAAGCCGGGAGGCTGGGGCAGAGGGAGAGGCAGGCTCTCTGCTGAGGAGGGAGCTCAAAGCAAGGCTTGATCCCAGGACCCTGGGTTCCTTACCTGAGCCAAAGGCAGATGCTTAACCAACTGAACCACCCAGGCGCTCCGACAACTTAATTTTAAAATGACCATGAAAAAGTAGCTGCAATAATTTGTTTTGAAAAACATGATTAGTTATCAAAATCTCATGTTTGGGAAAAAAGATGCCAAACAAGAAAATGATAAAAATAATTCCCAGGAAAAAGAAGGCAGTATGATTGATATTCTTCGCTCTTTTCTCCTAGGTTTTCCAGGGCAATTTTGACAATGATACCCACAGGAAAAACGTCATCGACCCTCCCATCTATGCACGGCACATCAGAATCCTCCCCTGGTCCTGGTATGGGAGGATCACGCTGCGCTCGGAGCTGCTGGGTTGTATGGAGGAAGAGTAAGGAGCCTCCACACCCCACAACCCTCTTCTCTGTCCGCCTAGAACTATCTCCGTGGGAAGAACTGTGCAAACTCTGTAGGAAACTGAATGGGATTTTTCATGAAAAAGTGCTCAAATTATGGCCACTGTCTTTTTCAGGAGGTCTAAGCCTGCCTTTTCAATGGTTTAATTTTGATTTCTATTGTTTAAATTTCTTAAGCAACATGACATTACCTTGTGCATTACTTTTGTCATTGTTTTCTGAATTATTCTCAATGGTTGAAATATATTAAGGAAAGAACGTAGCACTCTTTTGATAGCAAGGGTAAAAAAAAATCTCATAATTGTCAAATAAAAGCAAGAGTTGATAGAGCATTTATAATCAACACTCAACTAATTCTTATAAAAGGAACACTGCAATGTTAGCAATAAGTTTTGTTTCTTCTGTAATGACTCCACATGATCGTAATTGTTTTCCCTGTACCTACCGAACACTGTCAGTGTTTATAACCGAATTTTGAAGAATCAGTTACATGCAGTACTAATTGATATTATAATTCTCATTTTACTTTCATTATTTCTAATCAAATATATCATGTGATCTTTTTTCCTTTTCATTCTATTCTATATTCTTTATATTGTATATTGACTGAATAAGTCCTATTTTTTTCTAATTGAGTTTTTTCCTATTATTTGCCAAAAAGTTTCATGTTTGTGTGTGTGTATCTGTATGCATATACATATGCATACATATATATGGAACATGATTGCATATCAGTAGATTGATCATATTTAATATCAGTAGATTGAATCTGCAATTCTATTTTTGAAGGAAGCTAAAACTATATAATTTCCAAATACTTCCTTTATAAAAAACCCAATACTACCATTTTGCAAGATAAACAACAACAAAATAGTATTATGTCCCTTTAAACCAGAATTTAAAACTTTGTTTTGATGGTATTTACATAGCCTTATCTTTACTTTAAAATAATAGAATAATGAATTCTTTGTCCATTTAAAATTTTTTTAGTGAACAAATATTAACACAGTGCTGCAGAGCCTGGCCAAGCATACTCATCATTTCTTTGTTCATCTCTGCATTTCCTGTGAAACTAAAACTTTACTGAGACTTGAATGAAACTGGTGGCAGTTTCCCAGGAAAGCACATTGTGTAGTTATTTGTGAAAAATATTTACTAATGACAATGTAGTAGATCATTTTAAGATGAAAATTGATTTCTATTTATTTTGCTTCAGAGATCTTGAAAAAATAAGCAATTATCATAATAATTTGTTATTGATAATGGAGGTTTCATTGACATGTTTCTCAAACTAAAGCTCACACTGCTTCCATAATAGTCCTCAACATCTAATTTATAAGCTTTACAAGCATTTATTTTATAAGGCTTAGACACAGAATTATTGGAGTTTTAAATTAAGAGTCCCAGAAAAGAAAGTATGGTATGTGTACGAAATGTTAAGGTCCTGTGCAAAACTGAGAAGTTGGTTTTGTGTTTTTTTTTCTCCCCTCTATTATTTGTGCTGCATAACAAAAGCCACTAGACTGTTACTGTCTTGTCTGTCCATGTGTTAACAGCATTTCTTAATGATGTATATATGGAGTGGTCTTCAATCATAGTGAAGAATTTAAAGGGAAAGTCAATCATAATGGTGTTTTTAATAAGAGTAAAATTAGGACTGGCTGGCCACATATTTTTCTGATGCCCACAGGCTTTCGACTTCAGGTTCTTATGAAATTGTTGATTGGAAGCATCTGAAATGGTGATCATTTTCGGCATCTTTCACAAACAAAATTGTTAGGTCCCGATATTGCCTTTTTCAGACAACTTTAAAACTAAGAATTAAATCTTTTTTAATTTCCTAAATGTTAAAGTCGTATTACAGATAATTACTTAGGTCCAAAAATACACACACACTTACTGTCTAGCCAATGCCTTTTATTCCGTAAACATCTACTGCCCCACCAAATTTCTAGCTGTTTTCCTTTATAGACTATGCACAATTCTTCATTACAAACAGAGTATGTTTTAGAAATTATGAGTAATGCTTTGTAATGATTTACTTTCTCAAAATTATTCCTGGCTTCTTGTGATGTTTTGAGTTTTATTTTATTGATAGTTTTTTAAACAAATATTTTAAAAGGGAGTTTGTTAAACTTACACTTCTTACCTTTTAGAAATACATTGAAATGGCTTTCTCTTGCCTGTGCATTTTTTCTCTGCTCTCTGTGCTCTTCACCAACGTGGCATGACCAGTGGGATATCTATTTGTCCCACAATGCCTCAAATTCATGACAACAAAGGGATTCCCACATGTGGTGATGTTAACAATTCCTATGAAGTAGTATGTAGCTTTTGTGTCATTTGCATCAATGACACCAAAGGGAAACAAATTTATTCTATTTAAATTCACCCTAAAACAAGTAAAATCTTAGAAGCAGAACACACAGAAAAATCACCTAAGTCTTCACTATATGGAGTAGCTATAATATGCTAATTTTATAATCTATGAAATTAACATTCTAAACATCTCCATTTTATCTATGTCCTGTTGAAAGCACTTATCATAGTAACTAACTCTAATTTCAGGGTTGACTTTCTCTTTCTGAATGGCTTCAAAGGATTGGTGTGAACTTTGAAGACTTAGGGTACTAATGATTGTATCTTTGCTAGTCAACAAATTATGAAACATAATACTGCTGGCGTCTGATGTGTCAGTAAGTACAGAAGTAACTAAGACACAAATAACCTTTGCAAGCTTTCAAGCTGTGTAATATTCCAATGTTGGTTTTTTTTCTTTATATATAGACTTAAATCATGTAGGATGTTGTAAAATTAGTATGACCTTGTCTAGTCTTCAAAATTAAAATAAAACTTTTGAAAATCTGGGATACCTTTGAAGCAGTTGTAATTAAACACATTTGTAAGAATACACAAATTGTCTGAATGCCCACTACTCTTAACTACATGCTTGATGTGCTTTTTCTTTGTACAAGACAATTAAGCAAATGCATAAAAAAACAGAAATTACAATAGCCTCCAAATACCCATTGGTATCGGCTAACCTCAGTTTTCCAAAATTATTAAAATGTGTGCATTTCTCCCACTCCTTTTAGCTGTGCAAAATTTATTAGAATACTGGTAGCCCAAAGTCATTTTTTGCCTCATACATGTTTAAAGTTTTGTGTTCCAGGATTGATCTGCCCATTGTTAATCACATGCCGTTACTAGCACTTCCAGTATTTTTTAAATACATGATTCTCAGGAGCATAATGAAGCGATCCAGTCAATAGTAAGCAATAACACAAATATTAATAATATATTTACCCATGTAACGTCAGCTATTGCTTAAAGACTGTCAGAACACTTGATTTCTTCATAAGCCCTGTTTCTGCCTCTCTGGAAGTCATGGGTAAAATATGAAGTCTGTGTTCTTCCCACTTCTTAGATATTTTCTTAAGATTCAAAAATCTAGGGGAAAAAAAGTAAGCTATTAGATGTTGATTCCTTAGTTGAGTTTCAGTGAATCTCTGAGAGATCTTGGTATCAACTTGTCATGTGTGTTTATATAGTCATGCATGTTCCCCTACTTTAACTGCATTTGAAAGTGAATGCTTCGGTGGGCCTCCATTGCTTACCTCACCTTTTCACATACACAAACATATCCAAATATGCTTTTACTAAGTTAAATATATATATATATATATATAATATCATATTATATTTAATATATACTTAAGAAGGCCAATAAAGAATCAGGACAACATCTACACAGGGTAAAAATTCATTGTGATAGAATAAATACTCAACAGAAAATTTTTCAGTTATGAAGCTTTTAAAATTACTGATTCAAGATGTGGAAACAATAGAACATTTAGAATTCCAAGGAGGAAAGTCTGACCATGTTGGAATCTGTTTTAAAAAATCAATTAGGGATAACATCATGAATGGAAGATATTCTCTCTGTAGAACCTACAAGTTTAAAACATCTAGCACTTCACCTGTGAGTACATGATTTTAAGTAAAGATTTTGGTAAAGAAACATTAATTTTTACTGTCAGCGATGCAGTGCTCTCTATCTCTCCTCCCTAAGGCCAGTTTAAAACAATATTAACAATCGAGTTAGTGTGTTATTTGTGCAAAATATTGCCTCTAGCCTTCAAAATGCAAAATGACTCTTTTACCTGAGCAGGTAAAATGGAGGATTAAAGCACTTTGCTAGCTGGAAACACGTGAGCTGCTCTGAAACAGAATGCAATGTTAAATCTGTCTTTACAATGAAAGAATACCTAGTGTATGTAGCAATTTTTCTATTGCTTTTGAAGGAGGAAATAGGATTCCTTGATCCTATTGCAGTAAGTATCTATAATTCATATTGGAAGTTTCAAAATTGCTACCAAATAAAGTGCTTTCCACAGTAGGCAAGTGGCACTCAGAGAGTGATTCTATTAGATGAATTTGATAACGGAAACAGGAAACATTTTTGGAAAATGCTCCTCATTTAGTTGTTTTTGCATATCTTGGCAAGAGTTGACTGAGTCATTTGAAAACACTAATGCTGTGGAAATATGGTATAGTAACATCACCAAATGGTCACCATATTACATGATTAGGCATTGCATATGGTGACTGCCTCTGACTTAATTTTGTTTTAATGTCCTCAAAGGCATGAACCGCACTCTTCTATATTTATGTAAAGTCCCCCTAGTGCCATTCACATGCCTATCCATAAATATGTTAATTATGATGATGAATTGACATAAGCTCAACTTGCTGCTACCTGGAAAAGAAGTGGTGGGAGTGAGACTGATGCAGCATTCAAACAGCACGTCCCCCATGGCCAATATGGAAACAGCTTTGTAATGACATGTAGAAGCAGCAGGGCCCAGACATTGTAGAGAATTAAGGGGAAGGCGACTGGGAGTGGACTGCATGCCTATGACAGAGAGGGAATGTTTCCAATAATAAATGACTTAAATGGCAGATTAAACCTGGAGTTGCACCTATTTTATAATTGTTCCACTTCTTAGTGATTAATAGAGCTAATTATATAAAAATGAGAAATATAATAATTTTAAAAGTGTATTTTAAAAATAATAATAAAATATAATTAAGAGAATTCTATTTTATTTTAAAAATAATAGTAAAATAATAATAATAATAAGGACTTGCCTTGTAGCGGAACTGTGGCAGGACAGTGGCTCTAGCAGTCAGGATTAGTACAGCACTTCTTGAGCCCAGTGGCATTTTCCACCTGGGCTCAGGAAAGAGGAATTGAACAGAGAGGTGAAAGAGGGCATATCACAAAGAGTGCACTACATAATTAACCTCAAGCGGTTTAACTTCCTCGGTTCTCAAATTTCTTAGGTAATAATATGGAAAAATGCTATTTTTTTAAAGATTTTATTTATTTGTTTGAGAGAGAGCATGAGCAGGGATGGGGGGAGAGGGATAGAGAGAAGCAAGCTCCCCACTGAGCAAGGAGACCGAAGCAGGGCTCCCTCCCAGGAGGATGGGACCACAACCTGGGTCAAAGGCAGACGCTTAACCAACTGAGCCACCCAGGTGCCCCAGAAAAAAATACTATTTTTTCAATAGCAGATGCATCCTGCTGTTGTCTGAATGTTTGTGTACCCCCCAAATTCATATGTTAAAATCCTAACCCCCAAAGGTAGTGGTGTAGGAGGGACCCTTTGGGAGGTGATTAGGTCATGAGAGTGGAGCCCTCATAAATGGGATTAGTGGTCTTATAAAAGAGACTCCCAGAGCTCCCTAGTCTCTTCCACCATGTGAGGACACAGTGGTGAAAGGCACTAGCTATGAACCAGGAAGTAGGCCCTTGCTTGACTGTGCTAGTGTCTTGAACTTGGACCTCACAGCCTCCAGAAGTAGGGGCATGAGCAATACTTTTCTGTTGTTTATTAAGTTACCTGGTCTGTGGTATTGTATGACAGCTCCCTGAATAAACTGAGACACATCCCTAAAAGGAACCTGTTTTTAGTAGTATAAATACCTGGATAAGCTGCTTGGGTCGTGTACTGAGACTCTAAGAGCCATGTTTAAACAATAATGAAGTGTTTTTCATACTTCTAGTGGTGAGAAATTGGTGGATTAGGACGAGTAATTTTTTTTTTAATTAAATAAACTAGGAGAGGAGTGGAGAAAGGCAGAGGGGAGGGGAGGAATGAGTCCACTGTAAAAAATCTTTCCTAAAACATTTTTATTTCAATTATATTCCTGTGCATATATGTGTTCTTGACCACAGCATAAATTATTTTTCTTACTCCGAGACGCAGTCATAAACATTTGAAAACCAGGGCAACGTGGGCATGAACTGCTTTCTAAACGGATAGTGTCTGCTAGCTGCCTGGTATGCTGGGTGGTCAGTGTGAGTTTAGAGCCAGAATTGGATGGATCCTGGCAACAAGAGGCTTTTATAGGCTTGGTGGGGA
Organism: Phoca vitulina; assembly: GCF_004348235.1. Classification (NCBI taxonomy): domain Eukaryota; kingdom Metazoa; phylum Chordata; class Mammalia; order Carnivora; family Phocidae; genus Phoca; species Phoca vitulina. The sequence continues at coordinate 45,036,590 of NW_022589709.1, forward strand.
CAGAGAGGACTGTGGTGCTAGAGTCTGATAGGCTTTTTAAGAAAACAAAAATACTAGGAGAACTGTGTGGATTTTTTCTATGTGGTGGATAAAGCCCTTTATTCTTCTCCCCGTAAAACATTCTAATACAACAAGTTTTTCCCGATTCTGTTTCATTGTTTATTCTGCTAGGGAATAATTCTGCTAGAGAAGGTACGGCCAACTATTGAGTTTGGCCTGAAAGTGAGTTTGCAGCATGAACAGAGGCCACCTATGGGGTCCTGCCACTTGGGGTTAAATATAATGCAGGTCCATGTGTTGTTTGTTTGTTTGTTGAGTCGACTTTGATGCTTGTTTCTTTTAATTGATTTTTCTGCATTGACTTGTGGTTTAAAAATCCATAATCTGGTTCCCCCATACCCTCATTCTAAACTTCTCAAGCTGTTTCCAGAAACTCATACTACTAATTCCTTGCTTGAGAACGATCCTACCTAAATCTAGTATCACAAACACTTATGCCTCTGAATTGTAACATTAGGCTGTAATTCAGGTCCTATAAAATATTAAATTGTTTTCACTTTCACTGAAGATATAAATAAAGCTAAATTCTTTTATAAATAACACCGTAGAAACTACTATTAAGTAGTTTAAACTATTAAGTTTAACTATTTGGTTAAACCTTTAAGATCAAACAACCTCTTTTTAAAATCATTCTTTGAGCAAAATTTAAGTACCATGCAAGGTTCTGGAAATACAGAGATGAAAAGACTGACTCTCAGGAATCAGAGTGTGGAGGGCAGTAGGAGGTTAACAAGAAAGTAAACATATTAGGCTGTATAACAAAAATATGTTCAAAGTGCAAAGAGAACATAAAACAGAACTTACACCAGTAAAAATTCAGTGAGGGAAGGTGGTCTGAGGAAGTCAACATCTGAAAGGACACCAAACTGTCCAGTTTAATATTCATGACAACTGAAACATCCAATTTACTATTGTGACAACTCTAGGAAGAATGAAATAACATGTCCTCTTTGTAAGAGGAATAAGAACAGTGGGGCACCTGGGTGGCTCAAGCGTCTGACTCTTGATTTCAGCTCAGGTCATGATCTCAGGGTCATGAAATTGAGCCCCGTGTTAGGCTTCCTGCTGGGTGTGGAGTCTGCTTGGGATTCTCTCTCTCCCTCTGCCCCTCTCCCTTCCCTCCCTCTATTAAAAAAAAAAAAAAAAATGGAGTAGCAGAAAGAGGTTAGGAGATTTGTCCAGGTTGTAGAGTTCTGATTTGCACATACCTAGATCTTAGATGTTTCCCACCCAGTTCAATACTCTTTTTCTTCTTTCAAGTCAAAAGGTCCTGAAAATGTGTTTTGTTATATACTAGTACATTAACAACGGGAATGATTTGCCTCCAACCCAGAATGCATTGTTTCTTCTGCAGTTTCTCCTATTGTTCTAAATAATTTAATACATCAGTATTATCTAATAACATGTATTTGAAATAATTGATCGGTGGGTGAAGTGTTGACCATCATACGAATATATGAAGGAAGAGCCACAAATTACTGAACAACTAATGACTACTATGAGGTATCAAGCAGATAGCATTAATTTTTTCAAAGGTGAGTAATAAGCCCAAAACATCAAATCACCTATCCATAGACACAGTAAATGGCCATCCACATGTGGAGAGCATGAGATCTTTAATGCAATAATCAAAAATCCTTATATTCAAGAAAAATCTGAAAATAGTGCTTTATAGATAAGAGAAACCACAGATATTTCCAATTTTTTAAAAAGAATTTCATGTTATGCAATGGAAACACAGAACTACCCCTTCTTGAGTTCTAGTTCTCAATATTTAAAATTTAATATACACTTGATTAGAAGAGAAGCTGAGTGGTGACTAATATCTTAGAAAATAAAGCATGGGTGCTAACACAATTTAAGGAACCAACTTCTGAGCGATACATGGATGGTATCATCTTTTTCATTCCCCGGTGACTTTTCAATTAGTAGAATTAGGAGCTTAATCAGTGACAAATAACCTTGAGTAATCTCATGTAATCAGTAAATTAAATTTCTATAACTTGATTTAAATAGTCAATTCTCTGTCCATCATTCATCAGTGAACCAGAATAAGCTGAGAGAATCTTAGACAACTGGAATTAAGAGACCACCACGTCTGGGATGCATTTGTTTAAATGTTTAATTCTCTAGGTTGTATTCATTCAATGTCTTCAATATGTTCAAGAAAGGACAGTATAACCTGAGTAAGTCTTTAACAATTCTAATGGTCAATGAATCTTACTTCTAATATTTGAATTACATCCTTGCTGAAGCTGAATCTATGTATTTCATTAAAATCAGAAAACTGGTAGTTAAGGTATTTTAACAATCAGTCTGTTCTTGTTGTTCTTTCATCCCTCTTCAAATGCTTAAAACCTACTCAATGTTTTAAATGATCTTCTGAAAAGGTAAGGCATCAAACTGGGTAAGGCGCATGGAATGCAGTAAAAGATCATTTCCCACCCTTATCTGGTTTATCCTTTAGTAAGCTTATCTTACAGCAGCACCTATAAGCTTGAGGATGTTCATTCTGTAGTCTAATGTGAGTACCAGACTATCTCTAATGTATTTCTGCACATTAAAATGTTTCTTGGTCTTGGTTTGGGCCAATATCCATTTCCCCCTTAACCACATTATCATATATGTATTCCTATTTTTTATTTAAACCACTTTTGCAGTAAATAATGATTTGAAACCTGTGCTGAAGGCACTCTTTCCTCTAAGAAATCTACTTAGTATCTACCGAAAGTAAAACAAAAGGACCTGTGGAAATATCAACGATAAAATTTATGTCCAGGGCGTCTGTGTGTTGTTAAGCAGATTGTGCCACACACAAAAATGAAAGGCCCAGGGCTATGAGTTCAGGTTGAAATGCAGCCTCTTTTGCATTTAGCAAGCTGAAATCTTGAGGGAGATCTGAGGATAGGAAGTGCCTTTGTGCATATCATTTTCCCTGAAGAGACCTTTTTTGCTAATTATAATTAGCATCTTATGTGCTGGGGACAAAGGCTTGATTTGTTTCAATGCCTGTCTACCATTTTTATGAAAGGCAATCTTCCAGTATGGGAGATTATCAATATTTTACAGTTTTGCAATACATTTAACATAGTCTGAAAATTTCCTGCCAGAGTAAAACTCTGGGCATAAAAGTGACAGCTCCGGCGCTTGCTTCCATCTTCCCTCACTGATCAATGCTGTGGGTCATGAGTTGCACGTAACGGGAGTATGGAGGTCTTTTCCCATCCCTTATTCCTGCTTTTAAAAATGGCTGCAACAGTTACAGTAAGGATGTATCAGGAAAGTCATATATTGAACAGAAAAAGAAAAGCAAAAATTCTACAGTCTTTGTTATTCATTCAGGAAGTTACTATTAAATGGCTCCTCAGTGTGGGTTAGACTTGGGAACCCACATAACCATGTCGACATTCTACCTGAACTCAGAGGGCTTGCTATTAATGATGGTGGAATTCGGGGCAGCAAAGGCAGAATGAGGAGCTGATGCAAATTGTCCCCCACCGAATGAAAAAGCTCTTTTGTTATATTGACATCTTTGAATAAGTGCATAGGACCTTGCTTCTGACTCTTCCTGAAGAAAATGTTTGTAGCTGGTAAAATATAGAACTTGCTAAGGTTTGCCTTTTCATACTATCTGCAAAATATTTGAGTTACTTTTTTCCTTCAAAGCGTGTTTATTGGAATACTTTAATAAAAATTCATTCAGTAATGCAAATAAAACTGAAAATTTATACATTTGTGTTGTAATTTATGGTCTAGATTGCATATCACTAAAAAGAACACAAATTGAAAGTTTCTGTAAACTTGAATTAATGAGTGATTCCACTGAAACTTTCATTAGAACACTCCCATAAATTAATGGAGGATGAGAGTCATTGATTTATATTCTAAAAGGATTCTTAAAATATTAAAAACACATGTCCCTTAGGTTAACATCTGACTTGAGTAAATTTACTCCTCACAATCACACAAAAACAAAAGCAATGGTTTCCCTATACAAGTCATATTTCTTTCTGTTGGCATGTCCTTTGGTGTTTTCAGAATTTATGTAGCCCTGCCTAAATAAAAATGTAATTGGCCCCATCACAAAATCAAGCCCTGAAACAATAACTGTGGCTCAGCTGAAATTTACTTTAGAGAATATTTATTAGAACGGATTTATTCCAATGGAGTGGTTTCAGTATTATGAGTTAACTTTTAATAAAAATAGTAATCCATCCGAGAGTCATATTCTTACCTACTATCTACTTTATTTCCAAAGAAAGAGCTGGTTATTCACAGGCTCAAACATTGACATTATTTAAAGTGTAGAAATATATAAACTTTAATATTATTAGCATATTCTAAGTTTGGTATTTTAAATTGTAAATTCTATTAGCAAACTTAGATCTCCCAATCTATCCCTAGGGAGTGCACCAGACATCCTACAGGATTCTGCAGCATCTATTGACAAGTGCCAAATTCTTCCATTTAGTGGATATACCTTCTTTAGATTGATATACCCAAGACACCCATGTTTGCAAATAATTACTGTCATGAGTTAAAGAACTTAGCGTTCTACTGCCTCTAAAAAGTAAGTTTCAAGTTTGGGAATCAGACAGCCCTGAGTTCAAATCCCAAATCTTCTCTGGGCAGCTCACCAGGAGTTTTTGGTTTCTCCTCTGCAGAATTTCTCCTCTGGAAATCTGTATATATATTATAGGTGCTCGGTAAGTTTCAGTTTTTTGATGTTGTGATTTTTGTTTTTGTCACTCTGACAGACATAGTTTTCACAGACAACAACCTTGGGTGTACAAAAATGGTATTCTTCATATTTTACCTAAGGTTTGCCCACCAAAAAAAAAAAGTAATTTAGTTATTTCTAAGAAAACTGAGTTACTTCAGAGATTTCCAAATTATCCTATGAATTTACTAATTTCTTCTCAAATTCACTAATTTCCCACTTTCAGTCTTTCAGCTGGGATTGAGCCTAAGCCTCAGAGAATATAGAAGGATGTGAGTTAATGGGACAGGGATGCCCACATCTCTATGTTATCGGGCATCCGGTGGGATATATAGAATCAGCCTGCCCTGTTGATGGCATCTCTGCTGCTGCCTTTTACCATGAGCCCCCAAGCCACTGCCCTCTGGCCAAGTTGACATGGACCCATCTTTGGGCGACTGGGACACCTCCCTAGAGGAATACTCCTCCATGAGGGCTTTTGTGCACTGCTGAATCTCAGTCCTATACAGATATCTATTCTCTGTAGATATTTGTTGAATGAATAAATGAATGAACGAATGAACAAATACAGCTTCTTTGGAGATTCTCCTTGAAAAGGAAGACATGGTACTGCTGTCAGAACCCCTGAACCCTGCCTCAGCCATCTCCATTATACACCCCCAAGACAGTCTGACATAAGCATTTGGTGAGGCTGCAGACATCCAGAATTCTGGACTGACAATGGGTCACAGGTACCCTGTGCTCTTGACTGCAGGCCTCTGCACCACCAAAGGGAAGACAGTTCTGTGCAGACCCTGCACCAGTGCAGAAGAGCCCCTTTTTCTTCCACCACTCCTTCCTGCCCAAGCTCCAAGGCTCCTGGAGCACATCAGCTCTAGGCAGTAACTCAGTCAGCAGGGGCTCTCTGTGAGACACCCAGACTGTGGCTTTTCTGCCTTAACTTGAAATGGAAGAACTGAGAGAAGCCCGCAATTAAAGGCATGAAGACCTACGGGGAAGGGACACTTCCGTTAGTAATTCATGTATCACTTAGCCACACACATAAACAAAGGTATATTAGACCTCTCTGAACATCAGTTTCCCCATCAGTAAAGTGAAGGGGCTGAGTAACTCGCAGACAGATAAAGCCCTTGCATTCAGGAGATTTTGTTAAATTAAAGCACAATGAATTATGACACAACATATACTTTTGGGTTTTTATTTGAAGATTGTAAATGAAATTGGCAGTACTTCTATATTTAGAAACTATATATAAGGTTAAATAGTTCAAAATATATACGAGGATTCCTAGCAACTATATTCTGCAGAAAAGGGATATGAGAAGTTATTTACATTTAGTGAAATAGATTATTGTCATTTTTTTATAGTTATAATTGAATGCACTGGGAATTGATAAACTTAAAGAAATGGTTTTTGACCTTTAAATATTTCCATAAATTCTATTGTAATCTCTGTTTCTTCTCGGTTTCTCTCTCTTTCTCTGTCCATTTCTCTCACCCTCTCCTTCCTTCTGGACTCATTTTAGATCCTGAAATTTTTCATTTGTACATTCAGAAATAGCTGGCCAGGCTGAAACGCCAAGTAACACTTGTAAAGGTTTAGCTCATCTAAAATCGTAAGTCCCGAAATTCACTACCTTTTTTCAATGAGGAAACATGCTTTGTGAGGGGTCATTAATATCCCCCAACTTCCCTACTGTTTCCAACGAGGGTGTCAAAATACAAAATACAGTTCGAAAGTTTGACATATCAAAAAAAAAAAAAAAAGGAAGAAGAAAGAAGAAGAAACAAAGAAAAGAAAAACGAAAGGAAGAAAGGAAAGGTGGCATGCAGCTGTGACTTCAGTTCACAGGTCTGGAAAAGCCTGTTGCGCACAGAGTCCCTTTAACCGATCTTGCTCCAGCGCAAAGCCGAGCATGCGCCGCGGAGCCTCGGTCTGCGTTCCGTTCGAAGCGCCTGCGCAGGGCCCGGAAGAAGCCAAGGTCAGAGCCTCCCGTCGCGTCTGTCAGTGACGCGGCGGCCATGCAGGAGGCTGCCGCTTAGCCTCACGCGCGGCGCTCTTGACCCTGTCTTTGGGGAAGACTGTAGGTGGGTAGGTAAGTGTGACATTTACGTAGAATTCTTTCCCGGGAATCAGAGAAAAAAGCTACACTTTGTATTTTTGCTTGCTTTTTCTCACTCTTGTTTTACCAAGGAAAACATGGCTTAAGTGGGGGAAAAAATCGTAATTTGGACATATTGGAAAAGGACAGTTATCCTATTTGGAGCTCTACATGTCTTTGTGACAGTTTGTAGAGCTGCCTTTGATGTGTGTGCAGACACAATATTTAACACACTCTGTTCCCAAATCATCCTAGATGACAGGGTTTTAATACAACTTCAGAACGGTAAATTTGATTCACCATTATGAGCAAAATATGGTGTCTGGTCTCTGCACATCTCTCCTTTCTGGCTCAAGGTGGTCTATGGGAAGGTTCATACATGCTTTTTTGCTTCCATCTTGTGGCATCTGCCGTTTCCTGTGCCAGTCTATAAGCTCATAAGCTGGTCTTCCACATTAGCGACTCCTGGACTCTGCCCCAAGAAATCCTGTGTTGGCGCCAACACAAATATCCTTTGCTTCTTGCTCACCTCACTTACTGTTTTTCATCAGAAGACCATCACCTGGTGCTGACCCCACCCCTGAGGCTACATTCTTGTGCTGGGTCCCCTGCCATCCATGTTTCCGGGTCTAGATTTCTAAAAATGATGCCTAGAGATAACTAGAGTGCCCACTATGCTGTACCCAAAAATCACCTCCCCATCCCACCATCAGGCTGTTGCCCCCATGCTCATTCCTTTTTTAAATTTTGACCATTTCCTTATTTCTCTTGGGCTACCTCTATGCCTACCCAGCAAGTTTGGAGGGAAGGTGGCCTTTGTGGCCCATGCACGCAGGGAATATTAGCTCTGCAAAGCTGCTTTCTCTGCATGTCTTACCTAGTCTTTCTCCCACCCCCCACCCCCCCGGAAGCCCACTCAAAGAGCTCCCCCTGATGGCTTTGTTCATTAAGACAGATCTGGATTGGCAACAGGTGAACAAGATTCAAGTTCTTGTTCGGGAAGTCTTATACTATGGATTGTTGCTGGGAGGCGTGGAAAGAATATAGAGGTTGAAATGGCATCTCAAAGAAACTAGCAAGAGAGGGAAGGTCTGTGTGTTCTTTGACAATGAGTCCAGAAGGAAGGAGAGGGAAGTAATAAATATCTCCCATTAAGACCCCCTTACTATGGCACAAATTTTTTTTAGATTTCTTTCAGACAAGGCTTGCCATGCGCTTGGTCTTGGCAAAGTGTGTCAGGAAGCCTGTATGTCTTTAAAAAGGAAAAAAAAAGTTTGGGACAATACCTGGGGGTGAGGATGTTCGGATGGTAACCCCACCAGTATGGTATAAGGGAGCGTTCTACATGCAGTATGAAAGGAGCCAGGTCACAGTGCTAACATAGTTTTGTAGTGTGTGGGTAGGGGAACCTACGTTTCAGGAGAAAGGGAAACCATAGAAAATAAGGCCCCATAAAGTCTTCACTGTGGAGGCACTATTGGGACAGTGGAGAGAACTGTGAAGGGAAAGGTGTGCCTGAGAAGTGAATGTTTATCAAAAGCAGGCAAGAGTTTTAAAGTGTGGCCTAGACACCCGCTACGGTATTGAGTTAGTGAGGTTTTCCATGGCCCCGTCCACCTAGGTGTTTTATTCCTGGAGCTCCCTCACTGACTTTTACCACCACCACCAGCATCACCACCACATTTGCAACTGGAGCAATAAAAAGTCCTGCTCCAAGCAATGGAATCCTCTATCCTGTCCATTCTGGTCCTTTGCAATGATTTCTTAAAGTGTCCCACTGGGGAAGGCGTCGGCCAAGGGAGTGAGTGTGTGTGTGTGTGTTCTACACTTGATCCTCTTAGCAAAGTATACGTCTTATATTCCTTAAAAAAAAAAAAAAAAAAACACAACAACAGAACAGACTGTCATTTTGTTCAGAGAAAGGCTTGGGGTGCAATGCTAAAAACTCCCGTTGGGGCCCTTTCGGTTTTAATGCACTTCGGCCGAGTGAGCTTTTTATCTCTGCCTCAGTAACCTTCGCCTTATCACTCAGCAGGAGCCAGCTGCTTTCCCTCAGGTGCCATTCTGACAGCACAACAGACAGCCCTCTCCCTTCCTATCACATACTTTATCTAGACTTCCTTGGAGTTAGGAAGCTCTCTGGGGCTATTGACTCGCAGAGGCAGAGGGAAAGTCTTGGCTTCAAAGATTGAGCTGCTATTTCCTGCAGTCAGACCCACACTGGCTGGAGGAACACATTGATTCCTTCACACTCCGCAGTAAATAGTGACATATATGGAGCCATTCAAAAGGGGCACAACCCAGTATATTTCATTGCAATATCTACTCATTAATGTAGCTGTAAGTGAATTTAGGAGCGAGGAATAGATTTAAAACACAGCCTTGTGACTCTGCATGAATTTGACTGGTTTAGACCAGTTTGTTCTAGTTGCACAGAACCACAGCACTAAACAGACCATTCATAAAACAGAGTGTGTGTTCATTGTGGCAGCATATTTTGCCTAAATTCTTTTAAATTATGCCATGAAGAATTTGGGCATAAATCCACTTCAAACGCTCGCACTGTCTCAGGGGTGGCCAGCGTGAAGATCTGTGCCAGAAATGCTGTGTGGGTTAATTTTAAGAGCCCTTCTCCTCCAACACATTTATGATTTTATCCAGTACCACCTACGAAACCCTACCTACAAAATTCCACCATATGCCAGTTTGATCATGCTTGCAGGAGAACTAACATAATAGAACCTCTTTCTTTTTCAAAATCTAGTCTGGACTTATTACTTAGACATCAGCTTATATTCTCCTCATTCGTAACCTAGAATGTCACAAAAGGAGATATTGAATTCTTGACATTCTCTTTTATAAGGTCACCAGTCCCAGCAATATGATATGATTTTTGAAACAGTCCATTGTCTTGGGTTCTGTAAGAGGTCAAGGGAAAGAGTATTAATTGAAAAATGAATGTTACATAAAATACTAATGGAGAGTTCTAGTATTTATTGTACTTCCTAGGTGCCAGCACTCAAGGAAGATCTCATATGTTTATCTCAATTCTTACAAGTGGCCTATGAAGTGACAGTAATATTATCTCCATGTTACATATAAAGACACTAAAGCCCAGCAGGCTTCAGTATCCCGCTGCTATGGGACGGAGCCAGACCGTCAACCCATAGACTCTGACTTTAGAACTCATGCTCTTAACCACCATGTTTATGTAACATTCTCCCATTCATTCATTTTTTTTTTAATTTTTTTTAAAGATGTTATTTATTTATTTGACAGAGAGAAAGAGAGACAGAAAGAGAGGGGACACAAGTAGGGGGAGTGGGAGAGGGAGAAGCAGGCTTCGCGCCGAGCAGGGAGCCTGATGTGGGGCTCGATCCCAGGACCCTGGGATCATGACCTGAGCTGAAGGCAGACACTTAACGACTGAGCCACCCAGGCGCCCATCTCCCATTCGGTCTTAAAAGAATCTGCTTTCTCTACTCTCATAAGCTTATTCAAAAATTGAAAAAAAAAAAAATTTGCATCACTGGTTTTCATTTCAAAGTTTATTTTCAAAATTAGTTTGTAACTTTTAGATATGCACACTGTTTTCCCAGTATCTCATGCTTTCATAAACTAGACTTCCTAAAAATCTAGCCCCTTGGCCCTTCTCAGAGGGCTTGGATATTTGGGGGACAACCCAGAGCAGAGAAGTGTGTTTCAATGGAAATGTAAAGTGCTTGGACATATAGATTCTTCATTCACAAATGTTAAAAACGATTTTTGTTCAAGGCTAAGCATGAGATTAAGCAGATTAAACCAAATGCGTTGGCTGTGACTCTCGCACTCGGCACAGAACAGGCCTGCTGTGTTCATATATGTCAGCAACGGCCGTGTCAAAGGGCAGCTGTGGTTGTCAGACACATGGGAGGCCATTTCCACAGCCAGTGACACAAGGCATGCCTGTTCTCAGGGACTACACTGGCCCAATTCCTTCCTATCCCTATGGGGCTACTCTGCAGATTTCCTCCTTATCTTTCAAAGTTCTAGAAATACACAATAATGATTGTAGCCTGTCAAGGACTGTTTTTCCAGCTTGAGTCCAGTAACCAAAGGCATCTGCCCCATGCTGTTTGATTTCCTGCGTTCCCTGCCATCGTCAAAGGCATTTTCCTTGAAAAGAACATAAAGCACCTCTAAACTTCATTCCACTCCTTTTTGCTAACAGGGTTCCACTCCTCGAGAAAGATAGATTCTTCATTTCTGTGTCCATCCTGATTATCCACTGTTCACTTTGCCTGTGACACGATGAAGGGTGGACTATAGTCTACTTCTGGCCAATAAGATGTAAAGAATAAGTGAGGGAGAGAAACACAAATTACAATGCAAGAAACTATGAGGAAATGGGGCGCACGCGCGCGTGCACACACACACACAACGCTCAGGAAGCCCTGACGAAGAAGAAATGAAGTCTGCCAGGGAAAAGCGTTGAAAGAAGTCTGGGAAAGCAGCACAGGGGTGGTGCCCTCAGAGCTGGGCCTTGAAGGATGAGTCAGGAGAAGAGAGAACAGCCTAGGTAAAGGTACCACATGACGGTAGGTTTGGGGAAAAGGAAGAACTAATGTGGCTCGAGGAGTGTATCCCTCGGGCAGGTGACAGGGAATCGAGCTGCAAAGGTGGACTGAAACTAGCTTTGAAGGAAGCATAAATGCCCTCCTTAGGGAAGACTTACCTTCAAGCCAGGGGAGCCAATGAAGATTCGTAAACAATGTGCCTGAGAATATAGTCTGCAAGAAAGGCCACAGTAAGAGTGTCTCAAACAATGGGAGAGTTTATTCCTCTCACTCAAAGACCTAAGAATGAGCAATCCAGTGCCAATAGGGCAGCATCCTGCCGTCGGAGTCACAGACGTCTCTCTTCTGTCTCGTTGGTCTGCCATCTGAAGCCGGCTGATCCACCCGGTGTCCTGCCCCCCATCACACCCACATTCCAGTCAGCAGGGCAAGGAGAAAAGGGCAAAGAACACTGTCCTTTCCTTCTCAAGTCCATACACCAGAATTTGCTCCCATCCATTTTTCGCATGTCTCCCTGGACAAGATCCCATCACGTGGCCATGCTTCGCTACAAGGGAAGCAGGGAAATGTATTCTTCAGCTAAACAGCAACCTCTGCCTTACAAAAGAATGAAATCCTCCTAACTGTGTTTGAGAAACGTACTTGCAACCGTGAACAAAGTGTTTGGAGCAGAAAAGGAGATCAATGTGGAGAATAGTAAGCAGCCTGGACGTGGGCTGATGCCTGGATTAAAGCGGCGACTAGAGAAAGAACAAACAGGAAGACAGTGTTGTAGGCCGTGCATCAGAAAGACTCTGTATCTGGCACGTCCAGTGTGGAGCCAAGTGTGGCCAAAGGCTTGGCTTCTGCCTGCTTTACTAAATTGTTCCACTGAGCAGCGGCCTGAAAGCAGGCACTCCAGGCAATCATCATTTGTGACCTGATGTAACTTCTGCCCTCTTTTGGTCACTATGAACCCAGTGGCCATCTCCCTGTGCTCAGTATCACAGTGCCCTCCTGAGCCCAGATCAGCACATGGGGCTCAGGCTTGCTTGATAATCACGATGAACAGAGGTGGCAGTTGGTAGTAGCATCTTCATGTGCTGGTGCCTCTGGGGCACCTCCCTCTATAGAGTGATACCAGCCAAACTGTTACCAACATTTTTATTTTTCAGACTGACTGATATAATACACTGTGAATTACGAGCTCATAAAGCCATTTGTTCGTGTTCTTCAGTGTACAGAGGGAAAAAGCATAACCTTCTTCCAGCTGTCTGATGATTCCCAAGATCTAAATTAAGCACGTACATTCATGTTTCACCGCTAATACTATTTGGCTATAAGTCAAGAGTTCTTTCTCCCTCTGTGTGTGTATGAAAATAAGAATTTAGAACATAGTTGTATTATAAGTGTTACATACTTCCACGTAACTTTTTTTTTAAAGATTTTATTTATTAGAGTTGGGGGGGAGCAGAGAGAGAGGGAGAAGCAGGCTCCCTGCTGAGCAGGGAGCCCGACACGGGGCTCAATCCCAGGACCCCAGGATCATGACCTGAGCCGAAGGCAGATGCTTAACCGACTGAGCCACCCAGGCGTCCCTCACATAATTTTTCATACTCTCGGTGTATATTTTTATAACCAGTGTGCTTGCATCCAAAACTGAGTAAATTATTTTGACATTGTAAACAGATTGATCTCATCCAAACATCTAACATTACTAAATGTATTAAGAAGCCGCCGCTCAGGGAGGACTTCTACGTAGGATAGAGCTTAGCCTCTCTCATCCCTTGTGAAACCAGTTCCTGCTGCCACTATTTCTAAGGCAACCACCAGGCGAGTTTGGCTCAAAGGGCTTTCATATTTCTGATCGTCTCCTGAAGCTGTTCCTTGTGACTATGATACGCTTTCTCACATGTTTCATCTGGAAGCATCCTACTCATCTATAAAAGCCTACCCTATAGGTCACTGTCTTAGACAAATATAACAGACTGAGTGCCTTAAATGACAAACATTTATGTCTCAGTTTGGGAGCCTGGGAAGTCCAAGATGAAGGTCCTGGCAAAGGACTCTCCCTCAGCAGATATTGCAATGGATGTCTCTCCTTGTATCTTCACATAGCAGAGAGCAGAGAGAGGGGAAGCAAGCTCCCTTGGGCCTCTACTTAGAAGGCATGAAGCCCGTTCATAAGCACTCATAAGGCATGAGGCCCGTTCATAAGCGCTCGGGTTTCATGACCTAAGAACCTCCCAGAGGTCCCACCTCCTAATCCCATCACTTTAGGAGTTAGGATTTCAACATATGAATGAATGAATGAATGAACGAACAGGCACCTTATCTTTATGTCAGGCAATTTGACGGGTCCGAGAGGATTGGGCAAATACAATATTTAGCCTCAACATTCCTTGAATTCCTCATGTCTACTCTTTCCTTCACTTCATTAAAGATAGCTACTCCATTTTTTAGGACTGTGTCACCATCAAGGTATATTACTTCTTTGGTATTTGAAACCTTAATATGCCCCTTTCTCACCCCAGTCCCCAACTTGCCGGGATCTCTTGCTTCCTCACTCTCATGCAGTTGTTCCTTGTTCTCATTCAGACGTGCATTCCATAGATGGAGGGGAGTTCATCCCAACTAGTCTAGACCCTACCTCCCCAAACAAATATTTATTGAGGCCCTGGAGCATAGTAGATAGAAATAATATTTATTGTGTGATTGAATAAATTATCCTTTCCCCATATTTCACTACACGCTTCCAGCACACGGATACTGCAAATCTCCAACCTTCAACCCATCCCCAAATTAGCCTCTTTAAGGCCCCTGTCTGAATTGATGTTAGCCCAGGGGGAAGTCACAGAGCTACACAGATTGTTGCTACGACAAATGCTTCAACTCCATTTCTGTGTAAACTCCTCATGCAATGTTATTTAGTAATCGTTTTGCCTGTCCTCGGCCAGAGCCTTCTCCTTTGCCCCCCAGTGGTGGTCTAAATCTAAATCAGTACAATTTTCCTCAGTCCATCAGCCCCAGCCAGGGCTCTCATCAAGGGCCCCTCACTCAAGAGGAAATTGATGTTGGTCTGGCTCCATGCTGCCCTCACCCAGCTCCATCTGAGCCTATCTTACAGCCTCCCTCCCCTTGGCTCTCTGAAGCAGTGGTAGTCTTGGCCAAAACCAGCCCCTCCCATTTTGTCCCAACTCTATAGACACCATACCCACACTCCTCCCTGTCTCTCTGTCACTCTTTTCCTCTATTTTTCCTCTCTCTTGATCTTAAACTTCTTGGTATTACAAAGTGTAAAGACACAAGTTTCACTACTAAGTCTACAGTTATTAATTCTGTGACATCAGAAAAAGAATTCTTGTATCTGCACCTTGATTTTTCCACATGATAAATGTAAATAATAATGATAATACATTCGTTGTAGGTTTGCTGTGGGGCTAACATGCAATAGCTGGTATAAACATGCTTATTACCCTATTGGACATGTTAGCAACCACCTATACTCCTGCTGTCCTGTTACTTTTGCTGTGAAACAAACCACCCCAAACTAGTATTGTAAAATCATAACCATTTCATTATGATCACCTATTTGGTAGATAAGTAATTTGAAAATAAAAACACAGCAAGTGAAGACTGTGTCTGCTTTGTGATGCACAGGTTGTAGTTGGGAAGCCTGAAATGGTTGGAGAAGTGGGATTTGAAAAGCTGGGGCTAGAGAATAGCTTTCCCAGACAGCTTCCTTGGCTGTTGGCTGGAGGATCTACACAGGGCTTCTCCAACATGGCGAGTGGCTTCAGGGTAGTTGGACTTCTTACATGATGGTTCAGTGTTTCAAGAGCTCAAGACAGCATGACATTTTTTGACCCAGTGTCAAAAGTCACATATCACTAGTTTTGGCAAACTCTATTGCTTAAAGAAGTTACAATAACTCCAGATTCGAGTGAGTAAAAAATCTCAAGGAGTGTCAAAGAATTTAAAGTTTTGAAACTGCTACACCCACCAGTTACTGAAAAATACTCTGAGAATGCTTCTACATCTTTAACTCCCAACTACTGTGAGGTGACATCATTATATCATTTTATATGTGGGTGAATAAGGAGCTTCACAAGGTAAAGGAACCTGCCCAAAGTCAAGCAACTATCTAGTGAGTAAACCTGGATTTTAAAGCCCTTCCTATTAAACATTATTCCCTAAAATTGTGAATCTCCCTTCTTCCCTACATCTTTTCTCTCTATATTGAATCTCCTGAAATTAAAAAAAAAAAAATTGCTATGCTCCACATATCACTTCCTGTGTGTGTGGAGGGGGGAGGAAAGAGAGAGAAATTTATTTTGAGGAATTGGTTCATGTCATTGTGGGGGCTTGACAAGTTCAAAATCTGCAGGTTAGTCAGGCAGGCTGGAGACCCAAGAAAGAGTCGAAACTGCAGTTCAAATTCAGTCTTCTGGAAGAATTTCCTCCTCTTCCAGAGCATTCAGCCTTTTCTATTAAGACCTTCAACTATTGGATGAGGCCCACCCACATAATGAAGGATAATCTCCTTTTGTCAAAGTCTACTAACCTGTATGTTAATCTTATCTAAAAAATACTTTCACAGAAACATCTAGAAAAATGTTTGACCAAATATGGGTAATGTGGCCCAATTAGGTTGACACATAAAATTAACCATCATAAATCTACCCTTTGTCAACTTGGCACCCAAGGACATCTTCTTAAACCACTCTTACTGTCCACGTAAAGACAATAATAAGGTTATATTTCCACCTAACATCCTATATACAACTGAAAATGCTCTTAAGTCTTTCCTCAGAAGAGGGTGCAGTGCCCTTGAGTATTGTTTACTTTTCTCCTTGATATCCTCCTGTAACTTACTATGATATAAAGTTAACAATACTTAAATACTATGATATAAAGTGAATATATGTTACGTGATAAGGAGATAAGAAAGAAAACAGGGGCGCCTGGGTGGCTCAGTCGTTGGGCGTCTGCCTTCGGCTCAGGTCATGATCCCAGGGTCCTGGATCGAGCCCCGCATCAGGCTCCCTGCTCCGCGGGGAGCCTGCTTCTCCCTCTCCCACTCACCTTGCTTGTGTTCCCTCTCTTGCTGTCTCTCTCTCTCAAGTAAATAAAATCTTTAAAAAGAAAACATACATTCTTATTGTGTGTGTGTGTGTACACACAAATATATTCACAACAAAATAAGGAACAAAGCCTCATGACAATTACAGGACTTGTTTCTATATCTGGTCATGTGGTCATAACCGATATTTATAACAACTGTCTTCCACTACCCATTCATATTCCCTTTGCCCTCAGAAGCACTTCAACTGGTTATGATTCTCTACCTGGTGTGGTGACCCAGATTTTTATTTCTGAAGGGTCTGGGCCATTAGAAGTCCTGCCTGAACTGAGTCATTGTAGTTTGCCATTGACTTTAATCATAGGACATGATAATAGTAAGAGACACCCTATGGGATCTCTGGTATTCTAGATATATTTCTCCCTCCATTGTCCAGTTTCCTTTGGTAGTCAGGATCAATTACACCATCCAGTGGAGTAAATCTTTTCTTTTTCTGTTGATCCACAAAAATGAAGGGGGGGAAATCGGAGGGGGAGATGAACCATGAGAAACTATGGACTCTGTGAAACAAACTGAAGGTTCTAGAGGGGAGGGGGTGGGGGGATGGGTTAGCCTGGTGATGGGTATTAAAGAGGGCACGTATTGAATAGAGCACTGGGTGTTATATGCAAACAATCATGGTACACTACATCAAAAACTAATGATGTATGGTGATTAACATAAGAAAAGAAAAGAAAAGAAAAGGCAGGAAAAAAAAGAAAAAAGAAATGAGGAGCCCAAATTGGCCAGGTGGCAGTCTTAAATTCTAGCTCAGTGGAATCATTGTTGTGTCTCCTGTTGGAAGCATTCTTTCCTTTGGGATAAGACCTGTAGGCCAGCAGAGCATAAAGTTATAAGAACAAGAAGCAAAAATTTTGCCAATGGGTCACTAGAGATAATAGAGTGGTGCCATTCCCATTTCCACCCCTGATTCCCAGACCTGTGAATCGTGGCTATGAGAAAAACAGCACCACATACTGGATGCTGACTCAGAGCATATAGAGCTTTCTGGAGAGCCTCCTCCCCATTCTGCAAGGCATTGCCACCTAGCTGGCAATTAGCTGCATCTTCAAAAGGCCATTTTACCATTCTACCAAACCAGCTACTGGGATGACAGGGAACATGGTAAGACCTAAAGCCTGTGAATTCCATGAGCATCTGCTCATGGCTGCATTCTAGCTTTTGATGATAAATCCCATTCTTCAGGATAGTTTAGATCTTACTCCAACTTTTTTGTTTCAACTTGCAAATAAGTGATGTAGTTAGAAAAGTGATCTTACTATCTTAATAGCGTAGTAAGCATTTTGAATCCCCAGTAAATGGGATAAAGTCAGTCGGACCACAATAGGAAGAAACCAAGTATTTGGGATACTAGAGTCTGTCGAGCTCTTTTCAATAGAAACAGCACAATCTAGTCAGGAGAATTGAATTCAAATCCAGCAGCCCAGCAGCTTAAAGACCCTCCATATTTACCTTCTGTAAAAATATGGTTTCTGAGGATTTTCTCCAACTTATCACACCATTTTGAATGCAAATTGGGTTTAATAAATAAAATAAATAAAAGTCGTGGCATATCCAGTTTTTTTCACATGCTGTCTTACCATTAACAGAAATGGAATGTATGCAGTTTAATGTCATTAAATCATTTGTGTGAAGTAGTTTAATCTTCATAAAAGAAAACCATTGTGTAACCACGGGAAAGGATCTATTGACACACTACCTTTAGCTCAGAGTAAGTTTAATTCTAAAGGTCACATTCTTTAAATATTTCCTACAAATTAAATGCGGACTTTTATGAACCAAAGCAAACTAATGGATCCTCTGATGTGAGCAAAAATAATCTGTAAACTGAGATTTAACCAAAGGGTGTGTGCAGTATATACCTATAAATACAGAGTAGGGAATATGAACTTCAAAATCAAATAAACTCACTGTGACTGAAAAAAAAAACTTGCATGAAGACTTACACAGAGACATTTTAGATGTTCTTAGACACTGAGGTACCTTTGCCTAGAGGGTTAGCCACAAATATTTTCCATTTGGCCACAAAAATGTGTGTGTGTGTGTGTGTGTGTGTGCGCACACGTCTTGAAATAGCGAATGAGAAGAAAAAGACAAGCAAGCATCTAATAAAAGTAGTGAATCTATTTCCCTTTAATAATAGCTAAAACAAAAATTACAAAATCTCTAAAAGACACCTTATTACTGTCCCTATTTCATAAGTGGCAATGAAGCTTGACAGAGGAAAGGCTTGATGAAGATCACATAGCCTATTAGTGCTGGAAAGGGAATTGAATTCAGGTCACCTAACTGCAAGCCCAAGACTTTATCCTTACACTAACACTTGTACATGATGAAAAATGCAATAAGAGAAAGCCCCAAAGCTCACTGAACTAAAGTCAACAGCTGTTCTCCAGTCATTAGTTTAATGAGAAAACGTTACATTTCATGGGAAGTCTGTTTTCAGATTTCATATAGCATTTCCAAAAATCTGGCCTTCAGGTTTCATCCTTTCTTGCTCTGCAAGGTGAAATTGCTTGTCCCTGAGCCTGCCAGAAAGCGAGCCTGTCCCCAGTGCCCGCATGGTCTCTGCTTCTACCTTAGCGTGGAGCAGCTCTCCTTGAGAATCAGCAGGATTCCCACACCAACACGCAAGGAACCAACCAGTGACTCTTGAGCCTAAGTTTATGTGTGACTTCTGGAAATTAAATGTAGATGTTACAGACATACTTTGAAATGAATCAACCTGTGGACTTCCAAAAAAGTATTCAGAGGATATAAACTGGTGGATGTGTGCTAGTGAGAAAGCATGCCTGATACAGACCTTGGGTATAGTCCAGGGGATTAGATTCAGTGAGATCACTAGTCTCCAGTCTTTTAGGTTCCTAGCATGGGGGAAACTTGTCTGAGGATTCAAAAAAAAAAGACTTCTCAGTGAAATATAATGATGTGCCCATAGAAGGCCAAAGTGAACATTTCAGCATTTCTGTTCACATCTTTTTCACGCATTGCCACTGGTTTTGATCGTTCTCTTTGCTGAGTTGAGCAGTTACTTCATCAGGTTATCACAGTTTTTATCACATCTGTAATAATTCAGCCATTCCTTCTAGAAATAAATGAAAAAAAAATGTACAGACATTACTCTGCTAGGAACTACAGTCCACCAAAGAAATTGTTGGATGTATGATTCCTCATTATTTAAAACACAATGTGATATTTCTTTGCAAGCTTTAAACTAACTTGTTACTAATGTTACTATTTTTCAATATATCTCAAATGTTCCCGTATGATAAATCTCTAATGTTTAAACCAAAAATTAGCTTACAATTTTTCCTTACCTTTTCAAAATTCAGAATGCTGTCTCTTTCAATTCACTTACGAGGAAGAATGCATCCAGTTTAACTCTTGAAAAATCTCACATTTTTCAGTGCCAAATGAATGGTTTCTTTTAGGCAAAGTACACATCTAGGTAGAAATCATTATATTATTTACTGTTGAACACTTACCCTGTAATATTTCTCAGCATGGAACATGAATAGATAAAAATGACAAAGGGAGAATTTGACCCACTATTTGGCAACCTAAATTTTGAATCGAAAACTCCCGGGTCAGTCAGAAAGAGCAGGTTTTCAATATTACAGTAATCATTGCTAATGTGATGCCTTATTTGTCCCTACAGTGTTCCCTGTTATATACAGATAGCTTCAGTCTTAAAAAGATAATGTAGTGCTAGTTCAATTATATAATTTCAGGGCAGGCTAAATTAAATTAGTAGATATCAAAGATTTTAGTTTATTCATTCCCTAAACATAGAAAGAGTATTATTACCCATTTAACAAGTCAGTACACTATTACAACAATATTACTATATGATTAAGTATTTTCTTTCAGTTATGCAGCTCTCAATTACAAAAAATGAGATGTTGTATTATTGATATGTCCATGGCACAATAGAACTGCTGAGACCAAACCTCAGTATTCGAGATAGTACCTCCACACTGAGCATTTCTCTTCTACATCATGCATGCTCACCACTTCCACATAAGAGTATTAAAACACAATAATGAAAAGCTCCATATTTTTTAAGAGTCTTTTAGCTTTTAAATAGCTGGTGGTAGATCTTCTGTTGGTTTTTCAAGGTACAGACCTAAGACCACTCTCTTACTCGTTATTTTATTTTTCAATGTTGTTCACTTACCTAATGAAGGAAAATAACATAACACAATAATGAGCTGATTAAGGTTTCCCACTGAGCGGTGCAAGCTCATTTTGAGTCTCCAGTAAAAATCTTTTTCTCTTCTCTCTCTCTCTCTTTTTTTTTTTTAATTTTGTGAAACATTAAGGAATGGGTTAGGCTTTGCTAATTGATTATTCAAAACCTACATTTGCCAACTGGTGTTTTTAATACCTTCAGGCTTAAGTGAAAATGAGACAAATCTCAGTTGGATTTTTCCTGATGTTGTTATTATAGTTTTAATGTAAATTATTATTACCAACATTAGACACAAAGCCTAAAACATTAATTTTTAGCATTATAAAAAATGTCTTCGGTGTTAGTTACCTTGTAAAATAATGTCATATGTCTATTTACCCCAAAAGTCTCCTTTTCTATGGCTAATATCAACCATTTAATTACATAATAAAAGCCATTACCACTGTGAAACATTCTACATTCAAAGAGATTATGTATAGCCCTAGACTCTTTATCTTCCTTGGTGGGATCAGCAAGGGTTGGCACAGAGTCTGTTCCCTATGATCGAGAAAATATTTAATGAGTAATAATTACATTTTAGGCCATGGATTACTATGAAGAAAGGAAAGATGTACTCAGTGTCCTCAAGTGATCAGCAACTGGATGAAGGACTGGCTACATAATTGATAGGCCCACTGCCAAATACAATTCAGAGCTCATTGTTCAAAAACTATTAAGAATTTCAAGACACAACAGCAGAGCATTAAACCAAGTGCAAGGTCCCCTGAGTCTGGGGCCCTGCAGGACCTCACAGGCCACAAAGTCAGCTCTGCTTCAGTGACTCCCTACTACAAGGAGGAGGCCTTTTGAGAGGATGGTGTTGGAAAGAGCTTTAAAATGTCTTCAAACCATAAGATACTGTAGAGTTTGATATTCTCAGAAATCTGTGTAAGAGAAATAACACGAAAAAATAAATAGCAAAGTGAGAGATTTATAACAAAACAGGAGCTCTCTTGGGAAACCTCAAAGTCAACCTTGCAAATACAGGTCTCAGGGTATTAAGAGCCAAACAAATAGCTTGTGGGAGGAGAGGAGGAATAGCAATAAATCAGAAGGAGAAAGGATCATTCTGAACTGGTGTAGGAAGGAAATGTTATTTTGGAGTGAGTGAGCAATGGCCTTGTCTTTGACAAAGGAGTTAGATTTCACTAAGTGAACTCGGATTCCACATGTAACAGGGCTTTACATGTAACAGGGCTTTCATAACTGGCAGGTATTTTTGCTTTCTAAATAGAAACCCTTTCTAAAACCCTTAAAATATTTGATTATGTCATAAAGATGGAAATTTAGAAATATTAAACTATAATGAAATAAATATGAAGCAAATTTCTATGGTGGGTTGCAATGAAGAGCTATTTATGTAAGCACTTAATAAAAAATAAAATCATTACAAATACATTAGTACCTAGAGGCTTAGGTTAAGCCCATAGGCCTCCTACAAAATTTTTCAGATCAAATTTCCCTAGTCTACCTCTCTTTAGATATGTGAGATGTAAAATAAAGACATTTGGGTTTTTTTTTTTTCCCATTGTGTTCACTGTCCCTTGAAGTTTATCAGGAAGCATTGCATTCCATCTTTCAAACGTTGAGTATACATTTCCTAAATTGGAATATTTTTTTAAAGTGAGAATCTTACCCAAACAAAAAGTCTGCAAACAAATTGGAAAACATCTCTTAAGTGAAAAATCTGACCTTTCCAGTCAGAAATATTACCACCTTGTGTAAGCAGTTTTAGATGCTTCAGCAGTGGTATGCCACTAAATGTTTAAAAATAAGCTGGAGGGTAGGGCAAGGGGACAGGAATAGAGTCCCAATTTTGGCATTTGCTCATTTCTTTGGCATAAAAACTCCCACCAAGGGGAATATGAGAAGCCTCCATTTTATCTTTGCAACTTTTCTGTACATCTAAAACTACTCGAAAATAAAATTTTATTTTAAAATAAAATTTTAAAAAACTCATGATGGCCAATTGCAAGCTATCAACGTGTGACATCACTGAACACAGAGGAGAGCTGGCCAGAGATGGGCATAGCCGGCTCTTGAGAGAAGAGAAGGGGACTCAACTGATGGAGGAGGACCAGCGGCTGCCGGGATGGATACGGTAACAGCTGCCCCAAAACACTGGGGTCAGGATAATGCGCAGAACCTGTAACGCAAAAGTATATAGTGACCAGGTTGTCTGTGTCTCCTGCTTTCGTCGAAATTCAGAACCATCATTCCTCTGGCTTTTCCTTAGAAGGATTTGGGGAATGGATCTCACAGAATCCCGGGATCCTACAGCAGTCATCCGGTTCAATGCTTCCCTGGCTTCCCCAATGTAAGAATCAACCAAAACATTTGCTAACAACATCAACAAAATCATTAGACCCTCAACCCACAACTGCTGAATCAATTTCTGGGAAAGAGGCTTGGAAACCCCAGAAAATTCTCATCATTAAGGAAAGTTGGAAAACACTGGTCGGCTCTATCTCCTGCCCAGTAAGGAAACTTCCTTACAACATATTTAACATGTAACCAGCGATTTATTTGTTCTACCTCGGTCTTAAAACTTCTGCCAGTGAGGATGGTGAGCAGTAGAGGATCTTGGACAGACCTGGATCAAATCCTTTCTGTGCTACTCACCAGCCATGTGACTTTGAGAAATGCGCTCAGCCTAAGTTTAGTGTCCTCATCTGTAAAATGGAAGTATTAAATGCAATTTCCAAGAGTTTTTGCTGAGCACACAAGATGCCATGGGTAATGCATTTAGCACAGGTCCTGAACAAAGTAAGCGCTCCCTACATGCCAGCTAATACAATTTAGACAATGATTTGCAACCTTGGCTGCATGTACATATCACCTGGGAGGTTTTAAAAATCCCAAGGCCCGGCCTACACACTAGCCCTTGTAAATTAGAATCTCTGATGATGGGATTCAGGCATTAATGTTTTAAACCTCCCCAGGTTATTCCACGTGCAGCTGATGTAAAGGAACAGTGTATAACCAGTAAGAAATTTGCCAGGCCACCCAATTCAACAGCTAGATAGCCATAATTATTATACTGTATTGTCTTTTAAAGAAGCACAGCTACAATAGTATCAGGAAGCACAGTTTAAGTACCCACTGTGTGCAAGATAATAAGAGGCCCTTTCATAGATCTCTCAGAAGCACCAGGAAAGATACTTACATGGATAACCTCTTTGCCTAAGTTGCTTGAGTACATATTTTTTTTCTTGTTTACAGTTTCGAATTCTTAGATGACTTCTTGTCACATCTGTGTTGTGCGTGGTGAGTTGCCAGCTGAGCCTCACCTCTAGAGAAATCACTGAACACAGCTTTGCTCCGATGCAGGTAGCTAAGTGAAGGAGGGAAACATTTCTGAATAATGTGAAGGGAAGAGAGGAGCGTGGGAGTCCCTTAGGAAAGTACTTCTGTCAGAGCCAATGGAAGCAGATGCTCCAACAAAACAGGGCTCAAAAGGATCAAGCAGGAACCTTCTTTCTGTGTGACAAGGGACGGTCCAAGAGGATCAGTTGCATTTAAAACCATTAGCGCACAATTTTTGATCAAAGGCATTATTCTAATTTCACCTGTCCCTAAATCTTGAGATACTTATGACATAGCCCATGATTAATCGTGTGACAATCATAATTAGGGGAAAATGGAAATGAAGATGTCTTATTTCTATCACTTTTACTCAAAGCTTGCCCTGCTTCTACCCCTGTGACTGTCAGTTCAACCCTCTGTGAACAGTGGATTGAAAGCTTTTGTTGCGTTTTTCAAATCCCTTTATACCATCAGACTCTGAATCAAAAGACAACCTGCCGTTATGTTTAAGTTGGAGTGATAGTAATTAGAGTGACCTAGAATTCCCTACAAACTATTTCATCTTAAGAAACACAGGTTTCCACTTTTGACTGTGCATAGCTGTCAATCTATATAGAGGAGATAACAAAAGGATAAATTAACCTGGTGACTCCTTCAAAATGGTATCGATCCAAAGATGTATTGGTTGAAAACCCACCCTTGGAGGACAAAGGACCTGCTGCCTTTCGCGAAGTAAATAAATACTTTATAGGTCAGTAACCCTTACATTCCCCCGGGGGCCTCTAGGAACCTGCCTTTTTACAAAGCTGTTGCCATGTTGAATGCCCTGTTATTATCAAGTGATTATTTTCATTTATTTTTGTTTCAAGAATTTTACCTGTTTTTGCTATAAGCACTAGATGTTTCTCCCATTCTTGGAGAGAATAATATTTTATAGCATGAGAAAAACCCTCATATGATGTAAAATAACTTTTGATTTGGGTCGTGTTTCCAAGGGCAAATCAAAGCATAACAATAGGAATTTTGAGATGTAGAAATAACTTAAATCACTAACAAAAAGCAGGAGATGGAGTGGTGGAATGAAGGTGGGAGAAAGCTTTAAACTGACTCACATTTTATAGCAAGGGATCAATAAGGATTACTTAAACTGATAAATCAAGTACTGCAGTTCAAGTGCGGTATCTAAAGACATAAATGCATGCTTTGATTTTAAATTCTTAAGAATAAAGTTTAATGACTCCACTGATTATCTTCCTAGAAATGTATATATTTGATAGAAATATATATAAAATAAAAATAATTTTATATATTTTATTATTTGGTTGTTATGTATACACATATAATACATAAAATATATATAATACATATCAATGTTATATATATATAAAATTATATATAATCACAGACATACATACACACGTATATACATATTCCTACATACATGCATCTATATACACACAAAATTCATCTAAGCAAATATGCATATGAAAAACTTCAGCTGTTCATTTTGATGCCTCATTCCAGAGGTTAACCTGCTCTTCTAGTAGGTAGAGCCTCCACAAGTCTTATTTTTCTCCCATATTTATTCTATAATCATATTTTATTTTTTTTTAAGATTTTATTTATTTATTTGACAGACAGAGACAGCGAGAGAGGGAACACAAGCAGGGGGTGTGGAAGAGGGAGAAGCAGGCTTCCCACCGAGCAGGGCACCTGATGCGGGGCTCAATCCCAGGACTCGGGGTCATGACCTGAGCCGAAGGCAGATGCTTAACGACTGAGCCACCCAGGTGTCCCTCTTATTTTATTTGTTGTTATTTAACCTTATTTTCAAAATGAAAGCACCAGGTATATCCAACTTAAATTTTTCGAGTATCAATTCTACTTCTATGTTTAGTGATATGTTTAGACAGTTGTTGAAACAAATAATTAACATATATACTGAGAAAATATATGACAAGATTGATATTAAAAACAAAGTAGAATCAAGCACCTTACTAACCCTATCCACGTAACCTTTCTTTTGCTCCTGTTGTTTTCTCATTTGTACTTAAACATTTTTATAAGCTGGTATATAATCCTTAAAATAACAATGCATAAAGAAAAATATCCCAAGGAAACATAAAAAGGTCAAAATAAAGGTGCTATTAACCACAAAATAAAATAGTATCTGCCCCATAATTATAGCATTATAAAGATATTTACTATGCAGTACCAAGAATGATATTTTTTTATGAGTTGAAAGGTGTTTTTTTAAGTAACTGCTACTTTTCAAGGAAAAAACAAATACCTCTTAAAATAAAACATACAGGATGAATAATAAGAAATATTTAAAAGACAAAGGATAGGGACACCTGGGTGGCTCAGTCAGTTAAGCCTTTGCCTTTGGCTCAGGTCATAATCCTGGGGTCCTGGGATTGAGCCTAGTGGTGGGCTCCCTGCTCCGTGGGGAGTCTGCTTTTCCCTCTCCCTTGGCCTGCTGCTCCCCCTGCTTGTGCTGGCTCTCTCTGGCAAATAAATAAATTAATAAAATCTTTAAAAAAAAATGTAAAAAAAGACAAAGGATGGCCTTTCAAATTAGAGTAATAATGCTTATCTAATTTTATATGTAGATAATTACTAATAACAGCAACTAAGTTATAAAATGCCTCAAAGTTTCTTTTGAAATATTTGCTAGCTCTGGTAGGTCAAGTCTGCCATTCTTAGAGATAAAAGTCATGACATTCATTCCCCGACTTCCTGAACTCAAAATTAATCTTGGGAGTTTGGGGCCAACCTCCAGGTGTATTAGAAATATCTGTCAATTTATTGCACCAAGGTGCTTGTCTGCCTGTTAGATGTTTTCCCTACTTCTTCTGCCCATGTTTTAGGGCTGGCTCTACCACTACTTATGTCCCTGATCTTCCCTTCTAAGGGCTTCCTTTATAACACTGGCTATTTTACTACTTTAATGCCCTAATAGATGACTAATTAAAATCCTGCTATTCCTTTTCTCTGCAGATAATTATCAAAAATAAGATGAATTTTTTTAAAGTTTTTAAAAAATGACTTCCACTTCTCAATTCAACTCATTTGCACAGTGTGCTGGCTGTGGTGGTGGGCTATAAAGGCAGAGACATTTCTACTCGTAAGAAACCCTGTATCTAGTTGGCAATTTGAGTAAGTAAACAGTAAGTTTTAAATACGATATGATAAAAACATCAGTCGAATTCTGTTCAAGATACTGTGAATCAGAGGGAAAGTGGTTAGCGCTGTCTGGGAGAATTTCCCATCAAATTTGATCTCTGTTTTGAATTCTATAGAATGAGAAATGGTTTACAAGAAAAATGAGAGATAAAAGTAGATTCCAAGCTCAAGGGCAAAAAATGGTATCCATTTACTGGATTTGTGTTGCTCTAGATTTTGGAGATGTACTCTAATGGAACATACTTCCCTGAGAGGCTAAGTTTTCTATTTCTTAATGTGAAAAGCTATTTAAAAACACGAGTGTGGTAAGAGTGGGTAAAACTCCTGCATTTCTCCCTGTCTAGTGAAACCTGTTGATATGTTTCTCTCTGGGTGAGCATAATTGTACCACAGTGGTCCTCAGACATATCCTCATGTTCATCTTTTCCTAGACTGAGTTCCTTAAGGTCAGGGACTGTGGCTCTTTGCTCATCTCTGGATCCTTAGGGTGTTATCTTGAACACTGTTAGGGGCAATGAAAAAGTATGTTGAATAAGAAGTATCTACAAAATTAAATATTTCACCAAAGTGTAGCCAAGAGATCTGAATGAGAAAGAAGGCACTTCTGTGAAACGGAGGTGCAGTTGCCCTTGATTTTAGAGGGGCTCAATGAATGTTTACAAATTTGCCAGTTTCCACGGTCTTAATAGGAATCCTTTGCAAAGTTGAGTACTTTACCTCATTTCCCCAGTAGGCTCTTGGAGGTTTTCAAAACTACAAGTCTCAATACCATTGCTTTAATTCATGGTACCCTTTGGAGAGCTCTCTCGTTATCAGCCACCTGTATTCGTTCCCAAAGCTCACTACTGGGCCCTTTTATTACAAATAAAACAGCTGCCTAAGAGTCAGAATTGTTGAAAACTAGAAGGGGTAACTAGGAAAATTGTTCTGATGCTTTCTTTAAACACAAAATACTGTTTTTAATCTATCTTGATTAATTAGAAGATAACCATGCTCAATGCCGTGGGTTCCTCCCAGGTTCATCCAAAGCCTCTCATTCTCTTCATGCAGAGGGATTCTGTCCACTCTCACTGACACTATTAGTTTCTCAGGTGAATAGTGTAATTCTTAACTGAAATAATCTCGTTTAAAAACAAGAAAATGTGGGGTGCCTGGGTGGCTCAGTCAGTTAAGCCTCCGACTCTTGATTTCAGCTCAAGTCATGAACTCAGGGTTGAGGAATCGAGCCCCACGCCAGGCTCTGTGCTCAGCATGGAGTCTGTTTGTCCTTCTCCCACTCCTCCTCTCTCTCTCTCTCTCTCTCGCTGTCCATCTCTCTCTCAAATAAATAAATAAAAATCTTAAAGAAAAGAACAAGAAAATATAAGCCACCCACATGACATGATACCATTCCACACGAATCACTAAATTAACAAAATCAAAATAGTTCCTCTGCAGGAATGGGTTCTCAAAAATGAAATACAGTGACAACTTGACCAGAATTATCAATGGTTCTTCAGTCAGCATCTCGGTTCCACCAACTCCCATATGAGAAGATACAGATGGTTACCATTATATCTAAAACAAATATGAAAGGGAATGTTTCCACCATAGGGACAATGCTAGGAAAAAACAATACAAGGAAATGAGGTGTTTTTATTGTCCCATATATCCAGTAATGAGACAGCATTTCAAGACCTTTGGTAATATTCAAAGATTTTGTCCTCCCTCAGTCTCTGCCAAGGAACATAGCTATAAACATTTCATTACAAACCTACATGGAGCACTAGGTGATGTATAGAAGTGTTGACTCACTATTTTGTCCACCTGAAACTAATAGTACACTATGTTAATTAATTGGATTTAAAAAAAATAAAAATTTTTTAAAAAGAAAAAATACTAAGAGATATTTGAGAAAGCAGAGATTATTCCACATTATTTTCTAAAATATCAGATAAAAGATGGAATTTCAAGAAATAAGACTATCAGGGACGCCTGGGTGGCTCAGTCGGTTAAGCATCTGCCTTTGGCTCAGGTCATGATCTCAGGGTCCTGGAATCGAGTCCTGCATCGGGCTCCCTGCTTGGCGGGAAGCCTGCTTCTCCCTCTACCTGCTGCTTTCTCTCTCTTTCCCTCTGACAAATAAATTTTAAAAATCTTTAAAAAATTAAAAAAAAGAAAAATAAGACTATCAGTTTATAAATGATCTACTCTGTTAAACACCTGCCCACAATCCCTGGGAGATAGGGAGTGGTTGTCCCACATCTTTCATCATCCGTAGGGTTTAGCACACTACCTTACCTAAGTGACATTTGCTGGTTAACTGCATGAATAAATTAAGAGCCAACGGTTCCAAACAAATTAGCAGTCGATAAAGACAATATTCAAAGTAGATAAAGGCCTTATTCAAGGAAATGGAACCATGTAATTCTCTCACATTAAAATACTACCATCTTATAATACTATTTCCGGGATAACATCCATCCAGTAAATATTCTGCTCTAAAAGGAAAGACCTATGCTAGCACAAAGGCAACTTTATGATGAAATAATGAAGCATAATCTTTGGCCCTTCTCATTTGCAAAGGCCCCTTCTATAGTTCTTGGAGGAGTTCTAGCACTGTGTTCACATGGTCCTTTGTTATTTTTTAATATTTAAAAACATAAGATACTTTACACATAATTGCTTATCTTTTTCTACTC
This sequence comes from Phoca vitulina, assembly GCF_004348235.1. Taxonomy (NCBI): domain Eukaryota; kingdom Metazoa; phylum Chordata; class Mammalia; order Carnivora; family Phocidae; genus Phoca; species Phoca vitulina. The sequence continues at coordinate 45,066,553 of NW_022589709.1, forward strand.
TTCTACTTTCTTTCACTTTCTTTCATATGGGAAAGGTCATGAGGATTTGGGAGGTATAGTTACTGGGAGGTTGAGTTGGAGATATGCTTAGGTTGGCTTTAATGAGATACATCATGTAGTTCTAATCATTTCCATGTACAGTTAAGGTATTGCTGGCCATCCAGTATAGGGATGCATTTCAGGAACACTTTGACCCCCAATTATGCCAACTCATCCAGCTCCATGACATGTAGATTTCAGCCCAGAGGTTGAATCAGAATATGAATTTCTATTCTAGTCCCTGGAAGATACTAGCAGTAGAAGAAAAAATTCTTCCAAATTGTATAATTCACATTACAAAGACACTTGATAGAAATTTCCCAAATTTGATAGAAATCCTTAAAATGTATATGACATTATCAGTAGAAAGCTATGAGGTTGGAAGAAACATTTCTTAATTAATAGAAGCAGTTTTCAATCAACCAGGTTTGACAAAACACTGAACTCTGTTGTCTCTAGAGAAAGTGATATTAAAAAAACTATTGTCATATGGAGAGGTGATCAAGGGGTAGGCAGCCAAAACTGTAAGGGGAAAACCCCTTAATTTTAGAGGAAATTAATTAATAAAGCATTATTTTTTAATTTTGTGATGTTTGTGGTGTCTGATGGCTAAATTTTTTAATATTTGTAATTTGATTTATTATTTCATTCTAAATCTATATATTCCACTTGAACCTAGTTTTGTATTTTTGATATTAGATTCATTTTCTTAAAGAGACCCCAAATTTGTATATGTTCCAGGCACTACAAAAGCTGAATCAGGCTATAACTAGCAAAACTAATGTGTTGTCTTGAAAATTAGTTCTGGGTGAGATAATAAAGGCTTTGCTTGTTTCACACAACAGAGTTGGGATTAGAAAGATATAATTATTATAGTTATTTCCCCTTTTCCATTGTATAGTTATTTATGATAGAGTCTCTGAAAGGTAGAGATACTCTTTGAGAGAACACACTGTCTAAACTGATCTAATGTTGAAAAGTTGCTGTTTAAGCTATTTCTAAGACTAAGAGACCAAGACCAGAACATTGAATTATCTCATAGATAAAATAGTTACTCCATCTTTACATTTTTTAATAGTAACTACAAGTCTTTGTTTAGATCTTTCATACTTCCAAAATGGTTTTTCATACTTGATTACAGCTTTAAATGGCAGTACTGAATCTTGTTTCAGAATAGTAGCTTAGTGCCTGGCTAAGTAGGTGCCCACTAAATTGTTGTTGAGTAAATCAGTGACTACATTTAATTTCCCAATACATTTTTTCTTTTTTTAAATTCTTTATTTAAATTCAACTTAGTTAACGTATACTGTATTATTAGTTTCAGGGATAAAATTTAGTGATTCATCAGTTGCATATTAACAGCCAGTGCTCCTTATATCACATTCCCTCCTTAGTGCCCATCACCCAGTTAACCTATCCCCTACCCATTTCCCCTACAGCGACCCTCAGTTTGTTTCCTAGAGTTAAGAGTCTCTTATGGTTTGCCTCCCTCTCTGTTTTTATCTTATTTTACCTTCTCTTCCCCTATGTTCATCTGTTTTGTTTCTTAAATTCCACATATGAGTGAGATCACATGGTATTTCTCTGTCTCTGACTGACTTATTTCGCTTAACATAATACCCTCTGGTTCCCTCCACATCATTGCAAATGGCAAGAGTCCATCCTTTTTGATGGCTGAGTAATATTCCTGTGTGTGTGTGTGTGTGTGTGTGTGTGTGTGTGTGTGTGCGCGCGCGCACATACCACATTTTCTTTATCCATTCATCTGTCGCCGGACTGATGGACATCTGGGCTCTTTCCATAGTTTGGCTATTGTGGACCTTGCTGCTATAAACATTGGGGTGCATGTGCCCCCTTGAATCACTATGTTTGTATCCTTTGGATATCCCCTGATACATTTTTAATTTCATCATAATTATTCTCAGATCACTGATGAGAAAACAGATACAGAATGTTTGCCCAAATTTACCCAAATAACAAGTGAACAGGATTCAAAATGTCACAATCTAGGTTTTGTACTACATTGATGACATCCTACTACAGTAAATGAAACTTCCAACCCTCCTCTGCAAAGGCTATTTCAATTAGCACTAGTAGACAAAAAATATTTTTGCAAAACATTTTAATATATATTTGTTATAATTGGCATGAGAGTTGATAGTAGTGAAGTATTAGACAAATAGTTTCAGCATTACATTCATGTGGAAATATATTTATTAAATTTAAATTTGTTAACTTGAGGACTATGAGTCTGAAAAAGAAAACATTTCTAACCATCTAAATTTTCCTTGCACTTGGAAAAGCATTTATCCAGTTGACATACAGTTGACACTTCCAGCAATTAAAGCCAACATTTAATATTGTCAGTCCCTATTAGAAGATAACTACTGTCCTTTACTAGACTCAAATGACCATTTACTTTCTACCAAATAGCGGACATTAATAGGATTGACTCACCCAGGCAACTGTGCTGAATTGCTTAAAAGGACAAGGGCATCTGTATGGGTGAGGGGACAGCCTATTTTGTAGACCTTTGATAATGCCTGGTATCTCATAAAAAAATAACAGAGGAGTTCAGAATTTTTTAAGTAACAATTGACATAGGTTTCCTCTTTGTGTGTGTGTTTGTGTGTGTGTGTGTGTGTGTGTATGTGTGTGTGTGTAAGAGAGACCAAAATACATGGAAGTCTTCTACTAAGGGCTTCTAGGTAATTTTTTGAAAATAGTTCACTGACACCTAAAAATCTGTTTCACAATCATTGTATGTGTTGAGAGGGGCAAGTGGGTGGCTTTTCCAATCTTGCTCATAGTATCAGTTTCTCATACTTAAAGATAATTGGAATCAAAAGAACATCAAAAGGAAGTTCGAAAGGAACTAAGAGTCCTTTCAAGATGCAGCCTTGTGTTCTCCTCTAGGATTTTTATGCTTTCAAGTCTCACATTTAGGTCTTTAATTCATTTTGAATTTATTTTTGTGTATGTGTAAGAAAATAGTCCAGTTTCCTCCTTTTGCATGTTGCTGTCGAGTTTCCCCAGCACCATTTGTTGAGGAGACTGTCTTTTTCCCCTTGGATATTCTTTCCTGCTTTGTCAAACACAGGTAGTAACTCTTTGACATTGGCCGTAGCAACTACAATCGACAAAACTAAAAGGCAACCCATGGAATGGAAGAAGATATTTGCAAATGACATATCTGCTAATGGGTCAGTATCCAAAATACATAAAGAACTTATAAAACTCAACATCCAAAAATGAATAATCTAATTAAAACATGGGCAAAAGACATGAAGAGACATTTTTCCAAAGAAGACATACAGAGGGCCAACAGACACATGAGAATATGCTCAACATCACTCATCATGAGGGAAATACAAACCAAAACTACAATGAGGTACCAGAATGGTTAAACTCAACAACACAGGAAACAACAGGTATTGGCGAGGATGGAGAGAATAGGGAACCCTCTCACACTGTTGTTGGGAACGCAAACTGGTGCAGCCACTCTGGAAAACTGTATGAAGGTTCCTCAAAAAGTTAAAAATAGAACTACCCTGTGATCCAGCAATTGCACTACTAGGTATTCACCCAAAGAATACAAAAATACTAATTCAAAGGGATACATGTACCCTGATGTTTATAGCAGCATGTACAATATGTATATGTCTACAATAGCCAAATTATGAGAACAGCCCAAGTGTCCATCGGCTGACAAATAAAGAAGAGGTAGTATAAAGACGCTACCTCGTCTTTACACTACATACATACATATATACAATGGAATATTACTCAGCCAAAAAAAAGAATAAATCTTGCCATTTGCAACAACGTGGATGGAGGTAGAGAATTATGCTAAGCAAAATAAGTCAGTCAGAGAAAGACAAATTCCATATGATTTCACTCATATGTGGCACTTAAGAAACAAAACAAATGAAAAAAGGGAGAAAGAAGAGAGAGGCAACCAAGAAAGCGCCTCATAACTATAGAGAACAAAATGATAGTTACCAGAAGGGCAGTGAGTAGGGGGATGGGGGAAATAGGTGATGGGGATGAAGGAGCGCACTTGTGATGAGCATCAGGTGTTGTATGGAAGTGTTGAATCACTATACTGTACACCTGAAACTAATATTACACTGTAGGTTAACTAACTGGAATTTAAATAAAAACTAAAAAATAAAAAAATAAAAAGATACAGCCCTGTCTGCAGAGAATCAGCCTTAGCGAGCCACAGACAATACACCCTGTGTGCATCCTCACTGGGAGCAACATTGAAAATCTGCTCAGAAAGGGGGTACTCACACCCAGATTTGTCACTCAAACACACAGCTTGCCCATTGGCTAAGCTAGGCACTAGCGTTTAGGTTGGAGTTTTAGGGAGAATGTGAAAATTCAAGGATGGGGAACAGATATTCCTCACCTTGAAGACTGTCCAGATGCTGTCACTTGAAGAGAAGAAAGAAGCAACTAATTCAGCAGGGCTGGGGAGCTGAGATGCTAGGCTATAAGACGCTCGCTGAAATGTCAGATTTCTATCCCTGTAGTTGTATCGATGCCAAATCCCACCAGTGTATGAGCATTCCCCAAACCCACAGTGCTGACGGGAGCACCAAGCATCACACAGGAAGCTGCAAATGCATGAAGCACACCCTTCTGGTAAGGAACAAGTTTAATTTTCTTCTTATGTGCTGGTGGTGGCAGGAGGATGTCCGTGTATTTGATGGTACACTTGATGTTAGTCATACTGGAAATGAAAAGGCCCCAGAGAAAACTACTCCTCACTCACAGAGGAAAGCTATCTGTCTTGCCTAGGGAGAGAAGTGGTTTCTGTCCTTTGCTAAGAGGTTAAAAGAGCAAGAGAAAGAGGTCAGGCAAGGAGATGTTTTATGTAAGCAACTGCCCAGGTCCTGAATCTTCCCCTCTGCTTGGGCTCCAGCTCCTCTGACTTGGTTCCGGTCACAGACAGGCTGTCCCTGGGGTAGCAAGGTGGTTGAATCAGCTTCAGTCTCTCTTTGGAGTATAAAGAAAGAAAAGAATCTAAATATCTCACTAAATGAATCCATCTGATCCTAGGACCTTGGCTTGTTAATCCTCTCCTATTCTTTCCCATCTTTCTACCTTACCTCTGTGCCAAATCATCAGATATTTACAATCCAAACGTTTCAGGAATTTAATCTGAATTGTCTGCTCCTAAGGATGTCACAGATTAGATTCTTCAATTATTAAACTATGTGCACCTCCAGACCCATGTGGCAGGTAATGAGGCCGGCTCTCGCAGCAGTCATTCCAACCGTCTTCTAGCCAGCCTTCCTGGGTGCGGTTGCTTACAATCTAAAGGATAGATTTCCCAAATTTTGTGCAGCTGAAATTCCAACCAGTTTAGGTTCTGTCAATCAGATCCCATGAGACTCTGAATCTAAGCTGTGTTTCATAGGAGGAGAGAAGTAGGATGTATGGCGTGCAGTTTTCTGCTGCGGATAGTGCAGAGGTTATACAGGACAGGAGTAGACAGTTGTTTCAGTAGTTTCTTGATTCAACAGGTTCTTGAAGGGTTATCTTTTGCCTGTATAATCCAGCTCTGCTGTATGTACAGTTTGGGAAATTATTCCTGAAAACTCCTTCGTAGACCTGTTTCATTGGGTCTACCAATGACTGTGTGGGCCATAATAATCCCTTCCGTTCGAACCAGCTAGAATGGATTTTATATTTTGCAGCTAAGAAGCTGACTGTAAGCTTGCTCCATTTTATAGTAGGACCTAGAAATGAGGGAAGAGAAATAAGTTAATGCTGTGGGAAGAAACCAGACTGTTTAAGTGCTTACTCCTCTCTTAGACAGCTCCATTCATGCTAATGAAAGAGGGATGAGAGGATAAATCTATATAGTTGTAGGTGACACCATCTTAATTCCCAAACTAGATTGCGCTGAATTCATAAAAATCTATCATGCAAGCTGCCGGGTCACATTCATTCAGACAAATATTCTGTGGCCCCATATTCTATCTTTATGTAGCATTGACAAACATATTTAATGGACTTTTTACCCAGGGGGCCCACTCAGGACGCTGGTTGTTAAAAGTGCGGCCAGGTCCGTTGGTTTTCTCATGCTCTGAAAAATATTCTTGTATTCTTACTCAGTTGGAGGGTTTGGTTTAGGGTCCTATGAGCTCAGATCCTAAAGTACAGTAGAATCTATTCTGTTTGAAGAACTATAAATAATATTATTTTCTCCAAAATGATTCTAAATGATTGGAGTTTTATTGGAATATAAAAAGCATTAGTTATACACAAATTTTTTTATTATATAGAACAAAAGAAAAGTAATTGAGAAATCTTGCCTTGGAATTACCTTATGTACACATAGTCTCATTGATCACCCAGTAAGGAGAATACAAGGAGAGTCCTGTTATTATACTTATTAAATTCTCGCTACCTGTGTTATCCCATTCTTCTCCACATGTGGTCCATTCTAACTTAAAACAGTGCTTCTGGTACATGCTAACACCAAGCGGTGAGAGGGAGTTAAAATAAAATCCGAGAACTCCAACACCCTGAATAATGTAATTGCTAAAAATAAGGATAAACTTGAAATACAAAAAAGAGAGAGAATTGTTCTATCAGCACAAAAGGAGTTTTATTTACCCTTGTGAAGATTGAAAACACACAAAAGATATATTTTTTATTTAACATATATTTGAGAAGCATAAGATGGTATTTATTAGGTCAAAATATAATTGGGATCTCTGAAAATGAAGCTTTAAGAAGCATCTTTAGAGATTATATAAGAACCAGTTAGAAATAAAAATAAATGGATCAGATGCAATTTCTCTGAACATGTTTTATTAGCAGGCAGGTTATCCGTTAAATAGTTTGACCATGCAGAAGGAAATCAGGGATGGAAATGAAATCCTAAAAAGGTCTTTTGAGAAAAATATGAAAAAAAAATGAGAGCCAAAACACTCATTGTGTAAATAAAGGTTACAAAATTGAAGAGACGAGAATAAGATTTTAAAAATAAAATTTATAAAGGAGAGAATAAGGTCAATTCTTCTGATCCCAAATTAAAAACCATCTATTTTTACTTTTAACCTACTATTTAGTTAGCAATGACTCTATGTCAGACTAGCAATTGTTAATGTAATATTAATCACCCTAAGACATCTCTGAGTGTTTAGGATGTGCTGGGCTCTGGTAAGTGCTATAGGTATATAATCTTGCTTAATCCTCACAATGACGTCGGGAGACAAGTATAACTATTACCTCCACTTTGTGTCTAAAAGAACTGGAATGAAGAGAGTTTCAGGAAACTACTGAAGGTCCTAGCATTAGAAATAAGCTTGAGGGCGCCTGGGTGGCTCAGTCGGTTAAGCGACTGCCTTCGGCTCAGGTCATGATCCCAGGGTCCTGGGATCGAGTCCCGCATCGGGCTCCCTGCTCTGCGGGGAGCCTGCTTCTCCCTCTCCCACTCCCCCTGCTTGTGTTCCCTCTCTCACTGTGTCTCTCTCTGTCAGATAAATAAATAAAATCTTTAAAAAAAAAAAAAAAAAAAGAAATAAGCTTGAGCTCCTGGTTGTCTACTCCACACTTGATACTGTTAACTTCTATACTATACTGATTTTGTCATGCTCTTATCATTAGAGCTAAAACTAGTTGGACCAAATTGTACTGGACGGGCACATTGACCTATGTGACTGTCCTTAAGTCAGAATCCAAGAAACACATTTAATCACCAACAAGTAAAAACTGAATGAGATTCCACCAGTGTATCAGAATGTTTACACTGCAAAGACAAACAAACCCAACCTTTTGTCCAAACCTGTATAAGCAAAACAATACAAAAAAAGAAAAAAGGAGCTCAGTGGCTGAGGAAACTGAGAAGCCCAGGAGGCCTTGTTGCTTTTCAGGCACTGCCCTGAGCAGAGATTCCAACAATGATGCAGGCACTGACCCTTCCCTCCCCCCTGGGTTCCAAGTCCTCTGTGTGGGCTCCAGTCTCAGACAGGCTCTGCCTGGCCATAGCAAGATCACTGAAGCAGCTTCAGTCTCTTATCCTTTGAAGTTTGTGTCAAACTAGAAATAGAGAACACTGGGAGTGGGAAACCACTAGGAGCACAGTGTGTCACTTAAGTCATAGAGCTTGAGTCCTGCTGAGACCATCAGTGTGTCCAGGGAAATGGCTTGTTCTGGTTGGATTAGGCTGAGGTCTCATACTCCATTCTTGGAGTCTTTGAAAGGGACTCACTATGCTACAAGAGTCAGGGATAAAAGGAAGGCAGAGTTCAAGGCTTGCTACCAAAAGAAGAAAATGCATATGGAATGGTCATAAAACCATAATAGGCAAATAGTAACCGTTCTAGCAGCTCACCATACATAAGTCACCGTTTCTTCATTTTCTTCATCTCTAAAATGAAGAGTTGACCTAGATAATGTCTGATATCTGACTCTACCTGAAAGTTCTATGGAAAGTCCCAAATCATAAACATTTTTGGCAGATTTTGTATCTGATTTTCTTTTCCCTTTAATGCCTACCTACCAGGTACTCTGGCCTCTGATGTTCCCATCTTACTCTAGGTCCTCCTAAATGGTAAGACTCCTGGCAAAACCCTCTACTCCATCTATACTTCTCTGAGTCCTTAGCCTTCACCTTCCACAAATATGATCTTTTCCTGTGCCTCTTCCAGGGAATTTGTGAATATAGATATAGATATACCTAGTACACAGTAGTTTCTATCAATATATTTAATGAAAACAAGTTATCATAAGTGTTATTGCATTAATGAATTACTACCCCTTGCTAACACACTTGCATTCATTAATGACTGATACAAAAAAATGGCTTCACTCATAAGAGTAAGTCTATTCTGGGATTTGCAGTGGGTGGCTTTCATGACATTCAAATTCAGCCTCAGGCTGTAGGTGAAGGAAACCCTTCTCATTATGCAGTCATAAAAACCCATCCCCAGAAAAATCAGATTAATGTAATGTTCTATGAGTTGTTAAGTTCTATGGGGGCAAGGGTTTTATCTTACTTACCTTCACATATCCTAATGCCTAGCACATAGTCAGAATTTAATTAGTGTGGGATAAATGCTATAATCTACTGCCCTGGAATTGTTAACCCCTAAGGTGAATAGGGATATAAGCAGCATCAAAGTTTTTATGAGGCTATCATTCATTCATCCAGTAGAAATGTGCCAGCCAGTGTGCTAGTACTAAACATACGAAGGTGAATAAAATAGACAAAATGCTTTTCTTAAAAAGCTTACATTCCACTGGAGAGACAGGGAGTGAATTAATAAATAAATATTATAACATTAGAAAGTGATGAGTGCTCGAACAAACCTTAACGCAGGGAAAGGAAACAGAGAAGCATAGGAATGGTGTCGGTTTAGGAAGAGTGTCCAAAGGTTACGTCTAATGAGGAGATTTTGACCAGATACTCTTTTCTCTGGTCCTTACTGCACAAAGCACGAACATTTGCTTGTCGTATTTCATATCAGAAGCTCTACAAAAGCAAGAGTCAGAGTTGAGTTAGACAATATCTGAACTACTCCAAATTCCAGTCCACTGATTCTTTTGTAATTACTGATGAAGAGTGTCAAAACTAGATGTATTATAGTTATAGAATGAATAAAACTCATTCTCAGAGAAATTTAGGGTGAAAGAAGCAATGAAAGTGGTGTCAAAAAGGTAATGATCCTTGCCACAACCTGCTGATTGCCACTTTGCTCTGCTGGGGAGGATAGTCTGGGATGTCACTCAGGCAGTAGAACCCCCAAGATGAGGGTCCTCAAGGCCTTGCTGCCTCAGGACATTCACTAAAGATGCAAATACATGTTCTTGCCTCATTATTATTCATAATAGCCCCCAACAGACTCTTATAAAGCAAAACATCATTCACTAAGCTCAGTATCCATGAACTTAAAATATGGTTCTTCACTCATGTGTCACTAATTACCACTGAACTAACGAAAATGTATTTATAAACCATCATCCCGTAGAGGTTACCTCAGGCCGTTTTAGGAGATACTTTCCCAGGAAGTGATGCTGTTATAAAATGTTAAAGAGGAACTTGAAAACCAAGTAATGGATGTTTTTTTCCTTTCTCATTAAAATGTCACAAAAAAGTCTGAAGGTTAAAAAAAAATCCAACACTGTGTTGTCAAACATTTAATTTTTTATTTATGAAAAAAATACATAAACATACAAACCTCATTTTAAATACTACATAAAATGAAGAATCTGGACTTCATGACCTGAAGGATTCACTGCAACTCTAGATTTTGATGATTCTGTTTGGGCCCTCATTACACTTAAGAAAAAAAAAAAAAAATGGAGAAAATGAGAAAGTGAAACCCAAATGTTCAGCATAAGTAGTTAATAAATATATGTGATACTGAAGGACCTGGATCCATTTTTCAGGTTTTCACTTGTAAAATGAGGGAGAACTACTTGACATTGTAATGAACATTCAAAGTACATTCTCTTGCACTGATATAACTGAAAAGATGCTATAGCAAAACTCTTTATGATAAAGTTTCATTGCATTAAACAAATTGAGCCCACACATACACACATACACAAAAGCACAAAGGGAAATGGAGAACTAGAGTTATTAGCCACATAATTGAGGCCTAATAAAAATAGTTAATTATCTAGTTTTTTAAATAAAAGGAACAATTCAACTGAATTATGTATAACATGTATTCTATCATATATAGTATACATAGTAATATAATTCCTCTAGAATTTGTGATTGTGTGTATATACATATGTGCACATGATCTATACATAATGTATGTGTATGTATGTACACAATATATATTTACACACACACACACACGTATTTTTTTCCAAGTATGTTTCTTAGGCATGTGTATGTTTTAATGAATGGTGTATAGTAGGTACCAATAGTACAATGCCGCTGCAGATATTAAACAAATAGCCTTTTGATCTTCGTTCCTAGCCTTCTATTTCTCCCCAAAATTCAATATATAATAGCTTTAAAAGCACCAGAACTAGCAATAACGTAATAACTATTCATTTCACTTTTTCAGGGATGACCAAGCCTATCCCTGGTATAGAATCCCCCTTTCATTCACTTGAAAACACCAATTACACCTCAAGTTTACAAAACCTCATCATGATTCCTTATCTGTGCACAATACTCTGGACATTTATAAAGAAAAAGTGACCCACACCATGAGACAACAAAGGGCTATGCTCACCTTGAAACAAAGTTGCTACAAATATCTGACTAATGATGAAAAACGTGCAGGATACTCTTATGTGAACTATTTGGACTCTAAGATTCTCCTCTTGGGAAATGTTATTGAGGATTTTAGCAACATGTGGAGACCGAGGCAAATAGTAAAGTAATATGTACGATGACATAAAAATTATGTATGTTCTGTACTCTAGGAGTTTTATGGGGGAAAATGAGTATGGAGTCAATGAAAAAAGCAGCAGAAGTTGGAGATGTAAATTGGGGTTTGGGGAATAATTCAAATGAATGAAAGGTTTCATGAACTGGGCACAGGAAATCTAAGGAAATCTTATGGGCATAGAATGGTAAATGACCCAGATACACCTAAGACAGAAATAGAATTGATTCTGTATGCTGTCTGTGAGATACTGGGCTTAACGTCAGAATTCAAGCACAGGAAAATATATGCCACCAAAAATACTTAATGTAACAGTAAATTAAGCCAGTGGTGGGTCTAGAATTTCAACAACCAAGGCAAGTGAGAACTCATTAACTCCAGTATTAATCTGGAATTCTGATCACTCGGATGCCTTTTATTGAGTATCAAAGCAATTACAATATTTAATTATAGCAATCAATTACTAAGCTCCTGTCAGATTCCAGGCAATAGTTTACATCCTTTAAAAATATTATCTATAGTTAGAAACAATAATTCAGTGGCTGAGTTTTTGTTGTTTTTGTTTATTTGTTTGGGTCTTCTTTTTGGTGAGTTAGACTGCCAAAATTCCAACCCTGTTTCTCCAATTTGATAGGTATGTGATCTAGATTGCATAACCTCTCGTAACTTCAGTTTTTCATTTATAAACAAAACAAGCTCACTGCCTACGTTAAAGGTTTGTCATAAGGATGAAATGGAACAATGTGGTCCTTAACACACTGCAAGGAGAATGAACATGATAAAAGGATTCCTAAATGGTCACTTTTATTATCAGTAATTTTCTCAACAATTTATAAGATAGTAATTATCATCTCCATTTTATAGTTTAGCTAGTAAGAAGTACATCTGGAAATTGGAACTAAGTTTGTCTGACAAACCCACAACAAGTTTAAAGAAAAAACATGATACTACATAATTAAAGGGTTTTCTGCTTATGACACTAATGTCAATTGCATTTGGTCATTAACTTACAAAGTTTTAATTTATCTTTTCACTCTACAGAGTAATTAAAGTAACCAAATGGCAAATAAACAATTTTGAAAGTATTTTGGAGGAAAAGCACTCTAAGAAAATGTTTATTAACCTTATTAATAGAAGTACATTTTAATATAAGCAAATCAGCACTGAAAAGTGAATTTATGTGCAAAAATAAGGGCATTTAAAGGCAGATTTTTTTTACTAGAGTAATCAAAAGAGTTATTTGCAATTTTTACAATACATGAAGCATATAATCATCTTTTAAAAAAATTGTCATTTTTTCCATGTCAGTAAAAACACACCATTAAAAGTTCCTTATGTAATTAAGAAAGTGTCCTAGAAACAGCTGTTAAGTAATCTTTAAAAATACAACGATTTCACTATGGCAAAACATTTTAGGATGGAGGTGCAAATTCTTTCAAACTTAAATGCAGGCTATATATTTTCCCTAGAGGTTTAACCTGTTGTCCTACATTGGGTGATTCCAAGTATGAGATTTTCTAGTAAATATGATTTTCCACTTTGATCAGCCCTGGGAGAACATGATAGAAGAGCACAGAGCAATATGTGAATCAAATTTTTTTCTTTAATTTAGTCAAGTAGGCATTTCCTCAAGCACAAATTAATGTAAATCAAGCATTGCTAGAACTCTGACCTTTGAAATTATAGTTGCATAGTCAGATTTCCCTAACAAAGTGCATGTTTACAGTATCTTTTATTTAAATCAATATCCTTTATGCATGAGCAGAGAAAGGAAAAGAGAAAGGCCAACAGCAAATAAAGAGAACCCAAGTGATTTAGCTCAGCAGAGTGGAATAATGAGCCAAGCTTTCCCCAGTGTCCAAGTCACTCTGTGATATTTAGCTAGGCACTTACAGAAGTGTATTAGCTGTTTCAGGTCATTAAGATGCCATTTTGTGCACTTCCATAGTCAACTTACTCTCTGAGGCATCCAAGTTGCTACTGGGGAATGACTGCAGTAGTGGGGTGAATAAACTGCATGATTAATTTATGGCTTGATCACAATGTTAGTTAAGGGGTAGACTTAATTTTCAGAGAGGGAGTAGTTATCAGATACGTGGGATTGAAATGAACTCAAGCATTGAGTTGAGAGTATGGAATGAAAAAAAAAATATTTTTTAGTATTTCTCAAACATAATAGCATGTGTAGTTCAGCATATCCCTGAACTGTATCAGCGTATACAGCAATTCTTTGGGTACCACTAATAAAGATGTTATTGAAATACTAAATCCTTATCGACTTCTACCACGAATCAAAAAGATTACACATGTGCCATCTGGAGTTCAAAAATGAATCTTGTAATTATCACAGTTTGCCTATGTTTAAGTATGAAACTTTATGGTTTAAATCAATTGAATCACACATTCAGACCCACTGAGAACCTCTCAAAAATAAGTCCTAAAAAAAAGTTGGCTGGTATAGGAGAATGGTTAGATGAGAGGAAAAATTGCATATCAGGGGCATGCCCTGGGTTTTCAAGTAGAGCCACATGTTAGACTTACTGTAGCTCTAGAATCCATTTCCATGTTCCTTTCCTAAGCGGATGCCCTGATCCATCAACCCAACTACCCTTACAGAAATGATAGAGCTTCCATCGTCTTGTTTGCTCTTCCGACTTTACCTAATGAAATATTCTGTTGAGCGAATTATCTGGTTAATGAACTACCGCGATTTACCAGTTTGGGTTTATGTTCTCTCTCTCTCCCATTTATCTAATCATTAAGTCATTAAGTCTAGTCCAAACAAAAAAAAAATCATTTGGATTTTTATAAAACTCATCTAGAATAAGCACTATCTGCTTGTAGAGTGATGTCATGAGACAATAAGAATTTTAAGGGCAGTCCTTAATGCTATAGATTTTATACAAATAAATATAAATATATTGTACTTGTTTATGGTGTATTGGAGATGAATACAGCTTAATGATAGCATTGTAAATGCTGCAGAAGAATTTGCTCATCAATTATATGATAATTTAACTTATTCCTCACCAAGAAAATTAATCGTAATTGTAGACACTTCCATCGCCTTTGCTGTATATCAGGCATGTTCTAAGCACTCTGGCTAAATTAATTTATCTTCTTGATCCTAAAGGCTAGGTTTTATTGTTATCTCCATTTTACAGATAAGAAAAGGGACACGTGGAGAAGCTAAGTAACTTGTCTAATGCTGTACAAGTAGTAAAGAACAGACTAGGGATTCAAACTCATGAAACACGTCGTCAAGTCCAGGCTCCTGGCCACTATACTGTGACCCTCTCAACGTCCTAGCAGTTCTCTTGCAGATACACCTCATGGGCTTTTATATCAACATGCTACAATTCAGTGCTTTCAGAATTGATTGACATATCATGGCACACACAACAAATTACAACATTTGGCCAGCAGACTGGAATGAAAGTATGAGGCTATTTGTGGCCAGAGGAACCTTTCTACTGGGCACCCTGGGGATTGAAAGAATCAGTATGTCAGCACAATAGTATGGTGTTTTAGCCATGCAAATATGCCTTAGCCCAATGGTTGAGAAGCTCTGATTTAATTCTCTGTAACCAGCTACTACAGATCCAAGGCAGAAGCAGATTCTGAAATATTCCATTTAAATTGCTACTCGTTTTAGAATTAGGAGCTAGCATACAAAGAAGGAAAGGTGGAAGCACGAAGAGTTCATGTGCAGAGAAGTTCAATTAAGTCATGGGTTACTTATGTTATTTTGACTCAGACTATCCTCTTAAGCAACTCACAGACATGTTTATGAAGACCAGGAAAGTGGGCACTTACATAAACACATTAAGTCCACATTTTGTTCATTTCCATTAATACTTAATTGGGGACTTGAAGAATTATTCTATGAAATCAAAGATGTTCCACACTGTATAGACAAGCTTTGATAAGTATAGTGGTGATGAGCTGATGAGTGCAATCCAGTATAAGTAATTTGCAGTATTGCAGGTAGGGCACAGATGGCCGAGGAAGACCATACATGTACACTGCTATGAATTCCTAATTTATAAAGCTCTGGTAAGTGGCATTTTAGAATATGCTGCCAGAGCAGTAAAATGTAGTGTGGCTTTTCTGCCTGCCCTGCTGAGCTCCCAGATTACTCTCTGAGGTTCCTGTAAGTGTTAAGAAAGAAGCAAACTATGTGTTACACCCACTGTGCTTTTTACACTCAGTCTTTCATCACCAATCCAGAAGAAGTTACACCAATTATATATATTCTTCTTTTGAAGGGACCATTACAGATATTGTTGTTCCTGATACAAATTTAGCATAAACAGGAACTTTCTCACCTACAAGGTAAAAGCATTGTCGAGTGTCCAGGTGCCCTTGAACAATATCTGTATCTGTAATTTTCCAATGTTCTATAAAGCCCATCTCCCACAGAAATTATAGCACTCTTAAAGTTTATTTCTATGTTAAATAAATGCAGTTGTATGTCCACTCTTCTTAAACAAGTTAATTTAAATCTGTTTTGGGGTAAATTTAACATGATAGGATTGTTTCCTTCACTCCTTCATGCACTTAGCATATTTGGCTTCTACTAACGAGCTGACCTGTTTAAGATACTGGAAATGCAAAGAGGAATAGGACACGGTTCAGTCCTCAAGGAGCTTGCAGTCCAGTGGGGAGAGACATGAAAAGGACAAACTTTACAAACAATGTGGTAGGTGCTGATGAAAACAAAATGCTGGGGTGGGGAAGGTGCTGGGGTGTTGTGGGCACAGGGACTGTAACAACTTCCACGGTTTGTTTCCCAGAAGAGGGAACATGTGAACTGGGCCTTGATACATGAGGAGGGTTTTTTTTGTGTGCAAGCAAGAAGGGAAAAGGCATTCCAAGGAGAAGAGTTAGCATAAGGAATGGTGCTATGAAAAGAAACCGGTGTTCAGGAAATGATCCATAGTTCATTGGAGATAGACCATAGGATGTGCGTATGACGTGGTGGAGTGGGAATGAGAGACTTCATCTCAAAGGGTGAACCAGGGAGACCTCACAGGATGCCAGAATTTGAAATGCTGCCTTTGCCCCCACCCATACAAATGATTTTTGTCCCCCTAGGCTGTTCTTCTCATGGAAAAAAAAAAAAATGCCATTATTAAATAGCCTTCCTTCTCCCTTCCTTACAGACTTAGCTCTTAAACATCATGGATATTAACTTTCAAGTCATTCAACTATTAATCTCAGCAAATATTACTATCTCAGGAATAGGATTCTATTTATCCTAGGCTCCCAGTTCAGTACTGAATTGTGTAAATCCCTCTGGTGTTTTCCAGGAGTTTTACATGCTTGCTGTACCTGCACCCAATATTATGGACTTGCTAGTACTCCCTCAGAAGCCAGGGATTTGGTCACATTCTGTAGAATCAGTTTTATCAAAAGTACATTACACTGGATAAATCTAAGAGTAGAAAAACATCAGCTCTGAAATATATAGGATAGGAATAAAGAATTTTACAGTCCTAGGTATACCATAACTCCCTAAACTGATCCTGAGCTTTCAGCTTCAAAACACTCATTCTTAACCTGTTCTACTACCTCTACAAGCTACTGTGGGTGTTCTCTTTGGGATCATAAAAGCTTTATTTCCTGAATTGATCAAAGCATTTTTCTGGATCTCCTCTTCTACAAATACAAGCATGTATAAATTTTAAAAATTCTAGGTCAAGAATGTGTCATAACAGTACCCTATTCAGACTCTTATATGAATTCAAAGAAAGAAAAATAAAGCTACATGGATTCATAAAAACTATTCAGTACACTATAATTATAGGATTACTCAAGAGCTTCTTTTTGTTGTAAGAGCTTCTTTCTAACAGCTGCAAGTCTTTAAAATTGATCCACACACATATATGCACACCACTGAACACACTTGCATATGCACACATATACACACACATTCCTTGCTTATTAACACGTCTTCCAGAAATGTAATAATGACAGTGAGGGTTGAGGGAATTTAAATCAACAAGAAGCAGAGAATTTGCAAAAAGATAATGACACGAGCGTAGGTGTCTCCCCACCACCCTCATGGATGTCTATGGAAATAAAACAATAAAATGGAAAACATCTACCAACCTGGAAACTGGAAAGGGTGCCATCAAAAATCAAAAGCTGTGATGAATTTCTTCAAGATAAAGTGCAGACAAGACTAACCTAAAAGAGGCCTAGAGACCTGCAAAAAGTGTGTGTCTAGGATATAAGGGTGGGAGAATTTAAAAATACCTCACATGGTTCCATTTATGCAGGATTGGGGGTACAAGAAGGGAAAGGAAATCAGGGTAGACCAGATGGCCACACAAAGCAGAAGGTCAGTGTTAATAGGGTTTATATTCCAAAGCAGGTAGCCAGAAGGAAGAAATATCAACAAATAGGTAGTTCCTTGAAGAATAGATTGTTATCCCAAAGAGAAAACCTAACTAATCAAACTTTCCCATGGAGTGAGCTACAAAGAGCTATCATCATGGTTCGTAGTGATGTGACCAGCATATCTGATAACCAGAGGAGATTACTTTTTAATCTCCTTCCTCTATATGACAAGAATAACAATTATGTAGTAATCAGTAGTAATCATAATTTTACTAATTTTTAAATTTTAAAACAATTATCACTTAAAAATTGTTTTCAAAATGCTATTTAAATGCAATAAGATATTTTATGTATAAAGTAAAATTTGAATTTACCAATCAAAAACATTGCACTTGTAGTTCATACTTTGTTCACTGCTTTAAATTTTAAGCACAAATAAAAACTCCAGTGACCACAGAGAAAGACAGACTTGAAATAACCATAGGTCTGTCTGTTAATTTTTATACTCACTGTTTTAATGAAGAAAAGTATATTCCTACCAGGACTGGAGATACAGTCTGTACCCTAAACCAGCATTATTATATTTGTTAGTAAATAGTGATAATTAAAAGCAAACTGATTTTAGTTGGTTTTATTATTGTTTTTAAAGTCTCTACAGATCATGTATCTCCTACTTACCTACACTCTGAGCCCTATACTGAGAGTGAACAGTAGATTGGATTCTGCATCATTTTTTTAGTGTAATAGAAGATGAACTCAAGAAATCCACCCAGAATTCAGAAAAGAAAGACAAAAAGGTAATGAAATATGTTAGATATAGAGGAAAAAGTCAGAAAATCCAACCTATAATAAATAACCCAGGAAAAAGGAAAATCATTTTTAGGAAATCACAAAATCAATACTAAATGAAAATTATTTTAATGTTTAAGCTGAAGAAAGACCTGAATTTTTATCAAATTTGACAAATACAAGATGTAAATAATGAAAAGAGATGTTATATCCTAGTTATGACTCTTATATTTCACAAATTAGAGGTGTGGGAGCCCTTCAACTCCCATATGGGAAAGCAGATAACCTATAAAGGAATACAATTCAAATTGCATCTAGACATCTCCTTTTCAACATTAATACTGGAAGATCATCAGGCAGTATTTACGGAGTTTTAAAAAGTAAACCACGGGCACCTGGGTGGCTCAGTTGGTTAAGTGTCTGCCTTCAGCTCAGGTCATGATTCTAGAATCCCAGGATAGAGTCCCACATCAGGCTCTCTGCTCAGCAGGGAGTCTGCTTCTCCCTCTGACCCTCCCCCTCTCATGCTTTCTCTCTCTCTCTCTCAAATAAATAAATAAATAAAATCTTAAAAAAAATAAAAATAAGTAAGCTACAACTGAAAATTAAACTCCAAATTTGTTTATCCATCTTTGGTTTTGTTCTTGTGACAAAGCTACAGAAAGACATTTTCAGGTATTCAAGTGGCAAAAAATATATATATCCCAGTGTACCCTTTCTGAAAACTATTTGGCATTGTGCTCTAAATCACAAAGGGATAAATAGGATTCAAAACAGAGTAAGAATGGATAGTAACTATTAATAATCTGAAAAGCGGTAGAAGAGAGGAGATTGAAAATAGAGGCTAAATTTTAATCTAACACACTTCTAACTACTGCTTCACTCGTCACATTGAGTATTAAAGAAAAATAAGTTCAAATATTTTTAAATCCTCAAGTTTACTTAGTTTCAAAAAAAAAAAAAAAAAGCACATATAACTTCCAAATCATGGAAGCAAGAGAACACACTTCAGATTAAACAAAAATCAGCCCAATAAATATGAATGGAAAGTCAGGATGGAGTAAGAAATAACAAAATTACACATAAAATGATGTGATGGTAATAAGCCCAAATACAGCAGATATGAGTATATTATGCTTCTTATTAAAAGGCAAAGATTGTCAGGCTAGGTTAAACAAATTCTAAACACGTAATCCAGATATCAAATGAGATCACATTTTTCTATGAGAGTAAAACAAACATTGTGTTTTCACATTTTACAAGATCAGTTCTCTGTGGTGGTATATTCTTATAGTTATTGCTGGACTCAAGGTCTTTTAATTTCTGAACTCTAAATCTTGCTTGCAATGGACCTCCTACGTCTCCAGCTTATCCTCTTGCCCCTCTCTTGGGTTTCCCCAATTCCTTAGGCGATGCTGGGGGTTGCGGACATCACTGAAGTTCTGGGACCATAGACAGGTGCTTTCACCCTATTGTGTGTCTTTCTTTAGTCCTTAAGGCTCCTTGCACATCTGCAGGCCTCTCAGATCTCCAAGAACCCCTCATCACTGTGCTTGCAGAAAACTCAGTAACCGCCCCCCTTTATTAAGCAGAGCAGTTTATCTAGCTTTTGAGCCACAAATAGTCTTCTATCCTGCCTATGCTTTTCCAAAGTCTTATTAGTATAAGGACTCAAACAGCCCTCTCCTCTGGGTCTCACCTTTTCACAACCCAGAAGAATGGGCTTTGAAATTTCACTCTTCATTTTCCCTCTTCTATAAGCCTATGTGAATGCAAGGGAGCTAGAGATTTTACTTTCCCAAATATAAATTATGCCATCACTTGTTCCCATACTCTCCCTCAGTTTCCTCAAGACAAGGCTGTTTCAGTCTATTTGGATATTAAACTATTTTCCTCTATTAAAAAAATGCTATTTACATAAGAAGTGTCTAAAATTAGGTAAAAGATAAAAAAATAAAAGGGTGAATAAAGACATTAAAATATAAAAATAAAACACTGATAGTACATAGGCTACAAAAGAAATAAATTCAAGGAAAATATTGAACGAGATAAAAATTCATTATTTTATATTGCTAATAGGTACACGTTCCGATAAATATGTAACAATCGTTGACCTTTATTATGTCACCTAATAAAATGTCAACTAGAGTTAAGTGGACAGAAATACAAGAAATTTACAAAACACAATTATGGGAAAAAACAATATATCTTTGTTACATTTCCCTGGCTTTTTAAAAAATAGAAAAATTATTTGACAGTGTTCCAACTCACAAATGGGAGTCAAAAAAACAAGCATAAAAGTAATTGTTAATAAACTAAGAAGTGGTAGGGGAAAGCATAGGAAAAAGAAATTTGGAAAGCAGAATAATTCTACAAAAAAAACCATATTCTTTTAAGTGCTCATGAGGTACTTAGTGGGGAAACCTCACTAAATTAAAAAATAGAGGTCATTCAATGTCATAAAATTATAATGTAATATAAAAATTATATTAATTACATTAAAATTATATAAAAATATAATGCAATAAAATTAGTGTAATTCTAATACAAATCCTAGCAGGAGGTTTATTTTTTTCTTATTTGTAGGTATGATTTTCCAGTATATTTTACTGGAAAAAACTCAAAAAAATTATAAAAATATTACTGAGGGGAATATACCATACTTGATATAGAAATATACTAGAAAAGAATAATAATTAAAATAGAGTGACACTGTCTTAAGCATAGAACATAGAGATTATAAAATAAAGGTTCAAATTCAACTGTATATATAAATTGTACATATAGTCATATATAGAAGTCATGTTATATCTCATATATATATGAGAGAGAGAGAGAATGAGTCATTTCAGAAAAGAGAGGATGGAATGATTATTCAACAGAGCATCTTAACTGATTCACTATTTTATATTCCAAAATATATTCCCAATGAAGTATAACAGTAAATTTAAAGAAGAAAAATGATAGAAGAAAATGTAAGGGAATATGATTCCTTGTCAATTTTGGAAAATATTAAAGATAAGATAGAATAGTATAAATTTAAACATTACTGGTTAACCCAAAGTTTCAGAAGCAAAATCAGTAGTCAAATAATAAACTTTGTAGAAATATCTGCAATACATAATAAAAACAGAAGATAACACTCTTAACATGCAAAGATTTTTATGAATATATGTACATATACACACACTTCAGTTAAAAAGAAGGGAGAAATTATTAAAGGACACTACAAGTCTGACTATAAGAGCTGAATTAAAAATAATCACACCAAAATGATCAGCCCCACAAGTAGTCACAGTAACGTAAACTATAATAAAAATTAAATACAACAGGCAGTCTATCAAACTGATCAAGTTTTTTTATTTATATTTTTGTGTTGTTTTGTTTTAAGGTAAATGCCGGTGTTGACACAGCTATTGAGAAATGTGTGCTCTCGGGGCGCCTGGGTGGCTCAGTTGGTTAAGCGACTGCCTTCAGCTCAGATCATGATCCTGGAGTCCCGGGATCGAGTCCCGCATCGGGCTTGCTGCTCAGCAGGGAGTCTGCTTCTCCCTCTGACCCTCCTCCCTCTCATATGCGCTCTCTCTCTCATTCTCGCTCTCTCAAATAAATAAATAAAATCTTTAAAAAAAAAAAAAAAAGAAATGTGTGCTCTCTTACATGACTGGTGGGATTATCAGTAGTAATATCTGTCTACGGTGAAATTTTCTTTATTAAAAGCCTTAAATTTTGTCCATATGGTTTGACTCAATAGTTCCCCTTTTAAAATACAAGTAATTAAATTTAAAAGAGAAAAATTAGACAGTTTAAAATTAACCAAAAACAGGGGAGTCTGTAAACAAACTATGACATGATAGGCAAATACAAAGTTTATAATATAAAAGGGTATTGATTAGTGATGAAAGAAAATGTTCAGGATTAATTTTACATTGAAAAAATATTTATGGAATAATCCAATTTTGTGAAAGTGGTGTACCAAGGGCCAGACAGTGGGAATGGGCCTCTTTGGAGAGGAGGAGAATTTTATCACTGACATTATTTAAAATTGTAGGCAAATGGTTAATAAAAAGCAGATCCACTGAAGGTTTTATTGCTGTTTTTAAATTCCCCACAGATGGGGCACCTGGGTGGCTCTATCAGTTAAACCTCGGACTCTAGATTTCCTCTCAGGGTCGTGGGATTGAGCCCCCTTTTGGGCTCCATACTGAGTGTGGATCCTGCTTAAGATTCCCTCTCTCCCTCTCCCTCTGCCCCTCCCCTCCCACTCATGTTCCCTCTCTCTTTCTGTCTCTAAAAATAATAATAATAATAATAAATAAATAAAAGCATAAAAAATAAATTCTCCATAATCAATCCCTGTTAGCCTAAACCCTGGGCATCCTTTGCCTCAGTCCCCACCTAGGCATGGCTCTGGAAATGTATTCTGTGATGAATGGGCAGGAAAGAAGCCTTTAAAGTGTAACATTGTTGGGGTGCCTGGGTGGCTCAGTGGGTTAAACATCTGACTCTTGATCTCCGCTCAGGTCTTGACCTCAGGGTTGTGAGTTCAAGTCCCGTGTTGGGTTCCACACTGGGTGTGGAGCCTACTTAAAAAAAATTAATTAAAAAATGTAACTGTTTTACAACAAACATGTGTTTATTTTTAAGCAAATTTTAATTTTTTCATATAGTCAGAAGTTACTACTAGTAAGTTTTGATTATGGAGATACATAAAGAGGAAGAACTTCAGAGTTTGGCACAAGATCTGCTTGCTGAGTTGAGTGGTACTTTCTGAGAATCAGCCCTAGCCCAGCCTGCCCACTTTTCCCCCTTCCCAATAGTATTCCTGCTCCACTGTAACACAGCCCAGAACTTTCGTACTTCCTGTTAAAACTGGCTAACATTCTTATTTCTTAACTCTACCTTTTACCACCAGTAATGCCATCCTAAAATCTCAAAAGCCTATCTTTGCAAAGCAAATATGGCTGACACCAAAGGCGAGGGAGGTCTGAAGAAGAGGTGTCATGGTATGGTGCTAAATTACCAATGACAGCCATTCGGCTCTTCATCCCACTGCACACAGTTCCTAACCTGCAATAGTCTGACATGACTTTTTACTTAATCATGGTGTGAAAGCAGTACATATTCAGTATCCACCATACTTTGAATTTTGATCTTTTCCCAGGGTTAGTGTTAATGGAGTACGATATTCTTTAGTGATACTGGGAAGGGAGAGAAAGTTGCAGCTCCCAGTCAGCCAGGCAATTACAAGGGTAACAACCTTTAAACTTAAAACCATTTGTATCCATACAACCGTTCTGTTTTTCATGTTCTGTACAGTATTCAATAAATCATGGTAGATAACCCCTAATTATAGGCTTTGTGTTAGATGATTTTACCCAATTGTAGGCTAATGAAATTCTTCTGAGCACATTTAGGATAGGCTAAGCTATGATGTTCAGTAGGTGGGTTGTATTAAAAGCATTTTCAGCTTAGGGTATTTTCAGCTTAAAATGGGCTTATCAGGACATGACCACATCATAAATTGAGAATGATCTGTATTGATCTATTGATCAGCCCTTTTACCTCTCCACTGATGAGAATAGCCTTGGGGCTGATTTGTGTGTGCTGTATGGTTCATGCTGTCTTTCTTACGAGGTGCTAGTAAACCAGGCTTTATTTTATAGTAATTTCTCAAATTATAAAGATTACATTTTTGAAGAAAAATTGTGGTCTCCAAGGAGATAAAAGTTATAGAAACTTCCAAAACAAACCACATTTTATGAACATTAAAACTCTGCTCCATTGTGTCAAAAATCTATTCAGGAAAACCTACCTGCTGCATCTACAAAGAATCTACAAAGGCAGAGTCTCTCCCGTTACATACACAGTGCCTCTTTTTAAAGTTTGTTAACATCTCTATTATTTGTTACCATCTTGTAATTTAATTTGGGGAGCTTGCTTCATCCTGGAAAGGATCTTTGTAAGTCTCAGCACAACTCATGTGCTTCCATGGAGTTTTACCCAGTTTGTCTAAAGGATGGAGACTCAATGCTACCTCCCATATTTGCCCATATGGCTTAGACAACATAAGAACACCATTATCAGGTTTAGGGATCTGAAGGGAAAGAAATACATGCAAAAAGGTAGGAGGCTCTTAATAATAAAGTCTTGTTTCTTCTCAGTCCCCAACCAAACCCCCCTTCCCACAACTTGCCTAACCATGGCATAAAATTCAGGGTATAACTAGTGTATTCTGAATTTCTTTTAAAATTCTTTCTGAAGTAGTGCTATTTGTCCATTATAATTACAGGATAGATATGCATTTGCCTTAATTCACCTCTCTCCTTTTTAAAACCTACATTGCAAATAATTAAGAATCTGTTCCTAATAGAGACAAAGCAAGTACATATTCCAAGGGGAAAATCCTTTCCCTTTCTTCAGAAGGTGCTTTGGTTCCTACGTTTGAATATAATCTGGAAATCCAACTGAAGCCCTGCAGTTGAGAACCAAAACTCTCGGGAACTGGTCCCAGAAATACGACTGAGTAACCTGCACAAGTTCTTGCCCCTCTCCAGCCTCTTAGGGAAAACAGAGTGAGATCGGAGACTGAACCTAGGGCCCCTTACAGCATAACAAATCAAAGTATCTCTGAGCTTGTCTTTAAATAATAAAGTCTTGCTGGGAAGCACGGCTGTCTGGATCTCACAGCACAGCTGGGTCTTGAAACTCCCTCCAAGCTGGCGATCACCCTTCTCACAGGCTCATAGGGAACTCAGCTGAGCACAGACGCACACCGCCTCACTGGCATCCCTTAAATGCGGAGTCCTCAGGGTGTCTCCCAGAGATGTGAAAGCTACCTGCAATGTGCAAACCACCACCAACAACAACACAGAGAAACCTAACTAAGACTCCTCTGCAAGAGATAGGATATTCCATCCCTGCCTTCTGAGTCCTGCTTCTTCGGCCACTTAAAATCCGGTTGCCACTTTCTTTCTGGCAAATGCAGTAAGAGATGGCTGAGTGCTCACAGCTCTGAAGCTCTGGCTGCAGACGGGATTGGGGGAGCTAGTTGCCTCTTGCTCTCCTGCCTGGACTCCTGGTGAGAGAGGCCCAGGGCCAACTCCGAGAACTGCAGGCACATTTCCAGGCAATTAGTGATAGCGCCTAAGGACCGAAACATCCGAGCGACTTGATTGGAGCTTTTCTCTGAGTGTGTGATCCCTCTTGGTTGATTAATGAGTGAATATGCCCTCATTTATCCTCTTTGAGGACGCAGCTGTGGAGAGCAAGCACATAGGCGCATCCTGTCCAAGCAAAGTGCTTTTTCCTTTCAGCTGCTTCTCTGTCCCAGTCCTAAAATGGCACCTCCGGTGGAGAGCCTGATGCCTAATTTCCAAAATCACTGGAGAACAAGGTTGAAGGACTCCATTTTAACTCTCATTTTGCTTAATGTCACCCCAGAGTTGGAAACATTCCAAACATACACTTCTCAAAAGGACAACTTTGTTTCTAAATAACATGCCCATTTAACAAAATACAGTTTTCTTTGGCTGCCATTTCGAAACCCCTTCCCAGGCCTCATGCCTGTGGTCACTTGTCTTTGGATGTCTTACAAATGGCCTCCTGATTGAGGCATTTGGAGAGTAACTCCTGAGTCACTATGCATGAAAGTTGGGTTAAATATAATAAGTTAGATGTTTCAAATTAAAATGAGCATTTTTAAAATGCATATACCCAACAAGGTGAAGTGTTTCCAACACAAGGTCAAATTTAGTTACAGGCGTGATGGAAACTGTACGAACCCTAATTGGGAAGGTCTTTGTTAAGTGAATAAATTCATCCTTGGACTTCAAAGGGCTTTGTTTGTAGTTTGTATTAATGGCTACTTCTTAAAGGATTGCAAAATAGCAAATGACTTGTAAGACAAGACCGTCTCTAGATTAGCTGAATAGATCCTTCTGTCACCCATCAGTTGCTCATTTCAAGTGGCTCAAAGTTTATTGAATTTCTACAAGTGGAGGGCTTTTTTAATTTTCAAAAAATAAGAACATCATGACTCATCTTGAGATTGCAATATTCAGCCTTAGAAGTATTCATCCAGGGCTGATTTTTTTTTTTAATATACTATTAGAACTGAGATATTGTCATTCATCTTAATAATGTTCTTATATGCCAAAGCAGCTTACAAAATAGCTATTAAAAACAGAATTGCCATTCATATATTGGGTGTAGTACATGCTACATCACATTATACTTCTAATCTGACTTGTTAGGCAATGTGTGGTTCTCAAATTCTATGAAAGCAAGAGAAAGAATAATGAAGCAAACATTTAATCTCTTTTTAGAAGGAAATACTCAGAGTTATTCATTCTTATTACTAATATTTTGTATAGTTCCATAGGGCCATATGACCCACAAAATGCCATGGAACCCACAAAAATGGATATAAAAGAAAATCTATAAGATTTTCAAAGCAGCTATAAAATGGAAAGTAAATTTAATATCGTTTTTAAAATACAATATTGAACATGTAAAGAATGCCATTTTTGTCAAATTTTCTATTGTCTTTTATGGTCTGCTATCATAGCTTCCCTTTGAATGTTTCCTAGGGCCTAGACTTCACTAGTTTCCAATCTAAAACCTAAAACCAAGAGCTCTAGATGTAAACAAGTAAAGACAAACACACAGATCAGGGAGAAATGCAAATGGAATGATAAGGCACCTAAACAAATGTACCATTTCATTTTGGTTCTCAAATCGTGGTCCATATATCAACATTATAATCTTATTATGAAGGGAATTGCTAGGAAGGCAAATTCCTGGGCATTACCCTAGATAAAGTAAATCAGAAACTTGGGGATAGGGCTCAACAATCAGGATCAGTGTTTTAACAAGTATTCCAGGTAGTCATCATGCATACTGAAGTTTGAAAACCATTTATCTATAGGAAATATTTGAAGTTTTTCCATTGAATATTGAAATGTTCCCTAGATCCTAGATGTGCTCAATAAAATGTGACAGTAGTGACGAGAGATAAACCTAGAGAACTGGATTTGGTAGGAGTAGCAGAGACACTATTTTTTTTTTTATTGACATATACTGTATTATTAGTTTCAGAGGTAGAATTTAGTGATTCATCAGTTGCGTACAACACCCAGTGCTCATTACTTCAAGTGCCCTCCTTCATGCCCATCACCCAGTTACCCCATCCTCCCACCCATCTCCCCTCCATCAACCCTCAGTTTGTATCCTAGAGTTAAGAGTCTCTTATGATTTGTCTCCCTCTCTGTTTTTATCTTATTTTATTTTTCCTTCCCTTCCCCTATGTTCATCTGTTTTGTCTCTTAAATTCCACATATGAGTGAAATCATATGGTATTTGTCTTTCTCTGACTTACTTCGCTTAGCATAATAGCCTCTAGTTCCATCCATGTCGTTGCAAATGGCAAGATTACATTCTTTTTGATGGCTGAGTAATATTTCATTGTGTATATAATATACACCACATCTTCTTTATCCATTCATCTGTCGATGGATGTCTGGGCTCTTTCCATAGTTTGGCCATTGTGGACTTTGCTACTATAAACATTGGGGTGCAGGTACCCCTTCGGATCACTACATTTGTATCTTTGGGGTACTCAGTAGTGCAATTGCTGGGTCATAGGGTAGCTCTATTTTCAACTTTTTGAGGAATCTCCATACTGTTTTTCAGAGAGGCTGCACCAGCTTGCATTCCCAACAGTGTAGGAGGGTTCCCCTTTCTCCGCTTCCTTGCCAACATCTATTGTTTCCTGACTTGTTAATTTTAGCCATTCTGACTGGTATGAGGTGGTATCTCACTGAGGTTTTGATTTGGATTTCCCTGATGCCGAGCGATGTTGAACACTTTTTCATGTGTCTTTTGGCCATTTGGATGTCTTCTTTGCAGAAATGTCTGTTCATGTCTTCTGCCCATTTCTTGATTGGATTAGTTATTCTTTGGGTGTTGAGTTTTATAAGTTCTCTATAGATTTTGGATACTAGCCCTTTATCTGATATGTCATTTGCACATATCTTCTCCCATTTCATAGGTTGCCTTTTAGTTTTGTTGACGGTTTCCTTTGCTGTGAAAAAGCTTTTTATCTTGACGAAGTCCCATTAGTTCATTTTTGCTTTTGTTTCTTTTGCCTTTGGAGACATGTATAGCAAGAAGTTGCTGTGGCTGTGGTTGAAGAGGTTGCTGCCTATGTTCTCCTCTAGGATTTTGATAGATTCCTGTCTCAAATTTAGGTCTTTCATCCATTTTGAGTTTATTTTTGTGTATGGTGTGATACTTTCTGTAGAAAACACAAAAGAATCCACCCCAAAATTGCTAGAACTGATACAGAAATTCAGCAAAGTCACAGCCTATAAAATCGATGCATAGAAGTCAGTTGCATTTCTGCACACTAACAATAAGGCAGAAGAAGGAAATTAAGGAATTGATCCCATTTACAATTGCACCAAAAACCATAAGGTGCCAAGGAACAAACCTAACCAAAGAGGTAAAGGATCTGTACTCTGAAAACTATAGAACCCTTATGAAAGAAATTGAGGAAGACACAAAGAAATGGAAAATATTCCATGCTCCTAGATTAGAAGAACAAATATTGTTAAAATGTCTATGCTACCCAAAGCAATCTATGCATTCAGTGCAATCCCTATCAAAATACCATCAGCATTTTTCATAGAGCTGAAACAAATAATCCTAAAATTTGTATGGAACCAGAAACATTATTTTATCTCCAAAAAATTGTTCATGTGCAGTGTTTGGCCAATCTCAATGTCATTACCTGCGATTTTGAATTATAGAGCAAGCTCATTGGACAGAAAATCACAACCACCCCAATAGTAAAATAACTATTGCTCGTTAGGCGTATACTATTAGCCGGGCATACTTCTAAGCGTTTTACATTTATGTCATTTAATTTTCACAACCACCCTAACATTTCCCGTTTTACAAATGCGGAAACTGAGACCAGAGGGAATAATTTATACACAGTTCCACAGCTAGTAAAGTGGGTGGCCATTTTCCTTGGAATATATTTTCTTGTCTCTAAGTGATAATATTAGAAAAAAATATGTATATATAAGGTTCATAATTGCTACTGTGGTTTTTAATATGAAACAGAGTCCTTTATACAATTGCTCAAGTGTAATTAGGTAACACTAATGACAGTAACTACAGAACAAACCAGATAAACAAAACTATACCTGTCATACACAAGATATATATGTAATCTTTCTTGACATGCTAAAGTAGTTCTGAGCCCACAGACCTATCCTCAGCACTGATGAGAAAGTCAGCCTTCATATATCACCTTGAAGGTTCACTTTCAGGCTGAGCAGACAGACCCTGAGTGGAGAGCCTGCTTCTCAGAAAGTCTTGAGCTGTTTCTGCCACCAAAGGGTCAGTAGAAAGGAGAGCACATCATAGAGAGACCTGCAGGTGCTCACAGAAAACTCACATCTGCAAATTCCCAAACCAAAGAGAAGCTCATTATGTATTTCCTGCTTTTTCCTTTGAAATCATAATCATTTAAATTTCGCAATTTCCCATCCTCACACTTTATATTTTAGTAACATGTTTTGCATTTGGTGTTATACTACTAAATCCCTAAAAGAAGATTTTTCCTCCTTTTCAGTGATTAAACAAAAAAATTCATAATAACAACAAAACATAATAGAAAATTAACCTGGTTTCCTCAAAGTTTCCTTACCACTAGTCTCTGGAGCCACTTTAACAATTAATTATTGAAACTTATAACATGTATTTCTTGGAGTAACTTGTCTAAGTATCACTAACCTTCTGTTGATTCACCTCCCCTGCCATCAAATAAGTCTGATACTACACCAGTATGCATTCATCTTTTCTAGCAGTGTATTTATATTTTTGGGGTTTTGTACAGTGTAAATGCACATCACCTGTATTTCTTAGCAAAAAACTTTCAGTAATACACTTGAAAATTGACTTTTAAGATTGAAAGAGGTTCTAAAAGAATACAAATAGAGTGAATACTTTTAAAAATACAATTACACAATTTGTATTTAAAAATAGCAAATGAGAATGAATGAAACAGGAACCTGGCTATAGATCTAATTCTTTTTTTTTTTTAAGATGTTATTTGTCAGAGAGAGAGAGAGAGAGAACAAGGAGGGAGAGTGGCAGGCAGAGGGAGAGGGAGAAGCAGGCTCCCCACTGAGCAAGGAGCCTGATGCGGGACTCAATCCCAGGACCCTGGGATCATGACCTGAGCTGAAGGCAGACGCTTAACCAACTGAGCCACCCAGACGTCCCTCTAGATCTAATTTTTGAATGGTAACAGCAATGGAGTAATGGGAAAGACAACTATAAATGCGGGCTGCAATCTGACACTGCACTAGAATTATTTGTTTTAAGCCCTTATAAATATGACACTGCTTCTTGGGTGGAAACTAGTCATGGGCAATCTAAACCTCTTGAAAAGTTCTTAGGATTTGGAAGTCCAAATAAAATTTTCCAACTGCAAAAGTAAATTCTACTTTCTTTCG
This sequence comes from Phoca vitulina, assembly GCF_004348235.1. Classification (NCBI taxonomy): domain Eukaryota; kingdom Metazoa; phylum Chordata; class Mammalia; order Carnivora; family Phocidae; genus Phoca; species Phoca vitulina. The sequence continues at coordinate 45,097,631 of NW_022589709.1, forward strand.
TGCTTCCAGACTCAAGGAAAAAAATACACATACACCTGAATGTCAGATAACATTTTCTACATTCTCTAACTGAAGAGAGCTATAGGGGGCAATCATTAATAAACACTTTCATGAGGGGTTTCTGAAATGATCCTAAAATGAGCAGTGAAAATCTGTAGTCCCATAGAGTAGAAAGACTTGTTCACACAGGAAATCATCTTTTATAGTCACTGTAAAAGATAAAAACTGATTAGGTTAACTATTAATTCTGTTAACCTACTGCAAGGTATCTGCTTAAGACAAATTACTTACCTACAGAATATCTCCTGTAAATGAAACTATGGAGGGACTCTGGGGGTAGAGAGGAAGACCACATCTTTCTTTTTTTTTTTTTCAACAATCGTTGTTGAGTATCTACTAGATGCCAGGCACTGTTCTAGGTGCTCAGGATATTGGTGGTGAATGAAAAAGATACAAACGTCTATATTACAATGTGTATTCTGGAGGGAGGAATAGACAATAAGTAAGATACATAGCAATAACAAGTGCTGTAAAGAAAAATAAAGCAAGAAAATGGACTAAGAAGTGATGTCAGGAGGAGTAGAGCAATTACAAGTGTCCGGGAACAATGGTTCTTCACTGGAAAGATGGTAAAGAAAGTGAAGGAGGAATCAAGGAGGATGTCTGCAGGAAAATCATTCTGGGGAAAGGGGATGAGCACAAAGGCTCAGAGGCAGGAGATTGCTAAGGTGTAAGAACAGCATGGAGGCCAGTGTGGCTGGAGTAGAATATGGGAGAAAAAGAGGAGCAGGAGATGAGGACAGAGAGGGAAAAGGGGACAGATTACCTAGTGTCTTATTATATGGGTCATTGTAATGACTTCTCACTTTTACTCTGAGAAGGGAGCCACTGTAGGAGTTTGAGCAGAGGTGAGAAATGTTCTAACTTAGGTTTTTAAATGTTCAGTCCCAGAGTCACAAAGAAACTGATACATAACAAATAATTACACTATCAAAGAATGAAGGCAATCACTAATATATTTTTAGTTAATGAACCGAGTGCTTACTATGTGGTAAGTAGGTTATTTCACAAATGTGCACAGGACACCAATTCTATGATTCAGTTGAGGAAATTGAATCCTGGAGAGTTTATACAACTAATCCATTACCAGACAGCAAAGTGTAGCGGAGCTGGCTTTCAAACCTAAGCGTTCTGAACTCTGACTCCTTACAAGGGAAGCTTGTGCTTTCTGGTTTCTCCGATGCTCAGGGCAATACAACAGAGGGACTGATTTGTTCTCTCTGGAAGGTCGAAGCAGGCTCCACAAAGAAAGTAATGATTGAAATAGACGAGAAGAATGAGTAGTTTGCCTGGAAGAGAATAGGCACAACGCCATCCAAACCAAGGAAATACGATGGCAGTTCAGGAAGAGGTTGTGTATGGCTGCAGCTTGGTTAGCCCATAGCAGCATCCTGAGATGACAGAAGACAGGTGGTTTTAACAGGTCCTGACTCAAAAGGAAGGTTTTCCTCTTTGCTGAGATTTTTTTTTTTTTTTCCTAAAACCAATCAAGGGTAAGAAGAGCCCCACTAAAATGTTTGCTTGTAGACAATAATCATATGTATAATTATGTATTTGCTATTTAACTTCTCCTATAGACGGCAGGCCTTCTGAGGGCCGGAACCTGATGTCTTATTTACTGTTGCTTCCCAGCTCCTAATACTGTGCCTGCAATAAGTGCCTGGGAACAATTTGTTGAAAACTATGGATGCTTAGAATATGTAAGAGTGTTGGGTTACACGTGTTTTCAGGAGTAATGTATACTTCTCTTTTGCAAGTTCAAGTCCAGGAGTGGGTTTGAATGGGAGCCATGCAGAGCTAGGCACCATGTCCCTCTGCCCTCCAAGGAAAATGGAGCATTCACACAACTAGCATATGCTACATGGAGGGGCTAGCCAAATTCCCTCAGCCTAGATGTCAGTGATTCACTAGACTCCTCATTTCCACAGATTCCAAGATCTTGTTATCTGAGAGGAAAGAATCAACTCAACTAGGAAACGAATAGACTTTGTTAGGTTATCAACCCCTGGCAGGGGAAACCCTCTCATCTCCACGTCTTCCTTATCAGGAATAGCACCAATGATGTCATGCAGGAGACAATACAGAGATGAGCCAAGTTCCTGTTCCCAAAGACTTAACAGCTGAAAGAAAATAACACCCTGCTGGAAAAGGAAGTTATGCCTGATTAATCTAGACTGATAGGAGGGTCTCAAGTGAGCATGTGTATAAAATGGACTGAAGTTCTATCCATTTCAAAAATGTATCTAGATTTATTTTATTTATTTTTATTTTTTTTGGTGCCTAGATTTTAAAAAGGACATTGTCAACCTTCTCCGCTAAAATTTAAAAGTATTCCTCCATTGGATGGGAGACTAAGTGGAAGGTGATAAAGAAATAGGAATCAATGGTTAAGACAAAAATTGGTTTTCTCTAGGAAGAAGTATAAAAAGATGATGCTACATGGAAATCACTAGGAAATCTTACTTGGAATATTTACAAGTGATGTAGATTCCAGAACAATAATTATTTATATAAATTCACTTTTCAGGGTCCCTAAATCACCTAAATTTGTATTCAAATATGTATTTCTATTACAAAATAACCTAGTGGCTACGAGTCATTAGGGTTTTATATCAGAAGTGTGAGGACCCTATTCTCAGCTCTACATATAACAAGTTAGATGATCTTGGAAAACTTAGCCTTTCAGGTTCATCAGTTTCCAAAATAGGTACAATAAGACACCTTGCATTGTTTTGCAGTATAGGTTATATATGATAATGTGCCCAAGATACTTAGCATATACTTAAAATAATAGATACAGTTTTCTCTAAATACATGGCAGTTGTTATTATCACTATACTGTAGGGTTTTTTTTTTAATCAAGTTCCCAAAATAATCCATTATTCAAAAACGAACACAGAGGTAAAAACCATTGATCTAGGACAATAGTTCTCAAAGTGTAGTCTGTGGAGCCCTTAGTCCTCAAGATCATTTCAGGGTATCTGAGAGGTATAAGCTATTTCTATAATAATACTACAATGTAATTTTTTTCACCGTGTTGGCATTTGCTTTGCACTGATGTTGCAAAAGCAATTACAAATAAACTTGCCGATGTCTTCATACAGATCAGGTAGCAGCACCAAACTGTCCTAGTTGTCACTGTACACTCGTTTAAAGAACAACTGCTTTACTTAAGGTCCTTGATGAATAAAATGAATTGTATTTACTAAGGTTTTACCCTTAACATGTCTTTTTAACATTTTGTGCAACTGAACAGGAAGTACTTACAAAGCATTCCTACTGAACGTTGGAAGTATGATGGTGGTCTCCAGGAAAAGCACTTACACAAGTTTTTGTGGAACACCATTTTTATTCAAAACAAAATAGCTAAAAACAAATTATGGCCACACACCTGAGTATTTGGCACAAGTTGGTTTTTTTTTGTTTATTTTGTTTTTTTTCAAAAATGAAGTAAACAGTCAACAGTATCAGTTTAGAAAAACAACCCCCAATATTTGCTAAAAGTGATGAAATATGATTTCTAAGTAAAAATTAGTTTTGAAAAATGGTATTCACCACTGTGAACTTGAATGTGTCTCCATACCTAAAGATATTTCTGATGGGATTTGTGGGAATATTAATGAATGTGATTTTTGACATTGTAAAGTGAAGTATCTTAGCATTTGAAAAATATCCATAACCCATCGAAGTGATATTTTACAAGCAATCTATATGTGGTACTACAAAATCAACCACACATCTGTAAAAGATCTATTCAGAGTATAAGACAGACATAGGGATTTTGCTATAACAAAATATCTTGAAAACCTCATTGATATAATTTCAGATAGAATGTTGCAAGCAATCTTTAAAAAACTATCACATGTCAAGTTTTGGTATGGTAACAGAAAAGAAAATCCACAATAATCTGGAACGGCTACTAAAATATGCCTTCCTTTTCCAACTACACATGTATGTGAAGCCAGGTGTTTTTTTGTTGGTTTTTTTTTTGTTTTTTTTAATCTTTAGGAATCTCAATTATCTTTATTTTTTTACTAACATATAATGTATTATTTGTTTCAGGGGTACAGGTCTGTGATTCATCAGTCTTACACAATTCACAACGCTCACCGTAGCACATACCCTCCCCAATGTCCACCACCCAGCCACCCCATCCCTCCCACCCCCCTCCACTCCAGCAACCCTCAGTTTGTTTCCTGAGATTAAGAGTCTCTTATGGTTTGTCTCCCTCTCTGGTTTCATCTTGTTTCATTTTCCCTTTCCTTCCCTTATAATCCTCTGTCTTGTTTCTCAAATTCCTCATATCATTGAGATCACATGATACTTGTCTTTCTCTGATTGACTTATTTCATTTAGCATAATACCCTCTAGTTCCATCCACGTTGTTGCAAATGGCAAGATTTCATTTTTTGATGGCTGCATAATATTCCATTGTATATGTATACCTTATCTTCTTTATCCATTCATCTGTTGATGGACATCTTGGCTCTTCCCATAGTTTGGCTATTGTGGACATTGCTGCTATAAACATTGGGGTGCACATGCCCCTTCGGATCACTACATTTGTATCTTTGGAGTAAATACCCAGTAGTGCAATTGCTGGGTTGTAGGGTAGCTCTATTTTCAACTTTTTGAGGAAACTCCATCCTGTTTTCCAGAGCGGTGAAGCCAGTTTTTTTTTTTTTATTTACTTCAGCCAAAGCAACATACGGCAACAGGTGAAATGCAAAAGTAGTAGAGTATCCAGCTATCACCTAATTGTCAGACACTTACTTGTCACTGACATGATATCACACTCAAGTGCATGGTTCATTTCAGCTTAAGTAGAATTAAACCTTGATGGAACTTAATATTAAAAGAAAACATGACCAAGGGCTAAGTTAGCATTTACTATCTCCTATAGTTAACTATTTAAAAGTTTGGAAAACCTATAATTAATCATTAATTGCTATTCAGCAGACAAATAAGGGCAAGTTATAACATTATTGTGGACCCTATGAATGAGGAGGAAAGTGACTTTCCAAGAGTCAGTACCTACTTAATTCTAAATACAACCTGGGAACTAAATTCAATACCTCCCTCCCATATTCTTAATCTCTGGGTAACAGCAATATTTCCAATGTGGCCTTACCTTTCACTGACATGGGTTATAAAAGGACAGGAAAATTATATGTGTGAATTATCTTCCTATGTGTGACTTATCTTTCATAATTTATCTTTCATAACTCCTTCAGGGAATTAAACTTGTTTTAGTCATGAATCCAACTCATACCATATTTAACTGTTTTTGAATCAAACTTTCTGCATCATGCCATCCAGAAGTCCACAGAAGGGGGGAAAAAAGTATTTAAATCACATCAGTAATTTGCAGTAGGTTCCTGAATTGCCCCTTGGATAGTTTGATGCTAGTCCAAAAATAAATTTAAAAAAATGTAAAACTTGGGGCACCTGAGTGGCTCAGTTGTTAAGTGTCTGCCTTTGGCTCTGGTCATGATCCCAGGGTTCTGGGATCGAGCCCCACTTAGGGCTCCCTGCTCAGCAGGAAGCCTGCTTCTCCCCCTGCTTGTGTTCCCTCTCTCGCTGTCTCTCTCTCTGTCAAATAAATAAATAAAATCTTTAAAAAGAAAAAAAAAGGGCGCCTGGGTGGCTCAGTTGGTTAAGTGACTGCCTTCGGCTCAGGTCATGATCCTGGAGTCCCAGGATCGAGTCCCGCATCGGGCTCCCTGCTCAGCAGGGAGTCTGCTTCTCCCTCTGACCCTCCCCCCTCTCATGCTCTCTCTCTATCTCATTCTCTCTCTCAAATAAATAAATAAAATCTTTAAAAAAAAAATAAAATAAAATAAAAAAAGAAAAAGAAAAAAAAAGTAAAACTTACATATACTCCTTTTAAATGAAAGAGTTGAATTTCATGTCATAAACATCACTGTCACAGTAAAATGCCTTCTTTATTGATTTTCCTTAACTTATTGCTTAATATAGCAAACGTTATCAAAAGCTATGCAAACCTGAAGGTAGACTATTTGTATGTGTTTTTGAATCTTGAGGATCTATGACAATTGAGGACCCTGTGATATCAGTATTTCTTCAGTACTTGTTTGTACTCAAGAAATAGTCACCTCTTGAATGCCAATTTTGAATGAGTGTGCCTTGCCACATTCTTTTTTGTATTTTTGCTTCCTTATTCCAATGCCTTGTATAAAATAACTGCAGATTAGTATTTCACTCACATCACTTTCATCAATGAATTCATTTATTAACACAGTAGATATGGCTTGTAATACAAATTTTCATGTATACTTTGAATAATTCAATCCATTAAAGAGAATTCTATAGAATAACCAGTGACAGACTTGTAACTTTAAAAGCAATGAAAGCAATTTTTAATGTGCTTATATTTGACTTGACATATTTTCACATTTCATACTCCTGAAGTACATTTTTAAATAAATACTTTGAAATCACTGCTATTACAAATAAATATGTTATCATTCTGTTTCTGGGAATCAAGACAGGGATAGTATTTGATGATACTGCCCTGAAAATGAATTTTAATTTTCAATCTCATGATGGTAATTCTTAAAACTATTATTCTTCAGTTGTTGCAGCTGTAGAGCTGAATGTCAAGTTCACAGTTTGCATATTTGTGCAGATTTGTTTAGAAAATGGGCTCTGTTGTGAACTTGTTTCAAAATTGCCAAATGGGTGTGTAATGAAAACACATCTGCTAAACAAAAAAGAGAAACCAGGTTTGAGAAAGGAATTAGGAAGGAAACATTAGTTTTAAAAGTTCTTTTATAATTAAAGTGTGTTGCAAATGAAGTGGATCTTTGCCCAAACATGCTATTCATAGCATCCATAATCATCAAATAGCAGGCACTCCAGGCAGAGCCAGAAGTAGATCAGCCACAAGCAATTACGAATAAAGCAGAAGAGGGGGTGGCAGTTGGGGGTGAGTTAGCAGGGGTGTGATTTTCCAATATCAAGTACCAAGAAAACATATGTTTAAAAAAATCAACAATTAAAGTGACCTTGTGTGTCTTTCCCTAATGAGTGGAGAGAAAATTTTGACAGGAATTTTTAAAATTTTCTTTGATTTAGGGTGTCAGCATTTTGATCTGCTCAAATGCCACCTCATCAGTGAAGTTTTCTCTCCAAATACATACGTACATATACATATACATGATGTGTACATACATACATATGTGTGTATGTAGACGTATAGTGAGAGAAAACCTTACTGGTGGTGATGTCACAAATTTTATTTATAAATTTGAAATCCCATCCCCCTTTGCGCCATTGAATATATCTTATATCGCCTTGATTATCTCTTTATTATCTAACCCACCCAAAATAAAAGGCTCATAAGAACAAAAACTATTCTCAGTTCTCTGCTAGAGCCCTATAACCAGCACCTGACACAGAGCTGACGTCCATAAAAATGTGTTTAATACATGAAAAAAAATCACTAAATATGAGCCTCTTCTTAGCACTGAGAGAAATACAAACATTTATCCAGTATGTTTTGGTGTATCTCTGCCTGAGTAAAGAGGCTCCTTTTGATCCTATACTTCTATAAAACATCCATATATCTTAGGAAAACATTCCACATATAATTAGAATATCTTTGTAAATATAGAAGTAGGTCATGTCTTCTCTTTATAGCATTATATTCACTTGAGAAAGAAATTTGCTTCTAGCTTATAAATCTGTATTTGGCCATTGGTTATTATTTATCACTCTTTATTCACACTCAGTTTGAGAATTCAGAGTTTGCTGTACATCTTTATAAGTGAAACAGTGAATGCTTTTCCAAGTAGCTTTTATTTATTTGAATAATCCAGCTTTAATATCAATTCAAGGACAGAAGGACAGTAGGAAGGAATTAACTTCCTAATAGCATTATATAGACCACATTCCTCATTTTTGCTCTCCCATCAAACCTTAACAATAATTGGACATTAGAGAACAAAATTGGTAATTGAGTTCCCTTTCACCAAGCACAAATTCTGCCCGGAACAGAAAGGAATTGTTTTCAAAATGCAAAGCCAATCAATCATGTTACCCCCCATGCTTAAAGTCCTGCAGTAGCTTTTCATTGCTCTTGAAGTGAAGAACAACATCCTCAACTCTGCTGTCATGTCCACCTGGTCTGGCCCTTGCTTATCTCCCCAGTCTCATTAATCATCACTCTCTCATTTGGTCTGTGAGCTCAGGCCAAACTGCCTTCTCTCAATTGCTAAATTCTCCATTCTTTTTCCAAATGTCAGGCCTCTGTGCTGTTTTGTCCGTAAGGCTTTTCTCCATCCCACTCCCCCATATCAACACTAATCATCCTTCAGATCCCAGCTCTGAGGTCCCTCTTTCTCTGGCAGCTTTCTCTTCCTCAAGTTCTCATTCCAGGCCAGGGTCTTTCATCATAAGCTCCCATAGATAGTCCTCCCTTTCCTCCCTTTCCTCCCTTTCCTCCCTTTCCTCCCTTTCTCCCTCCTTTCCTATCTCTACATACCTCCAGTTGTGATCATACATCTTTTGCACTCTCATTTGACTAATACCTGTCTCCCAACTCCTCTGTTGGAGAGCAGAGACACATCTTGTGTTCACCGTTGCTTCCCTAGCTCAAGAACAGTGCATGGCATATGTAATAGGAGGTCACTAATACTTGCTACATAGATGAAAGCAGACAATTTTCAAACTGCATAACTTGCCTTGCTGATGGAAGTCAACTATTTAAGTAGTTTTAAAATACTCTTAGCTTAATACAGCAATAATTGAGGTATGAAATGATGTTTACAGCCTTTCCTTGTTGCTGTGAACATAAATAGTTAAAGAGCAGGAAATGAAGAAGGAAGGTGAAACATTGAGAAGTATCAACCTCAGGGGCTTCTTAACCTGTGCCTCTAAGTCCATCTAGTGTTAGGACACTCACTTCAATAGGGAGTAGAGAATTCAGTAGCATTCATGAAAAGACTCTAGAATAGTTATGCCAATGATCTTCAAGAAAACAGTTTTATAAGAAAATGTTGATAGTAATCATGAATCAAAGAGGAAAAGTTGGGAAGTGTGAAAACAAAGCACCCGGACCCTGCTGAACATTTCTAGGGAAATAAATATTTAGTTACTCCATGGTGAGAAGGTCATGTTTTGTGATATGAAATGTTTCATGCCTCATAGCCCAGAAGTTACGAGAGATCCGTCAGTAATCAGAGTAACACCATCCGTTAACCAAAGCAAGAGATGACACAGGGATGATAAATGAAGTGTCTCTTTAGAAATGGAAAAAAATGAATGAAGACTTCAGACATTGAAATCAGTCTGGTTTCCCTCTGGGATTTCTGAGAGGATTTTACATTTAAGTTTTCTCACTTGATCTCTGCCTTATTTTTGTGTGGATTCAGGCCTGTTAACACTTCCAGTACAAACTCAAATCAACAAAAAATAATCAGAATACATGGAGAAGAGAGACTGGATGCTGGCTGAGCTTGTTATCCTGGATCTGATATTGAGTAATTGTGTGACCTTGATGAAATAACTTGACCTCTCTCTTGAGTCTGACTTGCTGCAGAACAGAATTTAATGAGAAACCTACACATGATAGTTGTTAGGCTTCCTAACATACCCCGAAGGGGATCCATGTTAATGTTTCCTTTTACCTTAGTATATGTGAGTGTGTGTGTGTGTGTGTGTGTGTGTGTGTGTGTGTGTGCCTGTGAACTCAAGGTGTGTTTCAGAGTGCTGAGAAGGCTTTTTTTGGTTTCCTTCAGAAATCTCTTCCTAACCTGCCCAATGATGCATGGAATTCCTCAAAAGGGGCAGAGCATTTCATGCTATAATTAGCATTAGAAATTAACATACAAATCACTGTGGGAGAGGTGACACATAGAATTTCATACTATGACTTAAAAAGATTTCAAGGAACTTTTTCTAAGAGTAAATTTTGACAGGGTTAAGAAGTCGAGGAAAGTGAATGCTTACAGACGGGGAAGAATAAAAAGGAGAACACTTAGAGTACCAAAAGCACATTTCGCTTGCTTCACATCTTCTCCTGGAACTGGCCCTGGGGAGCACCTTGGAGAGGACAGTTACATACCCTTTGAGTTTTGGTAGGAAACACCTCACTTCCATCCCCAGGAGAACATAAGCTTAGAGGGTTGTACCTTGTTGAACCTCTCCATTCACACTGAGAACACTTAGATTTCTGAGCAGTGCTAGCCAACACTAGGAACTGCACCTATGAGAGCCCATCTGATGGTACAGTAGCAAACGGAATATACTGGACCACCAGTGTTTAAAACATGAAGATCAGTGACAGTTCAGGGAGGTTAATGTCATAACTTTTGCTTGTTTTTGACTGTTTTTATATAATTTTTGTTTGCTTATTTATTTGGTAGCCAGAATGGAAAGCATATCTTTTTAAAATATCCATAGAATAGGACACTCTAGGCATTTCCCATAGCCTTATACTTAATAATAACAACCCGTTGCTAAGGATCACAGTACTGATGGCATATGAAATTACTAGGAGGATGCAGCCTTTCTGACAGGCTCATTTAGTCTGATTTTGATAAAATAACAATTCAGTGAAAGGAGTTTCTGTGTTTTGAGTATTCTGGCATATTCTGGCATATTCTAGATTGAACATTAAATAATAGTGTCTTGTTCTGTATCTAATATTTGTTCCCAGCATATCTGTCCTCAATACCCTTCCCAGTGTTTCCTTGTTTTCATGAACTTTCATTTTCTTTGCCTTTTGCCACAATCATCAAGAAAGGATAGGTTGAAAATGAAGGTCAGGAAGCTGCTGAGTCTCTGTGAGTGTATATAAGTGGTATCATGTTGACTCAGAGTCCGAAGACGTGTGGAGAAAACAGAGATAGGTAAAAAGAATTAAAAAAAAAAAAAAATTAGGTAGTTACTGACATTGTAGAGAGCGCCAGCAATCTGACACGAGGGACAAAGCCTACTTGGGACCAAAGATACAAGTATTCGAGTCAGAAAGAGGATTGTGTCCAGGATTGCTTTGGTCATCTCTCCAAAAGCCTTTCATTTGAATGTCATTTTCTAGAAAGCCCCACCCTCAGCGGCTTTCATAACGGGTATCTTGAAGACAGTGCTGGTCTTCTGACACCTTCAGGTGTAGAGAATTCCCTCTTCTCCGGCACCAAACAACATTTTTTGTAGCCTGGTTTAACAATTCAAGAATCCTTTCAAGATTTTGCAATCCAAACTACTGTCAAGAATAGGTATCCTAGGGGCACCTGGCTGGCTCAGTTGGTGGAGCATGGGATTCTTGATCTCAGGGTTGTGAGTTTGAGCCCCACGTTGGGTGTAGAGATTGCTTAAAAATAAAAATCTTAAAAAAAAATCTTAATCATGATGAGGTTGAGATATTATATAAGACTAGATGTGGGAAGAAAGAGATCAAGAAAGAGAAAGATAATCATAGTGAAATACAGGATCTGTAAATCCCAGGACACCACTCCAGTGTGTCCATAATTGCTGATTCTCAGTATTGCTCTGAACTTAAGTACTTTCTACTGAACTCTGTTGAATGGTCCAAGAAGGATATTTTTAAATTAAAGAGTGAATAAAGAATAGTAAGAGACTAATATAATTTCCGATATTTTAGTCTCCCAGCTATACAAGGCATGTAGACTACCAAGACAGAGACTGTCAGGGCACCTGGGTGGCTCAGTCGCTTAAGCGTCTGCCTTCGGCTCAGGTCATGATCCCAGAGTTTTGGGCTCCAGCCCCAGGTCAGGCTCCCTTATCAGTGCTCCCCTGCTACCCTTCACCCCACTCATGCTTGCTCTCTCTCTCAAATAAATAAATAAAATCTTTTTTTATTTTAAGAGACTATCAAATTATAGGTTTACAGATACCCCCCCCCAAGATCGTTTAGTTCCCATTTCTGTATCTACCTAAACAAGGAATTCTGAAAATCATTAATTTTTTTAAATGGGATTTTTATTTTTTAAAGATATTTATTTATTTATTTATTTATTTGTCTGTCTGTCAGACAGCAAGAGAGTGCACACAAGCAGGGGGAGCGGCAGAGGGAGAACAGGCTTTTTATTTTGTAAAGATATTTATTTATTTATTTATTTATTTATTTATTTATTTGTTTATCTGTCAGACAGCAAGAGAGTGCGCACAAGCAGGGGGAGTGGCAGAGGGAGAACAGGCTTCCCACAGAGCAGGGAGCCCGATGCGGGGCTTGATCCCAGGACGCTGGGATCATGACCTGAGCCGAAGGCAGACATTTAACTGACTGAGCCACTCAGGCATCTGAAAATCTTTAAATATATACATAAACCCTTAACTAAAATAATCCTCTGACAACCATATAACATTGCTTTTCCTCAATCAAATATTTTCAATTAGAATTAAAGTTTGTTATATGTAATACAAATTTGGCTTCAAATTAAGACAATTTTTTTCTGTCTTGTTTCACTATATTTCATACTGATTCTCTTATACATACCTTCTGTTATACTTTAAATAAAGGTATTAGATGGTTTTTTACCTTGGTAGAGTCAAATTGCTTAGGGCTGCACATTCATTTTTTATGTTCAGGCTATAGTGACAAATTCAATCTTCATAAACATGCTGCTTTATATGGTGCTTTATACCTGGGCAGTTTGCAGTTCCAAGGACAGCGATGACAAAAATTGTTGAGTCAAAAGCTCAATCTGTGACTTGATTCCTCCAATTCTAGTTTTCACAACAATTGAGTGTCACAACTTTACTCGGAGTTGAGTGTTATACTTGAAACTGACTGTGGAAAACAAAACAAAAACAACCCTCTTATTTAGATATGGATACTATAGAAGGAGAGGGAAGAATATACAGAAGATCTCTTAGGGACTGCTCACTGCTCGCTTCAGGATATTTTTGAAAACAGAAATTAAATCTCCACAGCCAAAAACGCCTGGAACCAGGGCCGTGCTGAGCTGCAGACTGGGCCTGTCTCCACAGCCACGCTGCGGCAGCTTTGGCCATTAACCCTGGGCTCAGGGCCACTCTGGCAGCTCTGCCAACCAGAACAGGCCGGGGAGGTGTGGCTTTGGGGCAGCCTTGCTGGCTCCCCAGGACTCTGCAGGGGAAAACTCTAATAGGATTCCTGAGAAGCACTAGAGCCAACCAGAGTGCCGATGCCACGTTCATCCTTTGGCTACTCTAACTCAAGTCCCTGGTGAGGCTGAGGGAAAACATGGAAATGATCAGTTTTTGCTAATTCCTGAGATATTCCTGTTCCTCCTTCACTAGGAAAGCGTGACTCTGGACAACCTTTCAAAATCCCATCTCTACCAATCCCACGGTCTTTCATCTCCTCCTCTAACTGGATTTTGGGTAGTCAAGGAGGATGTGAGCAAGCAACACATGTGTAACTAAAATCATTCACAGCGGGAGCCAGCCTAGGTCCCATGGAACTGACACTCGAAGTGCTGGTTCCAGAAGTTGTATGACTGCCATGACTTCGAGATTTGGCACTGTGTGTGCCAATTGGATGATTGCAAGCCACCAAACCAGGTCATTTGGGTCCATCATATTCCATCTGGGAACTGAATTATTTCATCTGGCTGCCCAAAATAGTCAGATTAACTAGAAAACTGCCAGGCTATTTAGGGCTTTGGTCTGTAAATACAAAACAGTAAGAAGTCCCATGCATTGTAGATTTTAGGGAATTTAAAATGTGCCATCAGATCCTTCCCATAGAGTCCTCTATGGCATGCATGTGCTAGCCTGCGGATGTAGTAGACTGCAGGGTAATGTCTCTATCCAAGGGCTATGTTTCATACTTTCCTCTCCTCAGCTTTTGCACTAGGAGGGAAATCCATAATGGAAACTGACCTGCTGGAGCTCAGATTATTTTTGGTGATCAAAGAAAAACATTTGATTCTTGGACATTGTTTTCCCTTGTGGAACAAGAATTTTAATTTGTGCCATTGGTTTGCTCTCTCCTTACCCAAAGGAAAATGAGAAAATTAGAGTATGGATCCTAAAATAGGTTGTATTTCTGAACTCACTGGCAATTAATAATAGATATCTCTAACCCCTAGACAATTAGTTAGTGTTCATATATAATTCCCTCGACTCACAGAGGGGAAATAAACAAACAAAAAGGCTAAAGCTGAGTGTAAAATCTAATCAGATGTTGTACACTTTTCCCCATAGCCAAAACGGAGACTTAAAAATTTATGCTATCCAATTACAATGTCTCTCACATCTAAAGAAAGGAAGAATGAAGCAGTTATTTAAAATACCATTCCAGGTCAGAGCGTACCACTATTTCTGTCTGAATTTGTCTCCAGCTTTGTGCTCATTCTCCCTCCCCCAGGTTCTGGATCTTCTCTCTCAGGATTGACCTTATAATGGTACTGATCCAGACCAGTCTCAGAGCAATGGAGACCCTCAGTTCTGAGGAGATTAATCTCCCTGGGATTGAAAACCTATTTCAGGTTTGCATCTCTGTTCACTCCCAGCACTGTCAGTAAGATGGACAGTTAGCAGTCAACAAGAAAAACTCCCTTTGGTCACCCATGGTGCAGTAGCACATACACTATAAAATAGAAATATGTATTTATGGCATGCTATAAAGAAAGCTCTAATCTAAGGACTGAAAAAAAAAGTGAACAATAACGTCAACCACAGGCATTCATCTGTTTCATCCCCTTGCATTAAATTTTTACTTTCTCTTTTTTCCCCCTCAAACTGGGTAATTTAGACATTTCCTACAATACGTCTTCATTAGAGTACATAAATGTTTTATGGATGTGCGTTTAGAAAATTTGCTCTAACGCTTGAATTTGAGCAAGGCCATCACTAGAAGGAAAAAAAAAGCATCATTGACATCTGCTGAAGTGTTAATTTCTCTGAAAGCATAGAGTCTGTATTAACACAGACTTTCTCTTGCTGAATGATAAGTTTTAAAATTGTTGAAAGAATGCCAAAGGGTTTTCATGCAAAGATTGTGTCATTGTATCCCTGCTTTCCTGAAATTTGCTTTTTAAATCTTTTATTCTAAAATCTAAGGCTTCCAAAAAAATTATATTTATTTTTTCAAGTTTTTATTTAAATACAGTGTAATATTAGTTTCAGGTGTACAATCTCATGATTCAGCATTTATATACAACACCCAGTGCTCATCACAAATGCACTCCTTAATCCCCATCACCCATTTAACCCATCCCCCCACCTATGCTCCCTCTGGTAACCATCAGTTTGTTCTCTATAGTTAAGAATCTATGGTACCAAAACCCATTGGTGAAGCCCTATGCCTATTACAATTAAATTGAGAGAATGTAAAAACATAGGGTTGATAGGATTATGAAAGTTGTAATGTTTAATCTGATATTCTCTAAAGAAATCCTGGTAAGTTTAACTGAGTGTTTTATGGGAATGGATATTAAGTCTGGCTGAGGAACACTTCCCTTACCCTACTGTAAAACCATAACCTATTGATAAAGTCCTAACAGAGGCTACAGTGAGGAACATAAGGGTTGATGGAAATATGGTAAAAATTTGTAGGAGAATTTATATGTCTGAATACACTTTAAGACATCATGATGGCCAACAGACACATGAAAAGATGTTCAACATCACTCATCATCAGGGAAATGCAAATCAAAACTACGAGATATCAACTCACACCTCTCAGAATGGTTAAAATCAAAAACACAGGAAACAACAGGTGGTGGCAAGGATGTGGAGAAAGGGGAACCATCTTACGCTATTGGTGGGAGTGCAAACCGGTGCAGCCATTCTGGAAAACAGTATGGAGGTTCCTCAAAATTACATATATATTTAATGACAAGTGTTGTCTGATTGACAACATCAGACATAATTTAATCTTTTTTTCTTTTCCTTTTTAAGTGTTTTTATTTTAATTCCAGTTAACATACAGTGTAGTATTAGATTCTGGTATACAATATAAGGGTTTAACAATTCCATGCAATACCCAGTGCACTCCTTAATCCCCATCACCTATTTAACCCATCTCCCCACTTCCCTCCTTTCTGGTAACTATGAGTTTGTTCTCTATAGTTAAGAGTCTGTTGCTTGGTTTGCCGCCCCCCCCTTTCTTTCCCCTTCGGTCATTTTCTTCTTAAATTCTACATATAAGTGAAATCATATGGTATTTGTCTCTCTCTGACTGACTTATTTCACTTAGCATAATACTCTCTAGTTCCATCCATGTCCTTGCAAATGGAAAGATTTCATTCTTTTTTTATGGCTGAGGAATATTCCATTGAATATGAATATTATAGATATTCATAGATACCACTTCTTTATCCATTCATCAGTTGATGGACATTGGACAGTTGGGCTCTTTCCATAATTTGGCTATTGTAGATAATGGTGCTTTAAACATTAGGGTGCCTTCAAATTGATATTTTTGTATTTTTGGGTAAATACCTAGTAGTACAATTGTTGGAGTGTAGGGCAGTTCTAATTTTAATTTTCTGAGGAAACTCCATACTGTTTAACAGAGTGGCTGCACCAGCTTGCACTCCCGCTGGCAGTGTAAGAAGGTTCCCCATTCTCAGCATCCTTGCCAACACTTCTTGTTTCCTGTGTTGAGTTTAGCCATTCTGAAAGGTGTCAGTTGATATTTCATTATAGTTTTGATTTGTATTTCCCTGATGATGAGTGATGTTGAGCATCTTTTCATGTGTTTGTTGACCCTCTGGATGTCTTCCTTGGATAAATGTCTATTCATGTCTTCTCCCCATTTTTCAATTAGATTATTTGTTTTTTGGGTGTTGAGTTTTATAAGTTCTTTATGCATTTTGGATACTAACCCATTAGCAGACATGTCATTTGCAAATATCTTCTCCCATTTGTAGGTTGCCTTTTAGTTTTGTTGATTGTTTCCTTCACTGTGCAGAAGTTTTTATTTTGATGAAGTCCCAATATTTTATTTTTGCCTTTGTTTTCCCTGCCTCGGGAGATATATCTAGTAAGAAGTTGCAATGGCCAGTGTCAAAGAAGTTATGCCTATGTTGTCCTGTAGGATTTTAATGGTTTCAAGTCTCACATTTAGGTCTTTCATCCATTTTTAATTTATTTTTGTGTATGGTGTAAGAAAGTGATCCACTTTCATTCTTTTGCATTTTGCTGTCCATTTTCCCAACGCCACTTGTTAAAAAGAATGTCTTTGTCCCATTAGATATTCTTTCCTGCTTTGTCAAAGATTAATTGGCCATATATCTATGGGTTCATTTCTGGGCTTTTTGTTCTGTTCCATGGATCTATGTGTCTGTTTTTGTGTCAGTACCATACTGTTTTGTTAACTACAACTTTATAATATAACTTGAAATTTGGAATTGTGATGCCTCCAGCTTTGCTTTTTCTTCCTCAAAGTTGTTTTGGCTATTCAGGGTCTTTTGTGGTTCCATACAAAATTTAGGATTGTTTGTTCTAGCTCTGTGAAAAATGCTGGTGTTATTTTTATAGGGATTGCATTAAATGTGTAGATTGCTTTGGGTAGTGAAGACATTTTAAAAATACTTGTTTTTCCAATCCATGAGCATGGAATATTTGTCCATTTCTTTGTGTCATCTCCCATTTCTTTCCCCAGTGTTGTATAGTTTGCAGAGTACAGATCTTTTTCCTTTTTCATTAGGTTTTTTTTCCTAGGTATCTTAGGGGTTTTGGTGCAATTGTAAATGGAATTGATTCCTTGATTTCTCTTTCTACTGCTCCATTATTGGTGTATAGAAATCCAACAGATTTCTGTACATTGTTTTGTATTCTGTGACTTAGTTCATGTATCAGTTCTATCAGTTTTTTGGTAGAGTCTTCTGGCGTTTTCTATATAGAGTATCATGTCATCTGCAAATAATAAATGTTTGATTTCTTCCTTGCCAATTTGGATGTCTCTTTTTTTTCCTTGTATGATTGCTGTTGCTAAGACTTCCAGTACTATGTCAAATAACAGTGATGAGTTTGGACATCCCTCTTTTGTTCCTTACCATAGAGGAAAAGCTCTCAATTTTTCCCCATTGAGGATGATATTAGCTGTGGGTTTTTCATATATGGCCTTTATTATGTTGACATATGTTCCCTACAAACCTACTTTGTTGAGGGTTTTTATCATGGATGGATGCTGTACTTTGTCAAATGCTTTTTCTGCATCAATTGAAAGGATTGTATGGTTTTTATCTTTTTTTTTTATTAATGTGGTGTATCACATCGATTGATTTACAAATATTGAACCACCCTTACAGCCCAGGAATAAATCCAATTGATCATGGTAAATGATACTTTTGATGTAGTGTTGGATTTGGTTTATTGGTATTTTATTGAGAATTTTCACATCTATGTTCATCATGGATATTGGCCTGTAATTCTCCTTCTTGGTGGGGTCTTTATCTGGTTTTGATTTCAAGGTAATTGTGGCCTCATAGAATAAATTTGGAATTCTTCCTTTCTCTTCTGTTTGTTTGTTTGTTTGTTTTTGGAATAGTTTGAGAAGAATAGGTATTAACTCTTCTTTAAGTGTTTGGTAGAATCACCTGTGAAGCCATCTGGCCCTGGACTTTTGCTTCTTGGGATTTTTTTTTTTTTTTTAAAGAGGAAGAGTGTGGGGTGGGGAGGGGCAGAGGCAGAGGGGAGAGGGAGAGAGAGAATTTTAAACAGGATCCATGCCCAGTGCAGAGCCTAATGTGGGGCTCATTCTCACAACCCTGAGATCATGACCTGAGCCAAAAATCAAGACTGGGGTGCTTACTGACTGAGACAGCCAAGCGCCCTTCTTGGGAGATTTTTGATTATTTCAATTTCTTTGCTGGTTATCTGTCTGTTCAAGTTTTCTATGTCTTCCTGCTTCAGTTTTGGTAATTTAATAATATATTCATTGCTTCCATATTGTCCAATTTGTTTGCATATTCTTTTTCATGATATTCTCTTATAATTGCATTTCTGTGGTGTTGGTTGTTATTTACCCTCTCTAATTTGTGATTTTATTTATTTGGGTCCTTTCTCTTTTCTTTTTGATAAGTTTGGTTAGGGGTTTATCATTTTTATTAATTTTTTTTTAAAGAACAAGTTTCCGGTTTCATTGATCTGTTCTATTGGTTGTTTTTTTTTGTTCTGTTTTTTGTTTTGGGGGGGGTTTTTTGTTTGTTTGTTTTTTAGTTTCTGTAGCATTTTTTTTCTGCTTTGATCTTTATTATTTCCTTCCTTCTGCTGGCTTTAGGCTTCATTTGTTGCTCTTTTCCTAGCTCCTTTGGGTGTAAGTTTAGGCTGTTTGAGATTTTTCTTGCTTCTTGAGGTAGGCCTGTATTGCTGTAAATTTCCCTCTTAGGACAACTGCTTTTGCTGCATCCCAAAGGTTTTGGACCATTGCGTTTTCATTTTCATTTGTTTCCATGCATTTTATTTCTTCTTTGATTTCCTTGTTGACCCAGTCATTGTTTAGTAGCTAATTGAACATAATAATAAAAAAATAATTAAAAAAAGAAATTATGCGTGGTATGATCTCAATCTTTTTGTACTTGTTGAGGCCTAATTTGTGACCTAGTATGTGATCTTTTCTGGAGAACGTCCCATATATACTTGAAAAGGATGTGTATTCTGCTGCTTTAGGATGGCATGTTTTGAATATATCTGTTACGTCCATCTGGTCTAGTGTGTCATTCAAAGCCATTGTTTCCTTGTTGATTTTCTGCTTAGATGATCTGTCCGTTGCTGTAAGTGGGGTGTTAACATCCCCTACTATTATTGTATTATTATCAATCAGTTCCTTGATGTTTGTTATTGTTTTCTATATTTGGGTGTTCCCAAGTTAGGGGAATAAATATTTACAATTGCTAGATCTTCTTGTTGGATAGACCCCTTTATGATGACATAGTGCCCTTCTTCATCTCTTGCTCAGTCTTTGGTTTAAAGTCTACTTTCTCCAATATCAGTATGGCTAGTCTGGCTTTCTTTTGATGTCCATTAGCATGGTAAATGTTTCTCGATTCCCTCACTTTCAATCTGCTGGTGTCTTTAGGTCTAAAATGAGTCTTTTGGGGCACCTGGGTGGCTCAGTCAGTTATGTGTTTGACTCTTGATTTCAGCTCAGCTCATGATCTTGGGGTCGGGGGATCAAGCCTCGCATTAGACTCTGTGCTGAGCATGGAATCTGCTTAAGATTCTCTCCCTCCCACTGCCCCTTCCTCCCCCCCAAAAAATAAATAAATAGATAATAAAAAATAATATGAGTCTCCTGTAGGCGGCATATCGAAGGGCCTTGTGTTTTGTTTTGTTTTTTTTAATCCATTCTAACACCTTGTGTTCTTTGATTGGAGCATTTAGTACTTTTGCATTCAGAGTAATAATTATTGATATATATTTAGTGCCATTTTATTATTTGTTTTGTCGTTGTTTCTGGAGATTGTCTCCATCACTTTTGGACTTCTGTTTGTACTCAAAGAGTCCTTTTTAATATTTCTTGCAGGGCAGCTTTAGCAGTCACTAACTCCTTTAATTTTTGTCTGGGAAACTCTTTATCGCTCCTAATATTCTGAATGATAACCTTGCTGTGTATATTCTTGGCTGCATACTTTCCCCATTCAGCATGTTGAATATATCATGCCACTCCCTTCTGGTTTGCTAAGTTTCTGTTGATAAATCTGCAGCTAGCCTTATGGGTCTTCCCTTATAAGTTAAGGATTTCTTTTGTTGCTGTTTTTAAGATTTTTTTAATCACTATATTTTGCCAGTTTAATTACAATATGTCTTGGTATCAGCCTGCTTTTGTTGATTTTGATGGGAGTTCTCTGTGCCTCCTGGATCTGGAAGTCTGTTTCCTTCCCCAGATCAGGGAAGTTTTCAGCTATTACTTCCTCAAATAAATTTTCTGCCCTCTTTTCTATCTCTTCTTCTGGGACTCCTGTAATATGAATGTTACTACATTTGACGGAGTCACTGAGTTCCCTAAGTTTATTCTCATGTTCCATAATTCTTCTTTTGTTCAACTTTGTTACTTTCCATTATTTTGTCTTCTATATCTTACTCATTCCCCAGCTTTTTCCAGCCTTGTGCTCATTGCATCAAGCCTGCTTTCAATCTGTTGTTTTATTTTTCATTTCTGATTCATTTTTAACTCTTTTATCTCTGTAGTAATGGCCTCCCTGAAGTCTCCCATTCTCTTCTCAAGCCCAATAAGTATCCTTATGATTGTTGCTTTAAAACGTCCATCAGGCATGTTACTTATATCTGTTTCACTTGGATCTCTGGCTCTGACCTTATCTTGTTCTTTAATTTGGGATGGATTTCTTCATCTTGGCACTTGATCTAAGTCTCTGTCTTCTTCTGTGTGTTAGAAAAACCCATTACGTTCCCTGTTCCTGAGAGTAATGGCTTTATGAAGAAGAGGTCATATCGGGTCCAAGGCCTGGTGCTTCAGAGAGTTTCTCTGGTGTGTGCTGCTTGTACTCTGCTGTTGTGTTTTGGCTGCTCTATTCTTGAGGTCAGTCATGGGCAGAGGCTCTCCTTGCCTGAAGTGGACAATGTTTTGTTTTTGGCCAGAATATGGCAAGTTTTAACTAGGTGTGCTCTGGTCTGCTTGTTAAATGAGGCATGATACTACTTCCACTAGAACAGAAGGCCTACAGAACTCTCCGGTCAGGAGAGGTGGTGTGGGCAGGCATCTGCCCTTTGAGTTCCCCAGCATTCTTCAAATGGATGTTTCAAAGCCAACTGCCCCCTGGGTTATTTGCAGGCCTTCTCTCTAGGGGTAGTGTAGTGCCTTCAAGGCTCTATGCCAGCCAAGCGTGCTGGCCTTTATTTAAAATTGCAGTCTTTAAGCCCTGCTCATTGTAAGAACTCATGAAAATCAGCCTCTCTCATTTTCCCAGACAATGGCTTTGGGAAAGTGTTCTCCTTGTGTGTTCCCCTGTGTGCTCCTCTCTTTCACTTTTCTACATAACCAGGGCACTCTCCCCTCTGCAGCACCCTCCATCTGTTTCTCCCCCAAACTATGTCTCCGCACTTCCTACCTTCCTTGATGTGGCCTCTTCTCTCCCTCTAGTTGTTCAGTTTGTTCTCTGAGTCCTCAGGATGGTTTCTGGGGTATTTAGAATGATTTAATAGTTATCTAGTTATGTTCCAGGGACCAGGTGAGCTTAAGGTCCTCCTACTATGCCATCATCTTAGTACTCAGACAGGATTTATTCTTAAATTTTGGAGGGGAGTATTTTCTCACAGGGAAAAAATCTTATGGGTGTGCAAAGGGGTTTCCAAGATAGTCTTGTTACTTAATAGTAACAAGTGATAGCAAAAGAAGTGAAATAAGTGAAGACTATTCTTTCCATTGTATGACCCACTACATCTACCCAAACTAGGTAGGATTCTGCATGATATAAATTTCAGGTCCTTAAATTTTTACTCTTCAGTGATTTCTAGCATCCATAGAAAAAGCTAAAGCACAATCCCATCTTGCTTTTTAGGATATCACCATCTTTCTCTCATATTTTAGCTCAGGTCCTCCAGAAATCAGTCTATAACAGAAACTTTGGTGTAGGTAGATACTTTGGGAAGTCATCCAGGGAGTCGGAATGAGGGCAGAAGAACTAAAACAGGAGAGGAGTAAAAGCCAATTTAAAGGTGTGTTCTCAAAGAGGTGTTCCCCAAACCATATTAATGGTCCATTTTGACTCCTTTCTCTTATCATTGTGGAACAAAGGAATCTGAAAAATTCATCTAAGTGTAAGGACTTGGATGGTGCACACCTTTTATGGGTGGCTGAACTTTTTTAAAGAAAGACTGGAACTAATTATGGATGGAAACCACCTACTGCACCTACATATGTATTTCACCATTTTTTATTTTTTGAGAGAGATTGGGCGTGGGAGAGAGAAAATCTTAAGCAGGCTCCATGCCCAGCCCAGAGCCTGACGTGGGTCTTGATCTCACAACCCTGAGACCATGACCAAAGCCAAAATAAAGAGTCGGATGCTTATCTGACTGAGCCACCCACCCTCTTGTCCTTTTGTTGAAATGGCATTATGACTTATGGCAATAATAGAACTTTGTTTTTTTAGAAGGGGTCAAAAGACTTTCCATAAAGGTAATTTTTTGATAAGGATTGCTTTCATCTTTTTTATTTAGTCCTATGTTCTTCCAATTAATTTTGGCAATTTATATTTCCCCAGAACAGCATACATACCTACCCTCTCTCCCATTTGCTTATTTAATAGTCCTTATTAGTGGTACTATTTTCTATTTTATTTAATCCTATATATTTATTATCTATGAATTTTCCTCTGAGTACTCCCTTGGCCAGATTCCATATAGCTTCACTGTGGTTGTTGATTTTTAAATATTCTACATTGTAGTGGTATTGCTACTTTGAACCAATAAATACTAAGTAAATTATTTTTAAATTTCTAAATGATTAGATTTTGAAGGTTAATCTATTATTATAAATTTCTAATGTTAATTAAATCAGTTTGCATAGGGAATATAACCCATAAGTGTCTCTTTTCAGGAATTTGTTGGTATGCTAAATAATGGGCACTGGTAAAGAAGTTACATTTCTGTTATAAGGTGTATATATTTAAGTAAATCTTATTTAATTCAGAGTATATATATCATTATTTATATTTTACTCCTTTGTCAAATGTTAGTTATTTTAAAATATACTTTTTTGCTTTATAAAGTCTAATAAAACTTAATAGATGACTCATACCCCTTAAATCCTTTGCATAAATTATATAGCTTAACAATATAAAAAGAACACTATTACCCTATTTTGTGCTTTTTGTTTTTAATTCATTGCCTGATGTTACTATTGTAACCAATGCCTTCTTATAACTTGAATATATAGTTGACCCTTGAACAATGCAGGCATTTGGGGCACCAACATTCTTCTCACGTCAGAAATCATGTATGACCTTCCATTCCCCAAAAATATATCTACTAATGGCCTACTGTTGATCAGAAGCCTTACTGATAAACAGTTGATTAACAAATGTTTTATATATGTATTATATAGTATATTCTTAGAATAAAGTAAGCTACAGAAAAAAAGTTATAAAAATCATAAGGAAAATACATTTACAGTACTGTATTTATCGAAACAAAAAATCTTTGTATAAGTGGACCCGTGCAGTGCAGTTCAAATCAATGTTGTATGCTTTTGTGACTGCATTAATACTTAATCCTTTTGTTTGTTTGTCATTTGGATTTTGTTTTACAGTCTAATCTCCCATTTACATTTATTATTATAATGAAAGTATTTGGTCTTCTGTTTGTTAAACGATTTCTTTATCCTCTTAAATGCTGTCTTATTGTTTTCTTTATTTTCTAATTTCTGCTGTATGTACTCATTTGTTTTGTCTTATTTTTCTCTTGTTTTAAACCATAGGAATCCTATTTTAAATTCTAGTCCTGTTTGTTTTTTTACATTTAAAAATCACTTAATTTCTGTGTTGAGTGGGATGCATTGATCAGAAAGAAATCCAATGTACACTAAACATGGATAAGCATCAGAGTTTACCAGAGGCAATCAAAGGAGTTAAAGTATGGAATGAAGAAGAATTACATCTATCAGCTAGACATTGAGGGGAAAGGAAAGGAGAATAGGAACAGAGAAATGAAGAACCCATGGAATGACTTGCATAGTTTTCTATTATTGTTGTAACCGATTACCAGAAACTGACTAGCTTAATACAACCCAAATTTTATAATTTAGTTACTATAGCTCAGAAGTCCAGTGGGCTAAGGTCTCTGCTTAGGTCTCACATGACTGAAATCAAGGTGTCAGCAGTGTTGTGTTCCTTTCTGGAGTTTCTGGGTAAGAATCTTCCTTCTTTATTCAGACTGTTGGTAGAATTCAGTTCCTTACAGTTGTAGTACCGAGGTTCTGTTTCCTAGCTAGCTATCAGCTGAGGGCTGTTCTAGATGCCACCTGCATTCCTTGGCTCATAGTCCCCTTTTTCCATCTTCAAAATCAGTATGGTGGGTCGAATCCTTACACTGCATCTCTCTGACTCCAACTGGGAAACGGTCTCCTCTTATTTTTTGTTTTGTTTTGCAATATTACAGTAATACATAAGCAGTCTGAATCCAGTCTTTGTCTGATTTAGTCAACTTTTCATGAAGTTGGCAATTTTTTCTAAAATATCACTTAGGACAACCAGCTAGTTTCCTTCCTTCCTTGAAAGAGTTTCTCCTCTTTTTATAGGCTGGTGTGATTAAATTTGGCTCAAACAAATCAACTTTCCATTTCAAGATCCCCAAACTTCATCACATCTGGATAGACTTTTTGCTATGTAATGACAGATTTACAGGTTCCAGAGATTAGGGAGTAGACATTTTTGAGGGGTGCTTATTGATCCTACGGCAGAAAGGTCGACAAGAACCTATTAGAAATCAAACCCGGCAGCATTAGGAGTTCTGGTCAAAGCTTCATTGTATTGACCTGGCAGTAGGGTCCTACTTTGTGCAAATGAATTATATTAACAAAAAACATATGCAAATGAAATGAATAATAATTAGGGGTGGGGACACATGTGGACTGGAATGTCTCACTATGGGGAGGGTCTAGGAGGAGTTTGAACAGGATTTCTGACAGAGATCAAGAATGGTGTTAAGGAAGAAGAAGAATGTGACACCTGCAAAAGTAGTTTAGGAGAGATCTGGGCATTGCAGACTTATTGCTATTCTTTGTGACCCAGGTTGGAGATGTTACATAATAAATCATGTAGTTTTACATCCAAGTTGCCTCATCTAGTTAGTGTGGCATTACTGCTTTAAAAAACAAAGCTCTCATTTATTAAGAAATGTTCCCTGAGCAAAGCAGGTGATCAGTCTTCTGGTGCTTTATGTAGGGGGTAAAACAATCTAATCAGTCTAGACCTTGGATTCTATTCCCTTCTCTTAACATCATCCTGGAGGGTTGGGCCAATCCAGGGGAAGTAGCAGGGAGACAACACTAGTTCTCAAAGTTTAGAGTCAAGGTTGAAACATTATATTAAGAGTTACATAAAACCATTGCCTTCCCTCTAGAGACAATGAGTTGGTAATGTATTTTATTTTTCTCATTTCATCTACCTAGCTCTTCAATGTTTTCTGTTATATTTAAATTTTGCATCTAAATTATTCTTAGTACATTGTTTTCATTTTATCTATTGTTTTGAGTTTTATATTCAATTTTACTAAATAGATTTATAGTTATTTGTGTAACTATCAGTAATTCTATCAGTAATTCTACTGAGAGACCATTTATAAAACTATTTTTTGATTCTTTAGTTCTTAATTGGATAGACATATCTACATATTATATCTATATCGGCTCAAAGTAAGAAAAATAGAAACATTTCTTTTTCTGAAATATTTATTTTCTAAAAATCATTGTGCAGGGCTAACATTCAATCAGGCTCTTTATAAGATGGCTTTTTCTTTCCCAGCATGTTCTGTGTTCATCCTTTTCTCTCCATCCAAGTTTTTTTCTTCTACTCTAGACTGAAATATTCAGGCTTTGATTTCTATGTTAACCTTCAAACTTACTTCCTACCCACTCTCTACCTAGTTCTATCAATCCTCATGCAGGTGCTAATCCACTTTCATAAAACATTTTGATCTTGTTGGTTGGTTACTTGTGGCCTTACTAGAATTGCCTAATGTAGATTGTTCCTTTTTGGATGGTCTTTGCCATTTCTTTCCCCTAATCAAATCCTTACATTTATTTCAGTGCTAAATGCAGATAGTATCTTCTCTACCTGATGACACCTGGCAACTTGTCTTTTCCTTGTCTCCATTCACATAATATCTATCATCCACTTGAAGGACATTAGTCTAAATTATATATACTTTATGATTTTCTCTCAGTTTTTTTCTGTGATTCCTATTTCCTCTATCATCCTGTAAGTTTGGTTAGGTGAGTGATTGTTTCTTCCTTTATGGTCTCCCCCACACCTGGCATGCTGTTATGCTCACAGTAAGAGTCTAAGATTTGCTGTTCAATGAATAACTAAGTTTATGCTAGATGACTCAGCTCAATAAATTAATGTAACTTAAAATTTAAATACAAAAGTAAAAAAATATGTGCATGGTTTTAAAATAAAATTGTAAAAAAAGATAGCCTCCCGTTTCCCAATGTAAACTCTCTTGGTGGTTCCTTATATATACGTAAAAGAAATGTTTCTACTTATTTACATCAAACTAACTAGAACTCTTATTCACCTATATGTAGATAAAATATATAGGAAGCGGTGTATATACTGTTCTATTTTTTTTCCTCACTTATATTTATTTCTTAATTTGATGATCTTTCTCTATCAGCATTTTTGGCCATATTTTATTACTTTTTAATGACTATGTAGTATTTCATTGTATAAATTTGCCAAGCACTATCTTCCATTTATGGATATTGAAACTATTTCGAGTTGTTCATAGTTTTGTTTATAACAACAAATAGGAAGTATAGATTTTAAGCAAAATCAGTCTTGACAGCCTACTGCTCTGGAACAAAGGTATCTGCATTCTCACATCAGATCTCTTCATATAAATTCCCGGTTTTGGAGATCGGAGGTTTACTTATCTATGAAGAGAAGTCCATGGGAAACATACTGTGTTGAGCTCAGTAATAAAAAGGAATAAGGTTAACATTTGCACACTTGACTTGCAACTGAAATTATCATACTTGAAATACTATTTTTCTTGGGATGGAAACAGGTGGCTTAAGTAGAGTGAGGAAGAGAGGGAGTAGTATGAAATAGAGAGGCTGTGTAGGTCCTATAAACTCTTCAAAGTACTTTACCTTGTCCAGAGTGAAGTGGGAAGACATTGGAGGGTTTTAAACTGACAAGTGACTTAATCTAACTTACATTTTAATAGAGTTACCTGCTATTAGAATACATTGAAGGGGGGCAAGGGAAGCAGAGTGACTTGTCAGGAGGTCAGCTATTCAGTAATCTAAGTAAGACTGACTGGAGGGATGGAGAGTGAACACCTGATAGGATCAGTGGATCGTAGACCCCAGTGGGGTCAAAGAGCTGGTGGAGTACAGGTATTAAAGGGAATGAGTGAAAAAATAGGAGTTGCTGGTCTGAAGTTAAGATGCATGAAACTGACATGATAAAAGAGATGCAGTTACAATGATGACCAGATCTAGAACTTGGTTATGATAGCAGAAAAGAAAGGTGAGACAAGGTGGAGCATAAGGTCATTGAGGGAGAGATTGAGGAACTGATAGGCCAGGGGAGTGCAAGGTTCATCTACAGGAACATTGATATTTCAGCAAATTATGGCCAGAGTGAGGTTAGAGAATGTGCTAGTAAGCTGGGAGCTAATACTTTCAAGGCTGATGGGGAGAGGCTTCTAGTGCTGTGGAGGGCTGCAACAAATAGGGTATGATGGTAGAGTCTGATGCAATCTACCTAATTCAACAGCTGAGAAATTCTTCTAAACCAGAGAATATTTAAGAAAAAGTGTCATGATTAGCGCACTTTAGGGTCATGCTTTTAAGAACTGAGTTCTAGAGCCAGACAGCCTGGGCTCAGATGTCATGTGCTATTTACTAGCTAGGTGACCTGAAGCAAAATGTCTTATCCCAACTGTAAACTGGAGATGAAAGTTACCTCCCTCCTGAGGTTGTTGCAAGTCTTATTTGAGATAATATATGTATAGCACATAGACCAGCGCCTGGTGCAGACTAAGTGCCATGTAAGTGTTTGCCATTAATAATGTCATTCTCTTCCCTTGGGTCTCACAAGGTCTGTCAAAGAAATAGTCACCGCATGCATTGTAAGTTGGTTAGAGAGGAAGTTGGTGGAGAGCGATTTGTCAATGCCTTTACAGAGCCATTCTATTTCTAGGTATTCATCTTTTAGCTATACTTGCCCATTTATAAAATGACATCTATACAAAGATATTCTTGCTATATAATTGATAATGGTAAAAAGTTTGGAAAAACATATATCCATAGAATATATCCTATGCAGCTCTTGAAAAGAATGCATTAGCTTCCTAATGTTGATATAAAATTCTCCAGGATATATTGTTAGGTTAAAGAAAAAAAACCAAATGCAGGACGCAGTACATACTTAGCTGGCATTTGATATGTACATATATATTTCTCTCTGTATTTGTAAATGAATATAGTATTTTTGGAAAGTCACACAGGAAACCTCTGCTTCTCAGAAGAAAACTGAGTGAGTAGGAGATAGGGGTAAGAGCACCATTGCTTTTTAAATTTACATTCTGTGGCAGCTTTTATACTTCGTTTTGTGTATATGTTCAAAAATGTTTAAGTAAGTCTTGATTTTACAATGTCAATTTCATATTAGGGGCACATAGCTTCAGGAAATATTTCTTGATAGCTTCACTGGAGGCCCAAGTCCATGGCAGCTTATATGAGTGTCTGAGAAAGCCTCGCACTAGTCCTTCCCCTCGAGGTACTTGTTGGGCAGGCAGGATGCACTGACGCAGTCATTAGAGACTAAACCAAAATGTGCGATTGAACAAGCCAGGGTTCTAACAAAGGCTAAGAGGCTGACAACTATTTCAACTTGGGACTTTTGAATTGGAAACTAGATCCGCATGTACATTTTGACGCAGGAAAAGGATCAGCACGCCTATATATTTGCTTAAAAAAAAAAAAAAAGACTCTCAAAGTTATCTGTCACATCACAGCAGTGCGAAAGCAAGAGATCTATTTATTCTTGTTCCAGCTGCTTTCTAGTAGCACTGCAACTAAGATGCTCTATTTATTTAAACCTAAATTTAGCACGAGGTGCCTGGGCAGCTCAGGACACTGTAATAAAATGTGAGTGAGTGGTACCAGGATCCATGGCTGCTGATGAGAATATAGGACGTTAGTGTTTCCAGCAAGTCTTAAGGCCCTGACACACATGGAAAAGAAAATAAGAAGAGAAGTAATTGAGATTCTGAGACGGGACATTGAGAATTACCCCCAAAATAGAACCTGACCTTTTTTTCTTTCTTGTATCCTTAATCCCCTTCTAACCGAGTATCACAGCGATGTGTTGGAAAAGCAGGCATGGTTTCTGCGCGACAGGCTACGGCCAGTGTGGGGATAGAGCAGTTTCTAATCCTGGATCAAATATAAAATTAACTTAAAAAATGGCTTTCTGTTTCAGTTTGTTTGCTCATAAGTTACAAAGCCTTGATAGATATTTGAGGAAAATGAAAGCAATAAGCTCAAAGTTGTTCAACTGAGAAAAATAGCTGCTTTGTGACACAGACATTTCTGAGAAACCTCTACCCTCAACCCTCTATGCTTAGCCCCACCTTCCCTCCAAAGTCAGACATTGGGAAGAATGTGCTGTGTTGAGCAATGCTCTACCACACAGGGGCTGTCGACCAAAGGAAGGCTAATTCCATGCTAGGTGGATTCCAAAGAAATACACTTTGCTTGAGGCTAATCCTGGAGTCTGCTCTTGCCCAGAGAGAGCCCTTGCGGTCTTGAACGCCTGAAGACCCATCAGAATAATTCAGAAATTGAGGGTTTGGGTTCACTCTAGGGCATAACCAGGGACAAGGTTTGGCCCACTGGTCTTAGGCCACCCTAACGCCATTTCAAGTCAAAGCCGATAACTGACCTGTTTTCTCAGGAGTCATCAGGACAGTCCCCACCAATACTTGCCCTGCTTTAAGGGCAATAAAGGTTTGCTAAGTATAGGACCCGTGAGGCCATGGGAGCCAGGTCGGGTAGTAGCTTAAGGACTACCACACCCCAGCAAGGAATGTCAGGAATCCCTTCTGCTTTCAAAGTACTTGGGAGACCATCAGACTATAGATTGCCTTCATGGGTGTCTGATCTACCGAATGAATCTTTTACCAAAGTCTTCTGTTCTCATCAAAATGTCTGCTAGGACCAGGATCGAGCCTAGTCCAACCAAAGTGGCCACTATGCTAGTTTCTTCATAAAGTTCCTAGCAGCCCCTTTCTCCTGGGCTGGACCAGGCTTTCTGCATTCCTTAGGTAAGAAAGGTTTGACTTTTTTTTTTTTCCCATGCTCTGCTCAGATACCCTTCAAACAATATGCATTTCAATACTAACCTGGATACATTTAAAATGTTTATACCTCTCTAGCTTGACTATTGAGGCAGTGGTTTGGGCCTGGGATGATTCTGTCCCCCCTATGCTTTCTTCAAGCTCATCACCACTAGATCTATCCTCCTAACTCAGAGCTCCCAGAAAACCATTCTTTGGAATACTTTATTGGAAATGTACCTTGGCTGAGATGTGTCTGGGGGCTTAGCTCTAAACAGGCCCCCAAACACTCATCCATGCCATCTCAGACACACTGGAATCTCTAGAAAAGAAAAGAGAGAACAGGAATATAAGGTCTACCTTGACAAATGCCACCCTACAGGAGACACTCACCTCATTCCAGGTCTGTAATTCTAAGAGTGAAAAGAAATACCGTGCTTTTCTGTACCTGTAGGAAGGGTACTATTTTATTCTTCTAAAAAATGATACAGGGATTCTTGTTCTTCAGTTTTCTAATTCAGGTTCTAGAAGTTGACAGAGCATGACAAGTCCTCCTCTTCCCCTAGTCCCACTCCACTGCTTCCAAAAGGTCATCAGGGAAGGAACAAAGCCAAAAGAGACAGAAGAAGCGCTGCATTTTTAAAAGACTGTCAGATTGTGTGATTGATAGTACAGTGAACTCAGTATATTGCAACAGTAAATAAATAGGGCCCATGTGCCCTGACTTAATATAGCTCCCAAGGGTGCCTTGGTTTCAAGGGTGCCATTTATGTCCTGCAGAATCTCACTCAATTAAATAATAAAAATAAAGTAGCAGAAAGCAGGCTCTCAATCAGTGAGTTCCTGCTGAGAGCTCAAGCTCTGCTTTGTGCGGAGGGGTGCAGCCAACAGCTTTCCTATCTTCAGGGGGCCCACAATCCAGTTGTGGAGGGAGACTCACACCCAAGAGCAGCAGAGCAGAGGACTGAACAATGTGTAATTAAGGGCTACATGTTTTCTGAGGCAAGGGAAGCCTGGATCCTCCAGGGAAGACTGAGTGAAAGAGAGGGTCAGGTACTGGACCCTGCAGGGAAGGAGTGAGGACAGGTGGAGAGAAAGAAACAGAATGAGCCTCCCTCCTGGAGGTGGTGAAAGAAGCTCTGTTCAGGGGCTGTGAAGAGGTCAGACTGATGAGAGCAGACCATCTGCCCTGTGTTAATAATTTCAAGAGTACCACTTTCATATTATGCAAAACAGGGGAAAATATGTGGATCTAATGAAAATATATATATAAAAGCAAAAGAGATAGGATTCATTGTGCTTTGCCCTTCCATCATCTATCCCTGACAGTAGCCTCAGAAATTGGACTATAGTTATGTGCATCAAGCTGAGGATGCAGACTTTGAAAGAAAGAAACATTTTTTAATTATACTAGTTACTTTATGATCTCCTTGACCATGATCACTTAAGTCTTTTCCTTTACTTCCAACTATTGAATTTTTAGCCTGAGATTCCAACCCAACACCTATTCCTATATAACTAAAAATACAATATCAGGCTTATATAGGATTTAGAAAAAGAAACCAAAAGAAGAAAAGGAAAACAGTTCTGTGCAATAAGCTTCATGTTATATTTAAAACAGAACTTAGAAAACAAAATAAAACATAGATATGGTTAGTGAATAAAGCTCTGTCTGCCACTAATAAGGCACATGACGTTAGTAGGAGGGAAATAGACTTCCATAGTTGTGATAAATGAAGCAGAAAACACTTTGTGAATACATTTTGATCACAAATATTATCTTAGCATTTACTTTTTTTTTTAAGTATAGGATTGTATTTTCCTGCAAAATGAATAATACCCAAATTTACTCTTTTCCTCTTCATTAAAATGGATTTTTTTTACCTTGCAGAAAAGCCTAATACCTATAAAAATGTTAGGCAAAATTTGAAATTAATGAATAAAGAAAGTATATGACTTTGTAACAGTCTTTGGGGAGGTGAGGCCATCTGGCTGTATAATTCACAACCCACCTGAGGCATGTTCCTGTAGCTGTATGCTGCTCACTGATCGATTTTGTACTTTTTGATAAAGATCACGTGAGAAATTAGCAGCCTTCTGCTCAAAATGCGAGGTCCCCATAACTAATACAATGTAATGGAAAAGTATATGTGAAATATTTCCCTTGTCCTCTGACAAGCTATTCTTTATCAGACTCTAATTTGAGCTGCTTTTCAGTGAGCATCAGTGGACGAGTACACCCGTGACTGTGTCCTGAGCTCACTGATGATGCATAACTTACCAGGATGACACACCCCAAGTGCCACCAGAGAGGCGAATGTGCGTTCTCCCTGTCACTCCTGAAATAGAGCAGATCTGCCCCAAAATTCAAAAGGAAACTCCTAAATAGCAAAATAGGCTTTTGTTAGAAGTCTAAAAAGTTTAGGAAAGCAAGCAGATAGTACCCCCCCACCACACAGACCCATAGATCACACGAAGGAAGATGGTCAACAAGAACCTCCTTATCTTCTCACAGAGAGGCCCTGGGGACACTATGTGAGATAGCTACCAGACGAGAGCTAAGGAGTTAACAGCTGCAGTCTTGACTAGCACACTCACTGCCCACCTCAGGCAGATTACTTAACCTGGCTGAGTCGCCATTTGTAAAATAGGACCGTGACTCCACATTTCCAGGTTGTTTTGACAACTACAGATAATATATTTGAAGGAAACGACATTCAAAAGGTGCTCAAAAATTATACCTATTGTTATTACCTTAGCTGCTGGTAATGGTTATATTATTTCCACTTTTGTCATTTCCAACTTGAAGAATCAGAAGGTAAGAGACCTAATTTGCTACATTTTCAAAACCCACCATCTTACACACTTTGGAACCAGGAATATCCTGTCTTGCCCCAGCAACATCTTTTTTGCACTTAGTACTAGACTCTTTCCTGGCACAGAGCATATTTTTCTTTTTATGGAAGTGAATGCAATATTACAAAGATCCTTTTAATCAGAAACAGGCCACCTAAGCAAGAAACATCTCCTCAATAGGAAGTAAAATGTTACGGTTCCATCATTTTGCCACAAGGCGGGCACCATGCTGGGAAATGCTTTTGCCCACTTTTCATTCCTTGTCTAATCAATTTTTATTCTTTTCATAGTCACATGTAATGGGGTTGGAAATGGCTAAATAAAGTGAAAGATGTTTTGAATTGCATTACTAAGTGGGAGCTGCATTATTTCATAAATGAATAGTGCTACCCACATTCATATAATTTATGAATCGAAGTGTCATTTGGGGGAAAACATCAGTGTCAGATTTTGCATTTAAATGCCTGCATTAGCTGTCAGCTGTGCAAAGTTCCATAAAGACAAACAGCTCAGCGGTAGGCACACAGATGAGGGTATTCATGGCCCACATTTGCAAGGAGACGTGATACTGTAATCATGAAGAAGTTTTCTGTAGTCAACTCCTTTAGAGCTTATCTAATAGTTCCTAGCTTCCTTTCTGAAAACAGCCACATCTATATGATCCATACTAAGTAGCAGCCTGTCGAGACTTTAGAATTTCCTTTTCTTTTAATTTGGTCTCTGCATGAAGTTAATCTTATTTTTATTATTTACTTTTAGACCGATCAAAAATTTCATTTTTGGCATAGAGTAAGTGCATCCAGTGGCATAGAATAAGTGCTATTTACATTGCAGATTTTAAATCCATATTTCTGTACTACTGAAACCTTCCAAATTAATAGATACTTATTAAGCATTATTACTCTAGGTGATGGTAGTGTGGGTGTGCACGTGCATGCATGCACACGTACCCACAGCTTATGGGAGTGGGGGAAGTAAAGAAGGAGGAAGGGAAAGGAAGAGGATGGGAGAAGCCTTATACCATCAAATGTTAAAAGTGTTAGTGAAAGTTGTCAAAGCACAGTTTAATGAAATATATCTTTAAATACATACTTCACTTCTTATTCATTTATTCAGCCGGAGTTTATTTAGCTTCTTTGTGCTGAGCAAGTCGCTGATAGTGAACATATTAAGTCTGCATGATATATGGTCCCTGGCCTCAAGGACCAAGTCAGGAGATAGAGAAACTTAGGGGCTATAGATAAATCAAAAATGCACTCTAGGGTCATTAATGGGATAAATGTTTTAATAGAAGTGTAGCCGAGGTTTCAGTTTCAGACAAACAGGGGGACCCCTAACTTAGCTGGTGGAAGGACAGGCTATGTCAGGAAATTATAGCATTGGTACTGATGCTTAGAGGATAGCTATGTGATATCAAGGGAAGATGAGAGGAAGAGGGAACTATATAGGCTGCAGGAAGTCTCTGAGGTTTAAGACCATATGAAACTTTAAAAAATTGCAAATGGCTTATGTGGACTATAAAAATATGACAAGAGGTGACTATGAAAATAGGGAAAGGACCTTTTCAAACAAAGACCAGCAACAAAATAGAACATTATAGATGAAGAGACTTGGACATAGTAGCAATGATGACAAGTGAGAGTGCTTGCTCCATGTTTAAGGGAGCAGCATTCCTTGGTCCAGACCAATTGTTGCTATAGTTGAATATAGCCACAGGATTGTCTGATCTCTCGATTTATTTAAAAAAAAAAAAAAAAAGCATGTCTTTATGTGCATTCTACCAATTTTTAAATGTCAGCAACTGCTTTTAAAATATATATATATTTTTTAAATTCAGACCTAATAGAAGATAACTGTGAGCCAGACCTGGTCCATTGTTTTCTAATTGGTGTCCTCTGATCTCCTCCAATCCTGTGCGCCCAGGAGAATGCTAGCACTTTGGCGACAGAATAAAACGAAGAGTATTAGTCCTGTAAAACAGGATTTGAAGCAGAAGATATAGAAGATTAAATTCATGAAAGTCTGAAACATTTGTACAGTGAAATATATTTTAGGTGTAAAGAAATGCCAGCAACTAAGTCCAGAAATATTTGGGAGAGAAATCACAAGATTAACCAAATTAAGAGTATGTTTTCCAGACATGACTTGATTACATTCTATCATTTTTAGAATTATAAATTATATAGCTATTTATAATGGTCAATTAAATGCGCTATTTGATGCCAAAGAAATGAAATGCTATTTCATTAATTTTTACTGTCAAGAGGTTATTTTTCTTTCAGATGTTTTGCTTTGCTGGAGAAGGCTGAGCCATGTCCCTGTCCATAAGCAGTTATCCCTCTGACTGCCCACCTCTAAGTACAAAGTGGTTACGGGCAACTTCTCACTTGCAGCTTCCAGTTCTCAGAAACCTGATCCTAATCACACTGGCCTTGGTTGAATTTTCCCAACAAATAATGTTGTCATGGATCAGTTTGTTTTTTAAATGAAATTCAAACATGTAAAATTCATAGCAGTAGACATGCCTTGTTGGACAACTATCACTGTTCTCCAAAGATAATAGCAAAGTTGATCAAAAGCACTATGCATACACAAAAAGATTTCGTACTTTTAGGAATTTATATAATTGAGGAATGTATACGATATATACACAGTATGCATTACTTGTATTCTGAAAAATTAAAGAAAATAAGGTTTTAAAGTAAATACCAGTTTAATGTATGAAAATGGACAAAATGATGTTTGGTGATGACCAGTCAAGGATGAAAGTAAGAAAAAAAATGCAAAAGATCTGCTCTTCTACCCTTGAAAAGAATACAGATAACAAATTAAAGCATGTTTAGACTTTCACACATTTTTATCTTCAGTGTTTCCTTTCACTTCCCCTATGTAGTGAGCAGCTGTAAAACTTTAAAATGAAAATAACCTGTCTTCTTTTCTTTCAGTGGGGGCAAAGGACAAGATTACACAAAGAGTCCCAAGGGGTGACTTGAGTTTGAGTCAGTCAAACTTAGAACAAAGCCTGGGAAAGAGAAAGAAACGGGAAGGACAAATATTTGGTAACATTACGATATATTAGTCTTGAACTTGAGCTACAGCAACTGTGAGTATATGTACTGAAATAAACATTTCAGGGTACAGGAAAGTAGTATCCATGTCAAAGTTATGAAATTGCTTTGATGGTCAACAACCGTAGCAGGAGCAACAAAACATATGAAAGAATAAGTAACCAAAATTATGCCCCAGTCAGCAAATCTGAAAAATTAGAAGACTCGAAGTCGACAAAACATTGGTCTCTTTGGTCAATATGGATAGTTTGTTATTAATACTCAGTGTTCCTTTGAGAAAGTGAATAGCTCATTAAGGCTAGAGAGAGGCTTGCTAAGAAATGCAAAGGATTGGGAATAAAACTTGATTTCTTTAGAAACTGAAAATGATGCTTCTGAAGCTCCCACCAGCTAAATAGGTCCTTAGTGTGCCTAATGCTGAGATAAATAATGCTAAGTGTGTAGTACTACTTCGGTGTTCCTATTGCAATTAATATAACCCTCCAGGGAGAAAACAAGATATCATGCAAAAAATCCCTGGTACATAAAACTGAACATTAAATTGAGTCAGATCTTCTCAACTGCCTAAACTACACTTTGAGAAGTGTAACATTTGGGACATCAGGGTAACATCAAAAGCAGTTTGGGTACTCCAGCGCCTGGAAGACTTAAGGGAACAATTTAAACAATGGGAGAATCTGGCTCATTAAGAAAAATTCTTGCTAGAATAACAAACATAATGTGCACATCAGTCAGCAAGTGCTTTACTCTCTCTTGGGCATGCATACTACACCTATCATTTCTCTTCTCCCCACATTTGTAACATCTCCTTCTATAGCATCATTTGCCCATGCAATTAATAGATTCTTCACTCTGTCTTCCAACTCACTAATGGTTTTTTATGAATTTTAAATGAACAGGATTAGACACAGCATCACACCTAGTTACACACCATATGGTAGTTTCTCCCAAGTGCCGTTTATTATTATTATTTTATTCATTCAGATCCAGGATACAGACACAGCCATGTTCCCACACGAATCTCAAAAGTCAGATAATCCATTTCTTTCATTATAACTGATGAGGAAGTTAAGGCCAAGAGAGGTTCAGTGATCTTGAAAAAACCACTTATTGCTCTAAATATTTACTGCCAAATCTTAGACTAGACATTAACCATTTCCTCTGCAGATATTCCATTTGCTATCTGAAGAGAGTTATGCTTTACGCAAGCAAAATCAGAAGAAAAGATATTTTGCAAAGTAAATTTTTGAAAAATCCTTCTAATGAGTCAAAAACAAAGGCATCCATGAGCGTGAAACTTGAAGGACTTGTATTTTACATTATAATTTGCATACTTGATGCTTTTCAGGCCTGGCAAGTTACACAAGTGAATAAAATAGGTTTTAAGATGATAGGAAAAAGACTGTGCCCCTTTCAAAATTATTTTAATTCCAAAAGTAAAATACTTCTGAGTTCCAAATCAATGTCAACCAGAGTCCACCAATTAGTGGTATTTTAAATCCCGTAAGACAGCCTGATTTATCACTGCATAAATGAGATACTTTTATTCCATCTTGGTGAGAGAAAAAATAGTTTGATATTCATCTCATGCCATGTACAAAAAAATTCCAAATTTTTTAAAGATAAAAGCATTTAAGTCAATAGAGTCCAAAAAGTTTATGCTTGGATGCACTCCCTCTGACCTCAACACATAGGAATAAAATATAGGAAAGAAAAACCAAAATGACATAACAGGATCAAAGGTGAAATAAAACTTCTCTTGAATCAGAAACAGAAAGAAAACTCAAGACGCTGAATGGGTCCCAAACCCATTGGTCATCTGAGCTGTGAGTCTGGAAGCAGGGGCCAAGAGCTAAGTCCCTGTGAGCAGGGAGCCAAAAGCAGTCCAGGTGAGTCAGGGGCCACTGCTTAAAACTACAGCCAGGAAGGGAGTTGCCCTCTCATGAAACACACTAAAAAACAACAACAAAAACTGCTCTCAACATTTCTTAGGGCTACTGTCTCTATAGAGTCGCAGATTTATGAAGGCAAGGAATAAAGATACAGTTAGATCAGGTAAATCGAGAGACCTGTAGGATTACTAGCCAGATTTTCTATGTCCTCCAGTAAAACCATAATTATAAGACCTCCTTCTGGATTTTGAGACTAAGTAGAAACAACAGAACAGAAACTTGAACAGAGGATGTCTCAAAATATCTGAAATAATTAATATCATACAGACTTTGCTTTTAACCCACAATGCAAGCATATTAAATAGGAAGGAGTAAACATGTATGAAAACACAAACACACACATGCACTAAAATCTTAAAATGTGCTCCTAGACGATGGACTCTGAAAAACAAACTGAGGGTTCTAGAGGGGAGGGAGGTGGGAGGATGGGTTAGCCTGGTGATGGGTATTGAGGAGGGCACGTTCTGCATGGAGCACTGGGTGTTATGCACAAACAATGAATCATGGAACACTATATCTAAAACTAATGATGTAATGTATGGGGATTAACATAACAATAAAAAAATTTAAGAAAAAAAGTGCTCCTAGGTAGCTCATTCATGGGATTACTAAAGGAAGCTATGATGGAAATGATGAAACTCTTGGAAGCATATGACAATTGAAAGTACTATGGAGCAAAATTCATAGAACGGAGGCATTGGTGTTCTAAGAATGGAAATAAAATAAACTTACGTTACTTTTCAAATAAATGAATTTTAAAACAGTTTAAAAAAACAAAGCTAAATGAGTTAAGCTTTTAACTGAAGAAACCAGGAAAAATAAAAAAATAAATAAATCTGAAGAAAGTTGAAGCAAGAAAATAAAGTTAGGAGCAGGTGTAAGTAGAAAACAAACAAAAAAAAACCACTGAAATCAAAACCTGATTTCCTGAAAAAAGGTAAAAGAGAAGACTAATCAATAAAACAAAACACAAACATTATTCGAAATGAAAAAAGACACCGACAGATATAAAGCACATTTTAAAACCAAATCAAATTTAGGCAGCAATCTAACATAAATATAAGTGCCAAAATATTAGATAATATAGTATTATTTAGGAATAAAGTGGTATGTAAAATAACACATCATGATCTAATTCCATTTATCCTGGGAATACAGGAAGAGTTCAATAATAGAAAACTATTAAGTAGCTATCAGGGAAAAACACTTGATCATAATAATAAATGCAGAAAAAAATTTCATAAAATTCAACACTGTGATTTGAAAAAAAAAAAAAAAACACACTTAGAAAACAAATGTAGATAATTCCTCTATTGGATTGTGAATTTTAGCCAATGCAACATACTGGAAATGAAGAAACAAAATTCTATGTATTGCCTACCTACGTGTTGTGGGATTTTCACAAATAGAAGATTTCACAAGGTGTGCAGGATACAAGGTCAACATCAAAATTATTAAGGTTCCTATACAACAGTATCAATTAGAAGAAATGAAAAAAAAATGTCCATTATGGAAACAACAGCAACGATAAAACCACAGTGAAGCCAGAAATAAACCTAAGAAAAAAACAAAGACTTGTAATCCATCCAGCTGGCTCTTGGGATTTTCTGATCCCTAGTGTGGTGAGTCCTGAACTCTGGTCTTCCCTCCAAGCTTAGATCATTCCCCCCCCACCCAGAGAACCAACCCCTGTAACACTGCTGGTTTGTAGTTGTGTAGCCCTCTTCCTCTCAACAAATGCCTGACCACATTCACTGAATGACTCCAAACATAAATTTCTGTTTTATGTCCAAGAACTTAAGGGAAAAAAACATTTTTAATGCATAAATGCTTCAGTTCTGCTAACACATATCTCATAATGGGTGTGCCACTATCCAAGATGTTGTACCCTGGAAATGGGATTTTCAGGCCAAAATGATGACTCACTGAGACAACATTTCTAGAAATCTAGTCATTTCTGCCTAAGAGACTGGCCACTCTCAGGAAGTAATGAATAAGTTACCGAAAGGGAAGCTAAAGCTTTGAATGAATTGAAGACTTGTGATTTCCATGAGTCAAAGCCATTTTTTTTTCCAAAAAGAAAAATAACCTTGGTCAATTTTAAACATGTGAAATTCTGATTCTTTCAGAATGAAAAAGCAACAGAACAAACTTTTTAAAACTTCATATTAGAAGAAACCTGGATAATGATTGTAATTCTTAAAGTTATTTTTTTAAATACATAAAGCCATAAATTTATCTGTAAAACACTAAAAATTAAATAGGTTAAATAATTTGCTTAGAGCTTCACTCTTTTTTTTTTTTTTTTTTAAAGATTTTATTTATTTATTCATGAGAGACAGAGAGAGAGACAGAGGCAGAGGGAGAAGCAGGCTCCCCGCGGAGCAGGGAGCCCGATGCGGGACTCGATCCCAGGACCCTGGGATCATGACCTGAGCCGAAGGCAGACGCTTAAGCAACTGAGCCACCCAGGCGACCCTAGAGCTTCACTCTTATTTGGCACTACCTTATGGGAAGAAAATCAGATATTGCTTGTGTGGTTTTTTTTTAAAGATTTCATTCATCTATTTGAGAGAGCATGAACAAGGAATGGGGAAGGGAGAGAGGGAAAAGCAGGCTCCCCACCAAGCAGGGATCCCGAAGCGGGACTCAGTCCCAGGACCCAGGATCATGACTTGCGTTGAAGGCAGACATGTAACCAACTGAACCGCCTAGATGCCCCAAGAATCAGATATTAAGTAGCACTTTCTTCAAAATAACTAGTTATGAGGATCTTAAACCTAATAGCCTACATTTGTAAGTCCAACAGTAGTAAAATAAGATTCAGTTCCATGATTGAGATAACTGGAAATTTAAATTTTTCGTTCAACCATGATAAAAAAGATGTTGGAAAGAAAGCATATTTCATAACTTGTTATATGAATAGATAGGAGACAGCTGGATAATGCCTAAGCAGTGTTATTAGCCACATACGTGGTCTCTACTGCCTTTGTCCTTCCTTCTCCACACTCAGATATGCATTCCACAATGCTTCTATTCTGTGCAATCTCCTTTATTTCAGTCCCAACTTAACAGAACTTACCTGTTTTGGCATCTCATTCCCTCAAACTTTCCAATAAAGAAGATTTTGTTTTTCAATGCTATTCCTGTCACTATGTCAACTCCATGGGTGATGAAACATCAAAATTATCTTTATAGCCCCTTTCAAAGATAATCATTCTGGGGTGCCTTGCTGGCTCAGTCTGAGGAGCATGTGACTCTTGATCTTGGAGTTGTGAGTTTGAGCCCACTGTTGAATGTAGAGATTACTAAAAAAAATAACAAGATAATTGTTTTGTTTCCCATAGGTTTCTAAATTCTTTATTTTTAGTTAGTTTAGCATGACTTTGTTCATCAACAACCATCATCTGCCAGGGAAGACTAATCCTCTGTCACGTTTGATCATCTAATCTTTGTGTGTGGAAAAGATACCCTGAACAGAGTGGTCTGAACATATCAGATCCTTAGAACAGTGTAATTTACTTATTAGTGCCCATTAAGAATTGGTGGGACTAAAGCAATTGTGATGGTTCACTTTATCTGTCAACTTGACTGGACCTTGGGTCCTCTCTCTTGTTTTGTCCATTCTTCTTCACACTCAGTTGAACATGCTCCCCACAGTGCTCCAAAACCAAGTATTTGGTTAAACATTGTTTTCGAGTATTTCTGGATAAGATGAGGATTTTTTTTTTTTCCAAATACGGTTTTAACTTCTAAACCTAAAACTTTGTCCCTTTGTATGATATATTTAGGACCAAGTACTCAAGAGAGAATCCTAATTATACCCTTGGGCTAATTCAGTTTCCACCCTCACCTGTACAGTGAACCTGGTCCCCCTTCCCCACCTAGTTTAAGGAACTTGGTCACAAAGAAAGTGGTAGCTGGTTAGAGAGATGGGGCCCAAGTCTAAATCTCTCAGGATAAGTTAAGAACAAACTAAGAGAGGAAGTCACACCTCTCAGGGCTCTCCCTAGGTTAGGAGAAGGAAAGAATACAGAAGTTTCCAATAGATACCACTGTAGTCTTCCATATCTTTCAGTCCAGGAAGGGGACCCCATAGTATTTTCCCTGCCCATTCCAGTCTCTCTTCACCCTATTACTTCTTGGCCACACTTACAATCCTACAAACTACCCCATCTCCTGACCTTTGCCCCTCACTTTCTGTTCTAAGCAACCTGAGCACAGATTGGCTGAGGCCCACCCACATTGGGGAGGATAATCTGTTGAAGGCTTGAATAGAATAAAAGGCTGAGTAAGAGAGAATTCTTTCTTTGAGTTGGGACATTGGTCTTTTCCTGCCTTCAGACTCAAGAAGAAACTTATACTGCCAGCTCCCGTGGTTCTTAGGCCCTTGAACTTGCACTAGAACTTACATCATAAGCCCTCCTGGCTCTCCAGCTTGCTGACTGGAGATCTTGGACTTCTCAGCCTCTGTAATCACATACACCAATTCTTTATAATAAGTCTTATATATATTCATTCAACAAATAATTGCTAAGTACCTACCATTGAGTCTGACAGTGCCCTAAGCAGGAGACAGAATTGGTAGCCAAATATCTTTAGCTGAAGTAGAAGCCTGCCTTATGCTCATATCATTGAACTAGGGATGGTTCCATCAGCCAGCTTCCTTTGTAACCTCTGAAGGAGGTTAGCAAGTATATGTTACATATCTATTATTAGGTATTCTTCTAGGTGCTGGAGATAGACTGGTGGAGGGCAGAGAAGACAAACATTCATCCCTATTTCATGGAGTTTAAAAGGTAATAGGAGAGACAGACAAACAAGACAAATAAAGTACATAATTGTTGAGAAACAATTCTCCATGGGGCTCTCACACTTCCACCTATATTGTGATCAGAGATACTGATTGCCTTTGTTCTGGGCTATTTTCTCAGGGATGTTTATACAGTGAAGAAACTTGAAAAATATAGTCTCTTGTTCCAGAGCAAGGTCAGGTTTTCTTATAGCCGTGGATATAGCGATAGTGATAGTGATAGGCTTGAGGGCTGAGTGAGATGGAAAGTCACTAGGAGGTTTTCAGCAAGGGAGTGACATAATTTGATTTGCAGTTTAATAGAATCACTCTGGCTTCTGGGTTGAAAATAGCTCAAAGGAGACCAGGGCAGAAGGAGGGAGTCATGAGATTGAAAGATGAGGCACAGAAGGAGTATATAGCTAGAAATGGAGTGTTCCTGAGTTAGAAGGAGAGGCAAAACACTGGTGTTCTTTGGATAAAGGCATTTATCCTTTTCATATCTAAAACCCCAATTAGTGTACTATTTTTCTCATGAGCCTTCTTTTTTAGTTCATTGAACTATAATTGTATAACCCTAATTAGTGCTAAGAATCCATTAGGCAATAAAAATTCCCTCTCTAGTTACAGAGCACATGTCCTACATGTGAAACTAAGAAAAAATTAATTTTTATTTCACCAAGTTAGAATCAATTAATTGATAACTTGCAACAGATACTGAGGATTTTGATGTTTTCTGATGCATCATGAAGCAAATAAAATTGACACTAAGGTTTTTTTATGTTTTGTTTTTTAGTAAGCTATGTCAATATAGAAGCCCTTTTATTCAGAGGAAGGCTTTAGCTATCATTTCAGAAAGTGAAAATCATGGATAGGAAAAAGATGGTCATGGGTATCCAAATCACTACTTTGTAGGAATATTTTCTTCTAAGCCAGTCATCTCAAATTTGGCAATGAATTCTAGCTGATCCACTGAGTTAATTAACCTCTTACATCCTCCTTATAATATAATAAACCTCATATAAAAATTAAGGGAGGAAATAAGGAAAATGATCATAGCAAGGAAGCAATGTCTTTTTACC
Organism: Phoca vitulina; assembly: GCF_004348235.1. Taxonomy (NCBI): domain Eukaryota; kingdom Metazoa; phylum Chordata; class Mammalia; order Carnivora; family Phocidae; genus Phoca; species Phoca vitulina. Next base: position 45,142,392 of record NW_022589709.1, read on the forward strand.
CTGGGTAAAATCAGGGAAGACAAATCTCCTTTTATAGACTTCACCATCATCCATCTCTTCTTGGCTCCCTAGGGAGGTATATTTCCTAAGCGGGTGGCATCATTCTGGCCCACCCAGCCAGAGAGCATTTGTAGTTGAAATCCCCTCTTTTCACTGAATTTGGAATTTCAGCTAGACAACAACTAGATGATGTCGTGAATTCTTGATAAACTACTCTTTGAAAAAGCCCCAGATAATATATGAGTATTTTAACTATTCATCTATCCATCCATACATCTATATATCATAGCAACAAATATTTATTTAGCACTCTATGCTGGAGGGTACAGTGATTTACATGGAAAACACAGAGATGTCTAAGATCTGATCTCTGAGGAGAAAATCTACATGCCAGGAAAGATATAGCACATTCTGTGGTAAATTCAGTTTATATGTGCCAGGATGAAGGTTAATAATACAAAGAATCATAGGAAATAGAAGAACCAATAAACCCTGCTATGGTGATGGGCCAGGTCTATTGAGCTGTACATTTAAGGGAGCAAGATCTTCAGAAGACAATTTTCTCTGTCAATCCCGTCTCTGATATGTGAGGTGGGTTTGACAAATTTAGTGCACTCCCCAAGATAGCTGCCTCAGATATTGTTATTGAAATCAATGCCAGAGGGTTTGTTAAGTAGCATAATGAATGTAAGAAATAATTCTTCTTTCATGATATTTAAGATAATTAAGATATGTAGTTGGTTAGAAGGACTTTGTAGACCCACTTCCCTGACATGATGGAAGAAGATTAAGAACCCAGCCCCATCCAGCCATGCATCCCTTTACTTCACAGGGATTCTGTCCTGATTCAACTACAAACTTGCTTTAGAATATAGCTGCATAGAGGAAGGGAGGGAAAGAGGGAATGGGAAGAAATCAGAGAGGGAGACAAACCATAAGAGACTTTTAACTATGAGAGTTGCTGGAAGGGAGGCGGGTCAGGGGATAGGATAACTGGGTGATGGACATAATGGAGGGCACGTGATGTGTTATATGCAACTGATGATTTACTGAACTCTACATCTCAAACTAATGATGTTCTATATGTTGGTTAATAGAATTTAAATGAAAATAAAGAATATAGTTGCATCCATGAAATCTAAATTCAGGCAAACTACTTTATGGAGATAGAAACCAGGCAGTTGTTGGGGGGTGGGGATTTGATTGGAAAACACCATCAGGTTATTTTCTGGGAAACAGGGAATGAAAATATCCTGTATCTTATTTGCAATAGTGATTACATGGGTATATAAGACCATCAAAACTCAACAAACTAACACGATTATATTTTCATTGTATCTTAACAATAAAAAAAAAAAGAATATCATTGCATCCTCCTCAAAGTGAACTTTCCTTTTTTTAAAGATTTATTTGAGAGAGAGAGCATGAACAGGGGGTAGAGACAGAAGGAGAAGCAGGTTCCCTGCTGAGCAGGGAGCCCGACACAGGGCTCAATCCCAGGACCTCAGGATCATGACCTGAGCCAAAGGCAGATGCTTAACCAACTGAGCCATGCAGGCACCCCTGAACTTTTCATGTATCATGCTAGTCAGAGGGTTTAAGGATAAGTCTGGCATTCCTCCAGCTACAAGAACAGTCTGACAGTTTTAGCGACAGCTCATGAATAAATGCAGGTACCTTTGGCAGACTTTGGCTTCAGATTTGTTTTTATTGTAACTAACCATCTGGTCATTAGTTCATAGAGATGGTAGCAGAAAATCAGTACCTACCCCTAACTCTCTGACATTTACCAAAAAACACCTGACATTTGCTAAACAGCTATATAGGCTTCGGGAAATTTGCAACCCTGAATAATAGGGATTCTCATAGTGGTAATATAAAGTCAAGCTAAAAAGAGAGGGCAGTGTGCTGGTGAAGGTGGGATTGTAAGGGAGATCTATGTTTTAGCTCCTCTCTAATTGCTAGTCAGCCAGTTTTGCAGATGTGCTGAGTTCTCTTTGCAACAAGTACATGGCCCACATATCTGCTATCCCCATAAGGTCTAATACAGTGTTTTGCACTAAATATTTAAATACTTGCAATGAAGTAGGGGAGGAATAAATATAGAGAAGTTTGTTTCAGGTATGTGTTTGTTCATTTGTCAGGCCAGAAAGAAAGTTGTAATCCCAAAAGAGGACAAAAGAAAAAGGGAAGAGACTCCATGAAAAGTATTGACAATTGACAATAAGAAATGAACAAATATTGGATACAGCACCTTGGAAATTCTGTTTCTATCATACTCCCTTATCTCCTCAGTACCTTCTTCTCTCCTTAGGATTCTTTCTCTCACACCATAAAAACAATGCATTTGATTTTAAAACTATTTTTCCTAAGGAAGCCAGTAACAAAACTTATCATATATAAGACTTAAACTATGCTTATTCTGGCAACTAAGTCAGGCTTGGTTTTGTTAAAGCTCTTAAAATATCTTAAGTGATTTCCAAAAATATTATAGCCTAGAACTGAAAAGCCATATATTTTCAGTTTTATGAAAAAAATGCATTATATTTTCAATTTTATACACATATTTTGAAATTTGATACCATGTGCCTATTCTCCACAAATAACAATGAAATAGTTTAACCTTGATTGAGTACATTTTATACTGAATCTGCTATTTCTGAGGTTATATATCTCAATTTCCTCATTGACTGAATAAATAGGAAAAAATGCACACACAATTGTAATGTGAATGTTGTATCATGAATCAAAAGATAGAAACCCTAGACAATGAGTTTTCCCTGTAGAATAGAAACTCAGGAGAGTAAAGAAATAAATTTTTGTCACATTCATTTTTTAAATGTCAATACACAGTGAGCTTTGATTATAAGGCCAAAGGGGTTGTGGGTGGGGAGCCGGAGAAGTAGTAATTCTCTTGACCTTTTAACAGACCAGCTATGTTTGATATGAATTTGCATTTATACTTCCAGATGCATAACATTTATGGCCCCTAAAAAATTAGCTTATTGCTGGAACACCCAATTTTTTTTTGAAAATGCACATGATACTGGAATGTCCATAGAACACCAGGCATACAACATGCCTCATACAAGCTTTGCTTTTATGCAGTCTGTTCTAACTACTACACCATGTACCTTGGGGACTTTGCTTACATATTCTAGAATGTTATTTAACCTAAAGATAAATGAAAGTCTTTAGAAGAGAGTACAGAGGCTGCATTCTGAAGCTCAGGTCTTACTTTATTCTTGGGTGCAACTCAACCCACAGAAAGATTATTCACACCCACTCAAAGGTCCCAGCTGCACTCCCACCACCAGGTACGCATACACCCAAAATGGCCCCTTTGTAAGGAGGAGGGCCTGGAATGGAGGAACAGTATGTTCAGTCATTCTGCAACCACTGGGTAAGAAGTTCACCTTCAGTCCAAGTTTAAGAATGTCAGTACCTCTTCCATACGGTTGTGAAAGCCAGAGCAAATGAAATGTTGTTGAAAGAAAGTCATGTTTTAGAATCTGGAATTCTTAAGTTTTTGAGATTTCCTTGCCATAATAATTCTGGTATTAACTTGGTATTCCAACCTATGTTTGCAGAAGCATTCTGTTGTCAGTTTAGAATGTGTTTTCAAAGGATAACTGGCATAATAAGCTTGCACAAACTGTATTAAAATGTTAATGCAGAGTTGAAATAAAAAATGCATTTATGTTTTATATTAGGCAGCAATTTTACATGTAAGGATGAGTATATTTTTAAGTACTTTTACTGCAAAATCCGATTTAAATGAACCTCACTATGGAATAAAATTACTGGATAATACTTATTGAACGCCAAATTAGGAGTACCAGAATGCGTGAGCTGATAAGTATATAGTAGGACAGTGAGATAGAATATTTTAAATCAGGATTTGTCAACTCGCGTCTTACTAACATTTGGGGCTGGATAATTCTTTGTTGTGGAAAGCTGACCTGTACATTATAGCACAGTTACCAGGCTCTCTTGCCTCCACCCACAAATGCTATTAACAACCCACCCCCATCTTCCGAATTATGACAAGCAAAAATGTTTCTAGACATTGTCCGCTGCAGGGGGCTGGGGAGGTCAAATCACCCTCTGTTCAGAATCCCTGTTTTAAATCAGGACAGTTCTATAAAATCTTGAACATATGGTTACTAGTCCCTTAGCTCTAAAAATTAAGAAAACAATACAAGTATGAACACAAAACAATGCCACAACCACACATAAGCTCTTTGGTTTGAAGATATTAGGCACTGTCAATAGGCAATCTATTGCCCAAATATTACCCAATATATGATTTCGGAAAATGAGTCATATTTATCTAGACCGATTTTCATTTTTACATAGGTTTCCTAGTGCCCCTTACTTTTTTAATATTAACCAATCTGAGTATTCATTTTTTAAAGATTTTATTTTTAAGTCATCTCTACACCCAGCGTGGGGCTTGAATTCACAACCCTGACATCAAGAGTCTTGTGTTCCACCGACAAAGCCAGCCAGGCACCCCAAGAAATACGAATTTTTAAAGAGGCATTTTCTCAATTTTCCACTTAACTTTATAGGTAAAATGAAATCTGACTAAATATTGAGTATCACCCAATTCTCTGAAACCATCAATGATACTGGACTGGGAAAACGCAACTTCCACTGTTCAAAATACAGAAGCAACTTTCTAAAATTTTGCTTTCTAGAACAAAGGACAATTAATCAAGGATTTAAAAAATTCATGCAAACTATTCTCCTATATATTTTGAGTTCAATTTCCAGCCTCACAATTTCCCTGTTTTTGTTGTGGTCATTTAATTTCTAGGTTTCTGATGCCTTATAAGACCCAGAAGTTCCCTCTAAACTCTCCCTTCCTTTGCACATCAGGAACCACTGCAATTTAAAGAAAAGTAAAGCTTAAGTAGTGGGGGAAAAGAATAAAAGGAATTTACAAAGAAGAATGAAAATCAAAGAGAATATTAAGATACCTGCTTCTTTCCCTGAGTAGGACAACTATTATAACAGCAGGAGTTTGTCCCAGCACAGGCTTGGTAAGATGAGAAATCCCCACCCCCAGTCACAGGGCACCTACTGGTGCCTGGCAAAAGTCCCCAAGTCCTGAGATCTCCTCAAATAAAATCCACAAGAGAGGCTGGTGAGCTGTGAGCTGTGTGCATTTTCTCACTGAGAAGTTCCCTAATAAGAATCCTTTCATGAATGTTTCTTGTGATTTTCTCATGTGAGGGTTCAGATATTGCTCAAACATTAATGAAGTAGTCATCATCCTGAGCCTGCCTCTTCTCTTAGCAGAGAAAAGTCTTTAATCCCTTCAGTTTACACTGTCATGGCTGACCAGCAGCAAAAGAAAGACTCACTTCCAGTATGTACTCAGGAGATAGAAGGCCTGCGGCCACATAATATACAAATCTCCTATACTCATGAACTTCTCAACCTACTGACTTTTATAGGCAGAGCGAAGTGGTTTCATTTCAGCACATAAACAACAGAGGACGTTAGCAGTTATGTGCATTGCTTCTAGTGTTGTCTGTCATACTACTTGCTCACCCACAGTGTGTTTGCTGTTGTCATGCTCTGTGAATATAAATCCTATCATATGAAAACTCAGTGGGAACATTAAAAGTGCTAGTAAGAAAGATATATATTTTTTTGAAAATAAAAGTAAAGATAAAATAATTGAATGTGGTGGAAAATGGGGATGGTTGGGTAGGGGATGAAACATTTGAAATTAGAAACAGTTCTAAAAGACAAAAGGGGTTCTCATACAGCATTAGAAAATTCAGAAATAAGACACAGAAGTGATTATTGGAATTTAAAAATGAGCAGCAGTAATCAGACATCTGTTAACTCAATGTTAATTCAGGAAAAGTCTAGGTATTTGTAGTTCATTTGGACCTTGCAATGAATAGCCCTAAATGTGGCCTTTAAAAACATAACCTGTTCTTTAAACTGCCTTATATTAGTTCTACTATAAACGTCTGCGACTTCATCTTATGTCTGGCAGCTCGAATACAAATTTATTCTTGGAGTATAAAAAGAAGAAAGATGTTTTGGTGGTCCAAGTGCATTCAGGAGTCTAAGGAGATATGTTTGGAAGTAATCAATATATTGGCCTGCTCCTTGGATTCCCAGATCCCGTTAATAGTATACCTATTGCACTAGCCATATAAGCTCAGAACTTCCAAGTATATATGTGTTTTTAAAAAAAGGAGGGGGGGTGGAGGGAGCCTACCAAATGAAGTGCTTTTCAAAACTTTATTTACCCTGTTGTGTTGGTTTAATGCGTCTGACCTCCATTTAGTGTACAGATCTTAAGGACACAGCTTACATTCAGATTACCATGTGCTCACACAAACTTCATTTTCGTGTTCAGGATTCTGTGGTTTCTTGTTTGTAAAATTCTTTCTCTGCAGCAAATCCCTTCCTTCTCTTTCACTTTAGCAACTCATATTTAACCAGTTGCCAAATTGTTTAGCATTTTGCCTCTGAGATGTCTTTACAGTCTTTCCCATCTCCTACTTCAGCTATTCATTTCCAGGATTATTTCGCTACTGATCTGGCTGGGTTTACACACCTACCACTGCCTACTTCTTTCCTACATTCAAGTGTTGGTTTAGATTCATACACACAACTCTGATCATACAGCACATCCCTAGTAAAATAAATGAATGGCTTCCAGCTGTCTAATGGCATCGAGTACAAACTCCTCCTGCTCATTTTCATGGCTGTTAACAATATAACTACCACTTTATCCCCTGTCACTCCAGCTTTATCCCTCAAACCTTTCTGCAGTTTCTGGGTTCACCAGTAAATGAAACTTTTTTTTAATATAGATTTTATTTATTTGAGAGAGAGAGCAAGCATGGGGGGTGGGGGCAGAGGGAGAAGCAGGCTCCCCGCTGAGCAGAGAGCCAGATACTGGGCTACATCCTAGGACCCTGGGATCATGACCTAAGCAGAAGGCAGACACTTAACCGACTGAGCCACGCACACTCCCCTAAATGGAACATTTTGATCACCCAAGCAGGCCTGTGTGTACACATATTGTTCTGCTTGGAATTTTCTTGATACCTCTTTTCACCTATCAAAACATTACCCATATTTCCAAATCCATCTCCACTGCCTTATCTCTTTTCCCAATGCCTCCTGGGTGGAGGTGACTGCTCCCTGATTTTGAGGTGACCAGTCTTTATAGAACTTTCTTTGTACTCTTTTATGCCATTAACTCTGCACACACCACCTTGTACTGGATAGGATGTACCTTCTGGGTAATGCTATATGCTAAACCATCAGCTCCTCCAGTGTAGCAACTAAAATTTACTCATCTTTGTGGTACTTAATACAAGCACCAACTGAGTGTTTGTAAAATTAAAAACAAAAGAAGACGAAGTGTGGTCAGGGGCTTGAAGAAGCATGCAAGTATTCATTCATTGAGTAAATATTCTTGAGTATATATATATATATATATATATATATATATATATCACTTGCCAGGAACTCTCCTATGATACATTTCATTCAGCACTAATGGTTGTTCCCAGATGGAAGCAATTAATATTATGTATTTGCCAATAGCAAACAAAAATGAGCCAACTCTACTTTAAAAATAATCAGTCTACAACATAATTTTTGCCAACAAAATCTGGCAGATATAATTTCTCATAATGTTAAAATATGTAAATGAAATTAAATCTCCCTATGTGTTAATTTAAGTATTATTTCTGCATAGAAATTATGATATATGTTTCACCTTCTAGGATATACTTGATGCAAAATAAATATATAGCTGACAGCTGACAGCTTTGTATGATTAGTGTTGGAAAAACTCCATAAAATTAGATCTGTTAGCTCCGTAACACACTAGGTAATGGTAAATTTACACTAAAGTAACTGTAGGCATGCAGACTGGAATAGGTCTTTGCAAAAATCTTATTATTGTACTTGTACTCGCTATTTTTTACTGGCATAGGTGTGAATTACTTGAAAGTTATCAAGAGTCAGAAATTCATATATTTGTGCTTATGTGCCCAAACATACACAGGACTACATGCAAATTTTGTAAACTAAAGTTTGTTGGAGATTGACTGCTGAATGGCATGAAGACTGGGTTGTGAATTCTAGGCCTAGCTGTTCCTAGCTAGGCTTTATTTACTAGCAGCACAATCTTAATCAAATCAATTAACTTTTTTAAATGATTTAATGAGGTAAAAAAATTATATAATCAAAATTACTGTTAAGGGACTTCTACCATCTTGGAAGAGGCAGAGATAGGAATCAGATATACCCTCTTCCTGAAACAATCCTAACACTAGACAATATATTTGAGACAATGGATTTAGGACTCTGGGCATTAGGCAAAGAATAAAGTGATCCCTTAGGATGGGAAAACAAATGAAGTGATCGTTATGACTGCCCAGCTTACTGCGTTTCCAGATGGTGCTATGGGGCGGGGGAGACCAGGTGGAGCTTGGTGGATTCTTTAAGGTGGAGAGACAGACCTAAAGAGACCAAGAGGGTGTAGTTCTCAAGACAGACTATTGGAGGGAAGCCAGATGCACAAAAAAAGAGCACTGGAGATCTGCAGAAGGTCCCTCTTGAAAATTCAGGAGAGTTTAGATCAGCACATGCATGCATGTATGGAAACTTCTCAAAGGCAGTGACAGACCCATCTGTAAGGATAAGAGGGAACAGTTCCTGAAACATGTACAAGACAGGGAGTAGGCCTGGTTCCCACTAGCTAGACTAACTGGTAGCTAACTGTAGTCAGCTTCCAGGTCAAAAACATAAGACAAAGTCACGGATGTTTAGAGTAGAGCTAATATAAAACAGTTTAAAGAACTGGTTATGTTTTTAAAGGCCACATTTAAATCTATTCATTGCAAGGTCAAATGAACTATGCAAAATTTAGATATTTTAGATACCAATGAAACCATCACTGGTTCTTTGAAAGGATCAGCAAAACCAATAAACTTCTAGTCAGACGAATCAGGAAAAAAACACAAAATTGCCAATATTACAAATTAGAGGAATAACATCACTAAAGATTCTGTACATATTTTTTTAAAAGGCAGTATTATGAACAACTTCATGCAAATATGGCAACTTATATGAAATGAACAAATACCTTGAGAGAAACAGACTACCTAGGCTCACTCAAGAAGAAAAAAATATATATAATGGGAATAACCCCTATCTACTTAAGAAATTCAATATGTAGTTAAAAACCTTCATTCAAAGAAAACTATAAACACAATGTCTTCTCTGGTGAATTCTACCAAACATGTAAGAAAAAAAAAATCTCAATTTTACATTAACTCTGAGAAAACTGAGGAGAATGAACTGTTACCTAAATCATTCTATGTAGCTAGCATTACCCTGAAACCAAAACTAACAATGTTATGAAAACATAAACAAAACTTGAGCTGAATATCCCTCATGAATATAGATGCAAACATTTAAACAAAATCTTAGGAAATCAAATCCAACAACACATTAAAAAATTATAACAGATTATGACAAAGTAGGGTTTATCCCATGAATATAGGTTGGTTTAACATTCAAAAATCAATTAAGGTAATTCACTGTAATTGTTCATATACTAAATAATAAAAATCCCGTGACATCCAAGTTAATGCAAAAAAAAAAAGCATTTGACATAATCAAACATCCATTCCTGATAAAAACTCACAGCAACTCTCCTATTTTGAGGAAATTTTCTCAACCTGATAAAGGGTATCTGGGAAACAACTAGAGCTTACATCATACTTAACAGTGAAAGACTGAATATATTCCTCATAAGAGCAAGACCAAGACAAGGAAGGATGTTCACCCTCACCACTTTTGTTCAACATTGTACTAGATGTTCTCGTCATTGCCATGAGGTTGAAAAAGGAGTAAAAGTCATCCAGATTGGCAAGGAAAGAACTCTCTTTATTGTTAAAAAAATATGATGCACTATGTAGAAGATATAATGCAATCTATCCCAAAGCTACTAGATTTCATAAATGAGATTAACCAGGTGGCAAAATATAAGATTAATAATATAAGATTAATAATCTGGAGCCAATTTTTATTTTTGTATATGTTATCAAAAGGCATTGGATATTGGGATTAAAAAAAATACCATTTACAAGAGCAAAAAATGTAAATGCTCTATACACTGAAAATTGCACAACATAGCTGAGAAAAAATAGAGTAGACCTAAATAAGAGGAGAAACATACTTCGTTCATGGGTTGGAATAATAATCAGTAGTATTAAGATGGTATGCTCTCACGAATTAATCCATATATTGAAGGCAATCCTAATTAAAATCCCAATAGATGTTTTTGTAAAACTGATGGCCTGCATCAAAAATTCATATGGAAATGCAAAGGATCTAGAATAATCAAAACAATTTTGAGTATACAAAGAAAGTTGGAGGGCTAACATCTGCTTTAGAGATTTAAAGCTACAATGACCAATACAGTGTGGTATTAGCACACAGCTAGATCAGTGAAACAGAGTAGCTGTCCAGAAAGAGACCCACATATATGGACAACAGATTTTTTTTAGCTTTATTGAGGAATAATTCACAAATGGTAAGATATTTAAAGTGTACGATGTGATTTGATACACATTGTGAAAGGACCCCAACTGAGTTCATTAACATACCTACTATTTCACATATTTACCTTAGGTTTTGTTCTTTTTTCATTTTTGGTTAAGAATAGTCAAGCTCTACTTTCTTAGCATATTTCAATTACACAATACAGTGTTATTAACTATAGTCACCAATAGCTCCAGGCAACCACTCTTCTACTCTGTTTCTATAATTTTGACTATGTATTTTTTACATATAAGGGATACCATGCAGTTTTTGCTTTTCTCTGTCTTATTTCACTTAGCATAATGCCCTTCAGTTTCATCCATGCTGTCCCAAATGGCAGGATTTCCTTCTTAAAGCTGAATAATATTCCATTCTGTATATGTGGATTTTCTTCATAGGGGTTATGCTCCTGGACACTGGTCTTAGCAATAATTTTCTTAATTGGCAACAAAAATAAACAAGTGAGACTACACAAACTAAAAAGCTTTGGCACAGCAAAGGAAACCATCATCAAAATGAATTGGAAATCTATGGAATAGGAGAAAATATTTGCAAACCACATATCTGATAAGTGATTAATATCCAAAATACATGAGGAACTCATAGAATTCAATGGCAAAAACAAAAACAAAAACAAAAGTAAAAAAAAAAGAACAAAAAAAATCCAATTAAACACAAGCAAAGTGCCTGAACAGACATTTTTCTAAAGAAAATAAGCAAAAAGCCAACAGGTACATGAAAAGATGCTCAACATCACTAATCATCAGGGAAATGCAAATTAAGCCCCAATGAGATATCACCTCCCACCTGTTAGGATGTCTAGTAAAAAAAGACAAGTGATAACAAATGCTGGCAAAAATGTGCAGGAAAGGAACCCTTGAAACCTAAGGAAAGGAATATAAACCGGAATAGCCACTATAGAAAACAGTATGGAGTTTCCTCAACAAATTAAAAATAAAACTATCATGTGATTTAGCAGTCCCATTTCTGGGTTTATGTCCAAAGGAAACTTTGAAATCATTGTCTCATAGAGATAACTGCACTCCCATGTTCATTGCAACATTATTCACAATAGCCAAGGAATAGACAATTGATTTTCAACAAAGTTGTGAAGGTAGAGAAAGGATGGTCTTTTCAACAAATAGCGGCAGAAACAATTGTCCATATGCAAAAGCATGAACTTTGATCCCTAACTCACACTATAATAAAAACTAACTCAAGATGAATTATAGAACTAAATGTAAAACCTGAAACTATAGAACTTTCAGAAGAGAATTTAGGAGAAAATCTATATGGTCTTGGGTTAGGCAACAATTTCTTAAACACTGAAAATGTATCCTTTAAAAAATTGATAAAGTAGACTTTGTCAAAACTTAAAACTTCTGCTCTCCAAATGACATTCTTAAAAGTACGAAAAGACAAACCACAGACTGGGAAAAAATATCTGCAAGGCATATTTCTGATAAAATACCTATATTGTAAAAACACAAATAATTCTCAAAATGCAATTTTAAGAAAACAAATAACACAATAAAAAATGAAAAAAAGTATTTGAACAGACACTTCTCCAAAGAACATACATAGGTAACAAATAAGCATATGAAAATCTAAGTATTGTGAATTATTAGGGAAATGCTGATTAAAACCACAACGAGATACGTATGTCATAGAATGGCTCTACTTAAAAAAGATTGACCATACAAATGTTGACAAGGATGTAGAACTGGCCCTCTCATACACTGCTGGTGGAATGCATAATGGTAACCATTTTGGAAAAGAGTTTGGCAGATTCTTAAAAAGTTAAATATAAACTTATAACGTGATCTAGCCATTTCACTTCTAGCTATTTACCCAAGGTAAATAAAAACATATGTCTACACAAAGACATGTACATGAATGTTCAAAGAGGCTTTATTTGCTATAGCCCCAAACTGGGAACAACCCAAATGTTCATCTCAAAATAATTACACTGAGTGAAAGAAGCCAAGCAAAGAGTGCACACTGTATGATTCCATTTATATACAGCTCTAGGAAAGCCAAACCAATTTATAGTACAGAAAGCAGGTCAGTGGTCATCCAGGGATGGGAGGACCAGTGGGGAGGGAATGGGGGGTGAGATTGCTAAAGGAAACAAGAAAACTTCCAGATGTAAAAGATATGTTCACTATCTTGATAGTGATAGTTTCACAGGTGTATGATATACCAAAACTTTTCAATTTGTACATTTTAAATCTGTGTTTATTGCATGTCTAGTTTACCTCAGTACAATTGTTTAAAAATGTCCTTTGAAAACCTATTATGTTATTTATACTTGGGTTTAAAAATGTCCTTTGAAAACCCATTCACTTGCCCCTACACTATAATAAACATACATATATTATATACACTGTACATTCTTCTACAGAGAACCACTGTGTGAACCACTAGAGTAGAATAAGAAAAGGACAAAAGGAAAGGGTGCATTTAGATATTAGGGCATTCAAACCATTCTGCCAGTAACACCAGTGATGAAGAGTAGAGTGAAAAATTTTGAGACCTTCTTATGTGCAATGTTTACTCCGTTCAGTTATAATATCAACCTGACCCTTTGAATGCACATTACTAGATGTGTTTGTTACTGCACAAATAACAGGATCATATCAAATTTTGTTGTGTTTGTTGGCATAAATTAAAACTGTTTCTATGATGAGCCTCCACTATAATTTCTACCTATTGCATTGCTTTCTGCATGTCTGAATATAAAAATTAGCTTCTACCCTAAAGGCCTGCACAGTCTAGTGGGCAAGTCAGCATGTGAACATTTAGAACACAATGTTGTTATGGCTACAGCGAGGCAATTGATTTTGCATAGGGACAAAGGGTCTGGTAAAGCTTTAGAGAAGATGTGAAATTAGAACTGTGACTTGAATTAAATATAGATATTTTCCTAGAGGGGAAGAAAGAGATCATTTCAGAAGGAAGTGTCTTTTCTTGGTTAGAAGCACCTTCAAAAACCCCTCCTTTTTAGTCCCCAAAACTTTTCAACTGCCATGTCCAAGCCTTTTTGTTTTTTTGAATACCAGTTATTGAGCTTTAATGTATATTATCTCACTCTGCCTTACATTAGCTTTGCAGAATGGATAACGCCGCTACCCCCATCTTACAGCTAAGAAAATGTATCAATCACTTTAGGCTAAGGTACTGTGTCATCTTGGTGGTTTACAGCAATAAGGGTTTATTTCCTGCTCACAGTATGGATCTCTGTTGTGGATTGATTGTGTCTGTGCTCCATGTCTTCTGTTTTTCCAGACCAAAGCTGAAGAAAGAACTATATGGTACATAGCAGTCTCGTAACAGAGAAAAAGACCAATAGTGGAACCACAAGATGGCTCTTAAAAGCTTTTGATCACATGACATTGGCTACAGCAAGTCACTCGACCAAGTGTGATGTAATGGCTGGAAGTCTAATCCTCTCCAGGAAATCTGCCATGCACCACATGCCACGGGAAGAGATAGATCATTCTCTCATTGTTGAGCGGCAGCAAATATTTGGAACTTCGGAAAACTAAGGTTCAAAAGTTGGTGTAACTTGCAGGCCATATAGATGAGTGGCAGAAGCAGGGTTCAAAATGTTTTGTTCATTGTCAAAACCTCTGCCTTTTGAGGGGGGGAGGTGGAGGGGGCAGCACGGAACCCAATCTGGGACCTGAACCCATGACTCTGAGATCAGGATCTGAGCTGAGATCAAGAGTTGGAGGTCTAACCAACTGAGGCACCCAGGTGCCCCCAAACCTCTACTTTTTACACATACCACACCGCCCCCCTCATGGGTCTCAAAGGGACAGGTCAAGACTAAATTTAAGTGTAGGGAATATCCTTGGCAGGGAAGAGAAAAATCTAAGTAGTGTGTGTGTGTATAGGCACAAGTGTGCGTGTGTGTGAAATAGAGAAAGAGGGAGACAAAGACAGAGACACAGATGTGAACTGGAAAGAAGAGAAAACAGGGACTGATTGCTTAGTCTTCCCTCTGTTCTACAGCTATAGCAAAGAAGAACGTCTATATTTCTCCACAAATTTATCACACACACACACACACACACACACACCCCTAATATGGAGAAGAGTATTAGACCGGTGTTTGAGGCTATTTAACATAGCCTCAACGTACGGCAATGCATCACTAGGCATTTAGTAGGTACAGCATGGACAGAGTGCTAAACTAAGTGGTCTAGAGAGACACCAAACCATAGAAAACAATATTAAAGCTCATGCCATCCTAACAACAAATGCTTAAGCCCTACAAGGACTACTTCAGATGGATGCATTGCTAATTGGGAAGGTGTTCCCAACACAAGTTAATCTCACCTAACGTGGATTGCTAATAGGAGTCTGCAGACTCTACTACTACACTGTCCCTCTGTCAAGTGGCTCCACTTCCCATTCTGCCATGGGCAACTCAGCTTACACTTCCAGTTTTCCTTCCCTAGCATCCTTTAGCACACAAGTATTTCCATACTAAAACTGAGGGAAATGCAACATAGAGGAGCTGGCTTACTTCTCTGGAGCTTCAACATAAATGAATGGAGGGAGACCTTCAATTTATTTTTTATTTTTTATTTATTTTTGAGAGAGAGAGAATGACAGAGAGAGAGAATGAGAGAGGGAGACCTTCAGTAATCATCTGAGTCCCCATCATTCTCTTCTGTCTGTTCAGAATGTCACTTGCCAAAGTTAAAATTTATTGAGGTATTTCCTTCTAAATCGTTATATAAATGAAGCCAGCTTATATAGCAAAGAAGGGGCGATGACTATGTGGCATTCTAAGCATGATCTAACCAATTAATTTTCTTTCCTTTTTAAAGGAATCCTGTCACTTTAAGTCTGCCCTTAAAGGCAAGTTTTAAGAAGCCTGTTGCTAAGAGTATCTAGGGAAAACTGTTAAAACTGTAAGTAAATCATTACATTATATAGAATAAGTCAAGTACCAGTCAGCAGAGGTCAGGAAAAAAAAACAAGACATAAAAGATAAAATTTTATTTTGAGATTGTATGGTGTGATTCTCAGCTGGAGGGCTACTGTGTCCACTAGTCAAATATGTCGGAGGCACAGCTTGTGAACGACTGGGAAATCTGTTTGTATGGAAGTCTCCTGGGCCTCCTAGGAAATAACTGAGCTGGTATCCATTTATGGGCTGTAGATATCCTCAGGTCTGCCTGAAAAACTGGAGTGGCCGACAGGGTGTAGCAGGGGAAGAGAAGGGTGCAGGGTGTGCTGATAGCAAGTGAATTCTACAAAGAACAGCAGCATTCGTGGTAAACTTGGCTCAGAGAAAATATATTTGCATTGATGGTGCAAGCAGTTTTTAAGTATAAAATGAAAGTGCAGGGGCGCCTGGGTGGCTCAGTCGTTAAGCGTTTGCCTTCGGCTCAGGTCATGATCCCAGGGTCCTGGGATCGAGCCCCGCATCGGGCTCCCTGCTCCGCGGGAAGCCTGCTTCTCCCTCTCCCACTCCCCCCCTGCTTGTGTTCCCTCTCTCGCTGTGTCTCTCTCTGTCAAATAAATAAATAAAATCTCTAAAAAAAAATAAAAATAAAAAAAATAAAATGAAAGTGCAATTTCTCAGTGGCAGATGCTGTTGATGTCCTGCTCCATTCACTGGCAGCCATGGTGAACATTCCCATATGCACTGCCAGCTCACCGCAGAGCCTCCATCTCTTTGTTTCTCAGTCACGAGGCTTTCTCCAGAGTCACAGGAGTTTGCCCAGTGTTACAGGGTCACCCAGAAATAGGGTAGCTGGAGATTTAACACCCCCAGAAGCACCCCTTAACAAATGAGAAATGGGGGTCAGCAGATAAATACCCAAGCTTCCTAAACACTCAGTGGACAATTTTGAGGTGTATTCCACCCAATATCTCAGACAGCCCATAGTGAGGTTGAGCACATAACCAACTTATGAATGAAACTTTATCAGTGCATCTTCTTTCCCCCTCTTTCTTTATCCCTTTACTTGTGCTTCCTGGAATACTTCACAAATAAACCTAATGTGGAGGTTCTTAAGTCTTGTTCTCAGAGTCACATTTTGAGGAACCAAAACTAAGTCACTCAACTGAATACAATGTGTCATTGGGATCAAAAAACTCTGCTTTTAAATTCTATTAAAAAGGTATAACACAAAGGGGCAAAAGACTCTTTTTCCCCACTCTGTGGGACTGTCTCAAAGCTCTGGTACCACAAAGATTCAAGGTGATCACCCGGAGAGAACTATATACCTGATAGAGCAGTGAGAGAACAAAGTCCATGCAAGGGAGTTCCAAAGAATGGTGAGGTCTGATATGAGGTGCAGAGCAGAGACAGCACTCACCACCTGGTTGGAGTGACATGTGCCATTTAAAGAAACCAACTGAGGGCCATGAATCAGTGAGGCATAATGGAAGGATGGACATCTCACAGGGGGAGAGTAATAAAGAGGATGTTAATGTGAGTGTATTTTTAGTGATGTGTTGCTTAGGCAGTGGACATTCTGAAATTATAAATAGTAATAGGGAGAGGTAAAATCTGACACAGAAATGAAGATACTCCATATCTCATTATTGATAAAGCAATTGTAGTTATTTCTTGCTTGCTGGCAGGTTTTAGAAAATTAGCATCAGAGCAAAGCAAAGACTGAATGAGAATTGAAAAATCATCCAAGTAGTGGACTAAGGAAATTCTCTTAAGGAAGTCACCAAGAGAACTATCCAAACTGCGCCCGGGGTAAGGGGTTAACTTGGACAGCCTTTTAGCCAGACTTATCAAAAAGAAAAGAGAAAGGCACCAAATGAAATCACAAATCAGAGAGGAGAAATAGCAACCAACACCACAGAAATACAATTTTAAAAGAATACTATGGAAAACTATATGCCAACAAATTAGACAACCTGGAAAAAAATGGACCAATTCCTAGAAACATAAAAACTACCAAAACCAAAACAGGAAGAAATAGAAAACTGGAATAGACCCCTAACCAGCAAAGAAATTCAATCAGTAATCAAAACTCTCCCAACAAACAACAGTCCAGGGCCAAGAGGCTTCACAGGCAATTTCTACCAAACATTTATAGAGGAGTCAATACTTATTCTTCTCAAACTATTCCAAAAACTAGAAAAGAAAGGGGAAACTTCTAAATTCATTATATATGGCCAGGATTACCCTGCTACCAAAGAGAAACACCCTACTAAAAAAGAAAACTATAGGCCAATATCCCTGATGAACATGGATGCAAAAATTCTCAATAAAATACTAACAAACCAAATCCAATAATTCACCACAATCAAGTAGGATTTATGTCTAGCCTCCAACTGTGGTTCAATATTCCCAAAATCAATATGATATACCACATTAATTTAAAAGAAAGGATAAGAACCATATGATCCTCTCAATAGATGCAAAATAAAAAGCATTCAACAAAGTTCAACATCCATTCTTGATAAAAACCCTCAACAAAGTAGGGGTAGAGGAAATATACCTCAACATAATAAAGACCATATAAAAAAAAAAACTATAGCTACTATCATCCTCAAGGGGATAAAACTGAGAGCTTTTCCTCTACAGTCAGGAACAAGACAGGGATCTCCACTCTCAGCACTGGTATTTAACATAGTACTGGAAGTCTTAACTACAGCCATAAGACAACACAAAGAAATAAAAATCATCCAAATCGCAAGGAAGAAGTCAAACTTTCACTATCTGTGGATGACATACTATATAAAGAAAACCCAGAAGACTCCACCCAAAAACTGCTAGAACTGATACACAAATTTGGTAATGTCGCAGGATACAAAAGTCAATGTACAGAAATCTGTTGCATTTCTATACATCAGTAATGAAGCAGCAGAAAGAGACATTAAGGAATCAATCCTATTTACAATTGCATCAAAATCCCTAAGAGACCTAGGGATAAACCTAACCAAAAAGATGAAAGACCTGTATTTTGGAAACTATAAAACACTGATGAAAGAAATTGAAGAAAACACAAAGAAATAGAAGGCATTCCATGCTCATGGATTGAAAGAACAAATATTGTTAAAATGTCTATACTACCCAAAACAATCTACACATTTAATCCAATCCCTATCAAAATATCCACAGCATTTTTCACAGAGCTAGAACAAACAATCCTAAAATTTGTACAGAACCACAAAAGACACCAAAATACCAAAGCAACCTTGAAAAATAAAACCAAAGCTAGAGGCATCACATTTCTGGACTTCAAGTTATAAACCTGTAGTGAACAAAACAGTATGGTACTGGCACAAAAACAGACACATAGATCAAGAGAATAGAATAGAAAACCCAGAAATAGACCCAAAACTGCATGGCCAATTAATCTTTGACAAAGCAAGAAAGAATATCCAATGAGAAAAAGACAGTTTCTTCAACAAATGGTGTTGATAAAACTGAACAGCAACATGGAACAAAAATGAAACTCGGCCACTTTCTTACACCATACACAAAAGGAAATTCAAAATGGATTAAAGACCCAAATGTGAGACTTCAAGCCATCAAAATCCTAGAGAGAACACAGGCAGTAATTTTTTCGACATCGGGCATAACAACTTCTTACTAGATATGTCTTCAGGGGAAAGGGAAACAAAAGCAAAAATAAACTATTGATATATCATCTAAAAAAAAAAAAAAACCTTCTACACAGCAGAGAAAACAATCAACAAAACTAAAAGGCAACCTACAGAATGGGAGAAGATATTTGCAAATGACATAGCTGATAAAGGGTTAGTATCCAAAATATATAAAGAACTTCTCAAACTCAACACCCAAAAACAATCTAATTTTTTAAAAAGGCGGAAGATATGAATAGACATTTCTCCAAAGACCTACAGAGGGCCAACAGACACATGAAAAGATAAATGCTCAACATCAGTCGTCAGGGAAATACAAATCAAAACTACAATGAGATAGCACATCACTCCCCTCAGAATGGCTAAAGTCATCAACACAAGAAACAACAGCTATTAGAAGGATGTTAGCAAGGATTAGAGAGAGGGTAACCCTCTTACACTGTTGGTAGGAATGCAGACTAGTGCCGCCACTCTGGAAAACAGTATTGAGGTTCCTCACAAAGTTAAAAATACAACTATCCTATGATCCAGCAATTGCACTATGAGGTATTTACCCCAAAAATACAAAAATACTAATTCAAAGGAATATATGCACCCTGATGTTTATAGCAGCATTATGCCAAAATATGGAAACAGTCCAAGTGTTCATGAACTGATGAATATATAAAAAAGAGCTGGTATACATTTTATATATATATCTTGCCATTTTCAACGACATGGATGGAACTAGAGAGTATTATGCTAAGATTTCATTCTTTTTTATGGCTGAGGAATATTCCCATATATATAATGCTGGACACAGGCAGGGTAAAGGCAGAGTTCTGATGAAAACTGGGAAAACAAGAAGCGTGATTGATTGCTCTTCAGTGAGGACTCACTGAAGAGTGGGGGGCTCCAACTTTCAGCTCCAGGGCCAGAGAGCAGGGCATTGCCATAGTCATCCTGCCCCATCAGCACTGAAGCCTTCAGGGAGCAAAACAGTGCCACCTAGTGGAGGCTGGAGCCACTTACACCAAGCCCCGCCCCCCCATGCCCTGGAAGCACATTTCCACTAGGGCAAGTCTACCTGAGAATCAGCCCAACAGGCCCCTCACCCAAGAGAACAGCACACTCCCTCGGACCAAGTCTAATGATCATAGAATGCTACAAAGCTTCAGCTCTAGGAGGAAATAGAATCTAGCTTCCTTCTAACTACTATTCTTTTTTTTTTTTTTTACTATTTTTTCATTTATTTTCTTATTTTTTTTCAATTTATTTTTTTTATTTTTTGGGATCTAGATTTTTTTTTAACCAGCAGACCAAAACACATCCAGGATCTAGGTTTTTGCTTTTGTTTCCTTTTTGTTTTGTTTTGTTTTTTTCCTACTTTATTTTTCTGGGCAAAATGATGAGATGGAGATATTCACCCCATAAGAAAGAAGAAGAAGTAGAACTCACAGCCAGGGATTTAATCAATACAGATTTAAGATGTCTGAACTAGAATTTAAAACAACGATTATAAGGCACTAGCTGGGCTTGAGAAAAGCATAGAAGACACTCGAGAATCCCTTACTGCAGAGATAAAAAGTAAAATCTAGTCAGGGCAAAATTAGAAATTCTATACCCAAGATGCAAATCCAAATGGATGGCAAAAAAATGAGGATGGATGAAGCAGAGGACTGAATCAGGGATATAGAAGATAAAATTATGGAAAATAATGAAGCTGAAAAGAAGAGGGAAAGAAAGGTAATGAATCACAAAGGTAGACTTAGGGAACTCAGCTACTTACTATAATGTATTAACATTCATAACATAGGAGTCCCAGAAGACGAAGCAAGACTAAAAGGGGCAGAAGGTTTATTCAAACAAATGATAGCTAAAAACTTCCTTAATCTGGGAAAGGACACAGCGATCAAAATCCAGGAAGCACAGAGAACTCCCATTAAATTCAACAAAAGCTGACCATCACCAAGGCATATCATAGTCAAATTCACAAAATACACAGACAAGGAAAGAATCCTGAAAGCAGCAAGGGGAAAAAAAGTTTTTAACCTACAATGGAAGACAGATTCGGTTTGCAGCAGATCTGTCCACAGAAACTTCACAAGCCAGATGAAAGTGGCAGGATATATTCAACATGCTGAATGGGAAAAATAGGCTGCCAAGATTTCTTTATCCAGCAAAGATGTCATTCAGAATAGAAGGAGAAATTTTCCCAAAAACTAAAGGACTTCTTGACCACTAAACCTGCAAGAAATTTTAACTGGGACTCTTTGAATGGAGAAAAAAAGATCAAAAATAGCAAAGACTAGGAAGGACCAGAGAACATCACTAGAAACACCAACTCCACAGGTAATACAATGGTAGTAAATTCATATCTTTCAATAATCACTCTGAATGTAAATGGACTAAATGCTCCAATCAAAAGACATAGGGTATCAGAATAGACTAAAAAAAAAAAAAAACAAGATCCATCTATATGCTGCCTACAAGAAACTCATTTTAGACCTAAAGACATCTGCAGATTGAAAGTGAGGGGGTTGGGGAATATTTATCATGCAAATGGACATAAAAAGAAAGCCAGACTAGCCACAGACAAAATCTAGACAAACTCGATTTTAAAACAAAGACTGTAACAAGAGATGAAGAATGGCATTTTATCATAATTAAGGAGTCTATCCATCAAGAAGATCTAACAATTGTAAATATTTATGCCCCCAACTTGGGAACACCCAAATATATAAATCAATTAATAATAAACATCAAGAAACTCATTGATAATACAATGGTAGTAAGGGACTTTAACGCCCCACTTACAGCAATGGACAGATCATCTAAGCAGAAAATCAACAAAGCAACAATTACTTTAAATGACACAAGGGATCAGATGGACTTAACAGATATATTCAGGATATTTCATCCTAAAGCAGAATATACATTCTAAGTTCACATGGGACATTCTCCAGAATAGATCACATACTAGGTCACAAATCAGGCCTCAGGTACGCAAAGATTGAGATCATACCATGCATATTTTCAGACCACAACACTATGAAACTGGAAGTCAACGACAAGAAAAAATTTGAAAGGAACTCAAATACATGGAGGTTAAAGAACACCCTACTAAAGAATGGATGTGTTAAACAGGAAATTAAAGAAGAAATAAAAAAATGCATGGAAGCAAATGAAAATGAAAACACAACAGTCCAAAACCTTTGGCATGCAGCAAAGGCAGTCCTAAGGAAGTATATTGCAACCCAGGCCTACTTCAAGAAGCAAGAAAAGTCTCAAATGCACAACTTAACTTTACCTCAAAAGGAGCTAGAAAGGGAATAGCAAATGAAGCCTAAAGCCAGCAGGAGAAGGAAAATAATAACGATTAGAGCAGAAATAAACGATATAGAAACAAACAAAAAATAGAACAGATTAATGAAACTAAGAACTGGCTCCTCAAAAGAATTAACAGAACTTATAAACCTTTAGCCAGACTTATCAAAAAGAAAAGAGAAAGGACTCAAATAGATAAAATCACGAATGAAAGAGGGAAAGAGGAAAAGTCACAACCAACAGCACAGATATACAACCAATTTTAAGAGACTACTATGAGAAATTATATGCCAACAAACTGGGTCATCTGGAAGAAATGGACAAATTCTTAGAAACTTACAAACTACCAAAACTGAAACAGGAAGAAATAGAAAATATGAACAGACCCATAACCAGCAAAGAAATTGAATCTGTAATCAAAAACATCTGTCCTGGGCCAGATGGCTTCCCAGGGGAACTCTACCAGACATTTAAAGAAGAGTTAATACCTATTCTTCTCCAACTGTTTCAAAAAGTAGAAATGGAAAGAAAACTACCAAATTCATTCTACTAAGCCAACATTACCTTGATTCCAGAACCAAAGACCCCACTAAAAAGGAGAATCACAGGCCGATATCCCTGATGAACATGGATGAAAAATTCTCAATAAAATACCAGCAAATCAATTCAACAGTACATTAAGAGGATTTTTCACCATGATCAAGTGGGATTAATTCCTGGGCTTCAGGGGTGATTCAATATTTACAAATCAATCAATGTGATATACCACATTAATAAAAGAAAGGATAAAAACCATATGATCCTGTCAATACATGAAGAAAAAGCATTTGAAAGGTGTCTGGGTGGCTCAGTCAGTTGAGCGTCCAACCCTTGATTTCAGCTCAGGTCCTGATCTCAGAGTCGTGAGATTGAGCCCTACATTGGGCTCCATGCTAAGCGTGGACTCTGCCTGAGATTCTCTCCTTCTCCCTCTGTCCCTCCCTCCACTCAAACACTCTCTCTCTCTTAATAAAATCTTTTAAAAAAAAAAAGAAAAGAAAGAAAGAAAAGAAAAACCATTTGACAAAATACAGCACGCATTCTTGATAAAACCCTCAACTAAGTGGGGATAGAAAGAACATACTTCAACATCATAAAGTCCATGTATGAAAGACCCACAGTTAATATCATCCTCAGTGGGGAAAAACTGAGAGCCTTTCTCCTACAGTCAGGAACAAGACAAGGATGTCCGCTCTCACCATTAGTATTTAACATAGTACTGGAAGTCTTAGCCTCAGCAATCAGAAAACAAAAAAAAATAAAAGACATCCAAATCAGCAAGGAAGAAGTCAAATTTTTACTATTTGCAGATGACATGATAGTCTATGTAGAAAACCCAAAAGACTCCACCACAAAGTTGCTAGAAGTCATACATGAATTCAGCAAATTCAAAGGATATAAAATCAACATACAGAAATCTGTTGCATTTTTAAATACCAAAAATGAAGTGCAGAAAAGGAAATCAAGGAATCAATCCCATTTGCAATTACACCAAAAATAAGATACCTAGGAATAAACCAAAAGAGGTAAAAAAAAGTCTATACTCTGAAAACTATAGAACACTTATGAAAGAAATTGAAGAGGACACAAAGAAATGGAAAAGCATTCCATGCTCATGGATTGGAAGAACAAACATTGTTAAAATGTCTATAATACCCAAAGCAATCTACACATTTAATGCAATCCCTATCAAAATACCACCAGCATTTTTCACAGACTTAGAAAAACAATCCTAAAATCTGTATGGAACCACAAAAGACCCCAAATAGCCAAAGCAATCCTAAAAAAGAAAAAACTGGAGGCATCATGATTTTGGATTTCAAGCTCTATTACAAAGCTATAGTCATCAAGACAGTATGGTACTGGCACAGAAACAGACACATAGATCACTGGAACAGAACAGAGAACCCAGAAATGGACTCACAACTCTATGGTCAACCAATCTTCAATAAAGCAGGAAAGAATATCCAAGGGAAAAAAAGACAGTCTCTTCAACAAATGATGGGAAAACTGGACAGCAACACGTAAAAGGATGAAATTGTACCACTTTTTTACACCATACACAAAAATAAATTCAAAATGGATTAAAGACCTAAATGTTTTGGGGGTAAATGTAGAGGATGAAATCAGCCATAATACCTGGCTTGCTAAAATGTAACACAGAGGTACTGGGGGCGAGGGAAGTTTTTGGAGAAGGGCGTAGGCCTTTGGAATGCCGAGGCCTGCGTGACCACTCTGCCGTAGGAATGCTGGGGGGAGTTGCGTTCCCCCAAGCTCTCTTACCACGAACAGCTGCCTTGTGATCTAAGAGATGTCTGCATTGTCCCTTAGGCTATGTTTAGCAGAACGCATAGAACACACAGATTAGCATATCGTATCTTTCCCGGAAACAGATCCTCCTAGTTCCAGTAAGCCCCTTGTCACACATCACATGCTTGAGAAACAGTGATAAAGAATTTGTGATTATCCTGAAGGACCAATAAAAGTGGGAGCAAAGCAGGGCAAAGGGTTTTCGTCTCTGAGCGTTGACTCCCTTGCCTTCTCCTCTCTTTCATGGCAAAGTTTGGAGTCATTATTCATCCATCGGTGTAGGGATTGCTGGCCATTCCTGGCAAAATGTGAGACAGGAAACCATCAAAATCCTAGAGCAGAACACAGGCAGAAACCTTTGACCTCAGGTTGCAACTTCTTACTAGACAGGTCGCTGGAGGCAAGGGAAACAAAAGCAAAAATGAACTATTGGGATTTCATCAAGATAAAAAGCTTCTGCACAGTGAGGGAAACAATCAACAAAACTAAAAGGCAACTTACTGAATGGAGAAGATATTTGCAAATGACATATCTCATAAAGGGTTAGTATCCAAAATCTGTAAAGAACTTATCAAACTCACCCAAAAAATGAATAATCCAGTTAAGAAATAAGCAGAAGACATGAACAGACATTTCTTCCAAGAAGACATCCAGATGGATAAGAGAGACATGAGAAGATGTTAACATCACTCATCATCAGGGAAATGCAAATCAAAACCACGATGAGCTACCACCTCACACCTGTCAGAATGACTAAAATTAGCAACACAAGAAACAGGAAGTGTTGGTGAGAATGTGGAGAAAGGGGAACCCTCTAGCACTATTGGTGGGAATGCAAACTGGGGCAGCCACTCTGGACCCAGTATGGAGCTTCCTCAAAAAGTTAAAAATAGAACTACCGTATGATCCAGCAATTGTACTACTAGGTATTTACCCAAAGGATATGAAAATACAGATTTGAAGGAGTACGTGCACCCCAATGTTTATAGCAACATAATCAACAACAGCCAAACTATGGAGAGAGCCCAAATGTCTGTCGACTGATGAATGGATAAAGAGGTGGCATATATACACAAGGGAATATTACTCAACCATCAAAAAGAATGAAATCTTGTCATTTGCAACAACTTGGATGGAGCTAGAGTGTATTATGCTAAATGAAATAAGTCAGTCAGAGAAAGACAAATACCATATGATGTCCTTCATATGTGGAATTTAAGAAAGCAAACAGATGAAGATATGGGAAGGGGAAAAGAAAAAAAAGGAGAGAAGGAAACAAGCCATAAATGACTCTTAACGATAGAGAAAAAACTGAGGGTTGTGGAGGGAGGTGGGTGACGGATGGGCTAAATGGGTGATGGGTATTAAGAGGGTAGTGATTGAATCACTGAATTCTCCTAAAACCAATATTGCACTATATGTTAACTAAAATTTAAATTAAAAAAAAAATTGTATAGAAAAAGAAATTCTACCCTGTTACATTAGCATCAAAATCCCAGATCACAGGGCACCTGGGTGGCTCAGTCAATTGAACGTCTGCCTTCAGCTTGGCTCATGATCCCGGAGTCTAGGGATCGAGCCCTAGTCCTGGGATCGAGCCCCACATCAGGCTCCCTGCTCAGCGGGGAGGCCTGCTTCTCCATCTCCATCTGCCCCTCCCCCTGCTCCTTCTCTTTCTCTCTCTCTCAAATAAATAAAATCTTTAAAATCCCAGCTCACTAAAAATTTTAGTAAATGCATCTGCAAATTTTAGGAGATGCAGAGTTGTAAATCGTACATAAACTTGTTTTAATTCCTTTTCTTTCATTTCTTTGTTATTCTTGATACCATCATCATTGTTACATTTGATGTGACAGTGACAGATGGGAATGTGTGTTAAAATCTGCCACGATGACTGGTTTTGTCCCTTTTTGAATTTTCAGTATCTTCGGTTGTACATATTTCATGTATTTCATTTAATGATTCAACATTCATGGTTATGGAATTTTTCACCATGGATATTTAGTATTTTGTCAATATATAAAAAGTCTTTCTTCCATATTAATGATTTTCATATGGTATTTTCTGATATTGACAACCCACTATCCTTCTCTTGGCATTTGCTCAGCATATCTTCCACTCATTTCTTTATTTAGCCTTTCAATTTCCAAGGAACTGAATAGTTTTAATACTGCCCACAGAGTCTCTGCAAATATTTGCAAATTCAAATAATGAACCAAAACAGGTCTCCCTTTTCGAGGATGAGCATACGGAGAAAAATACCTTTTTATTGGATTGGGAATCCAGTTGAACATAAAGGGCAAGATAGTTCTGGTTGTAAAGCATGGAGCTCTCTAATTTGCTGAGGGCAGGTCTTGAAATTGTGAGCAGTCATTTAATAATTATGTGATCTGGGGTGCGTTTCCTCAACCTCTCTGTCTCTGGGGTCTACCTCCTCTGTGAAATGAGGGAAGTGACAATATATACTTTCTAGGATAGATGTAAGGGTTAAGTAGGTTAATGCATGTAAAATACTTACAATACCAGGCACATCCAAAAAGTAATCCAAAGATGCGAGGTAGTATCATGATACCTATTATAACTCCTGTCACAGCATTTGCTCCATCCAACTGTTTCCCACTTTTCTGTCAGCTCTGGAGCCTGCCACTGGACATTTAGGGGTTTGTGACAGGTTAGAGCTGCAGTGGCCGGTAGGAATATGAGCCCATGAAACCGTGCTTGCCATTTTTTCTCAACTCAGCAGAAAATGTTGTGTTTGACATGATAATTTTTTTTCACAATATCAAAAGATACATGGAAACAGACCACCCCAGTCCCCCTCGAGCCTCCTTTCCCAAGGCAAATTCTGTACTCAGCTTCTTAGGTTACCTTTCGGGATTATTCTGTAAGTCTTTAGAAATAAGGGGAAAAAAGTCAAGGAGAAAAAAACACTAATGGTACTGTTCTGCCTTTACACACTGCTCTGCACTTAATAATACCTCTTGCATATGGTACAGACTTTTCCCTGTCATAAATTTACCATAATTTATTTAACCAGCAGTCTATTGATGGACATTTCAAGGATTCCCTGGCTTATTTTATTTGCAAAAATAAAAGTCACAATGAGTATCTTTGTACATATGGATACATTTTCCAAAGGGTAAGTTTTTAGAAGTAGAATTCAAGGTCAAGAGTATGAGCACTTTTAATTTTGGTAAATACTGCAAATTGTCCTCTGTGGAGGTCGTACCAACCCACATTCCCAATAGTGTGGGAGGGCAGAACGCTGTTTTCTCCACACCCTCTCCAAGTGCATTAGCAAACCTTTCTACCTATGCCAGGCTGGTAGCCGGAAACAGTATTTCATTCCAGTTGTGACTTACTTGCGTTTCATGCAGAAGGAGATTGGGTGTGTCTGTGTGTGTCACTGTCATCTCACGACTGTGGTGAGACAGTGTGTGACGCGGCGTCACTCTCTGCTGAGTGGCAGACTCTGAAGGTCTGTGGCGGTCAGACTGAACCTCCTTACAGAATTATTTTAAAAAGAAAACTGCAGGTTTCTTTAGCCTAATATTTTTGTTTCATTTATTTCATACTTTGCAACCTATTCTGTAACATTTCTAAATTGCAGTGGCCGCAAAAGTTCTCAGGGAGTCTTTTACACTTCTATTAATTTTCCTTTCTGTGAAATTATACTAAGAAAATGTAAAGAAGGAAATCCTTTTCTGCTTGCCTATAGCAATTTAAAGGCCAGTGATGAATGGTTAGCTGGGAGAGCAAGGCTCCCAAGGCAAGGGAAATAGGATGATTAGGTTCTGTATTCTAAATTAGGAATATGTACTCTGAATACATAAGCAATCAGATACTCGTTTGTGCAGAAGTAAGAGGAACTAAGAATTAATCCATTAATTACAAAAGAATCAAGCATAAAAATGCAACTTTCCTCAAAGAATAAAAATTTCTTCAAAGAAAATTGTTTTTTGGGCGCCTGGATGGCTCAGTCGGTTAAGCGTCTGCCTTCGGCTCAGGTCATGATCCCAGGGTCCTGGGATGGAGTCCCTCATCGGGCTCCCTGCTCCTTGGAGAGCCTGCTTCTCCCTCTGCCTGTCTCTCTCTGTCTCTCATGAATAAATAAATAAAATCTTTAAAAAAAAGAAAATTATTTTTTTTTCCTGCTCAGGACTAAATATAACGGCACTGACATATGTTTAGACAAAGGACAATGTATTTTCCATGTGAAATCTGAATCACGAAATGCCAACAAATCAGAATATGGTTGGTTATTCACATGAATCATTTCTTAGTGAGGTCAGTACCCCTCCAATGCGTTAATATTTATGAGTCAATATTTGTTTATAATCTAAACGTCACCTAGATTTTCTAAAATCTCTATTATCATACTTCATTGCTCAGTTACAGAATCTGCAGTGACAATTCTTGAATCAATGGGTTGTGCTGGACAATTTTATTCCTACATTAAACTGGTAAACTGTACATTTGCCCAAATATTTTCTGTTTCCTATAGTCATAACCCTTTCTCTATTGACCAGATTCCAGATTATAATTTTTCCATGATCCATCCTAACCTTTCACTGGAATTTCTACAGAAATTAAGAAGAATTAAACACTTCAGAACATGCCTCTGAAGACTGCAGTGCTGGAAAAATGTTATTAGTAAAGAAAATTAATAGTTCAGCAAGTTATTGCTTTGACTACCATAGTCACTTGTGACAGAATACAAACTGTTAAAAATAATGCTATACAAATTAACTAAACCTAATAAGGGAACAAATTAATCAATGAATAGAAAGGCATTGGGCCAGTTGTAAGGGCCAGTTTCTTTAACAAATGTCAAGACACTTTTCCCTTCTTACTTTAACAGTTTTGATGCAACCTGATTTTACCAATAATTACTCATCCTCTTTCCCAAAGCAGTAATAACAAACAGTGGCGTAAAAAATACTCGAAGAAGCATCTGTCCAGTACCTCCTTATGGAAACAGCCTTTCTCCTTCATACACACGGACGTCTTAAGAAGAGCCACCTCATTCAACCAAACCCTCCCTGAGCCCCGGCCACAGAGAGGAGTACCTGACTCAAGCTGGTTTTGGGCTTGGAACCAAAGGAATAATCAAGCAGTCTCACCAAGAGTTTGAATTTGTGAGAGGTAAAGCTAGGGGACTATCAATGGCAACAGAAGATTAGACAAAAAAACAGAAAGACAATTGCTTGTGACAAATGTCGAAAGGTAAGAAAAAGGTAAAGGAATGGACAGTCCACTTTGCTTTCAGATGGGTGGGTCAGGGAAGGCTTGCAGAAGTGGCATTTGAGCTGGGCCTTAACACATGGGTAAAATAATTGAACATTTATGCTTTATGTGTGTCAGGAGGGGCTCTAATGCAATTTTGGAAGTTTTTCTGTTGTTTTCCCTTCTGGAGACCCTCATTTCTAAATCACAAGACAATTATTTGTATGTATGTATAAAGTATGTGTATATATGTATACATATCCATATGTATAAAAATTTAATAAAGTTATATGATTAAGGAAGTTAACCAGCTTTAATCTCATTAGTAAAAAGAAATATTAGAATAAGTATTTGTGTGTAACATATATTACATATATGTATATATGCAGAGATAGTTAATAATGACTAGATATTGGGATATAGAATGGGAAAGGGGTCTGTGAAAATCCTATTCCAGATATTTCTGTAGTTTTTGAAATTTTCCAGCATGTAATATATTTTTACCTTGATTTTATTTTTGTAAAAGTTCTACATGAGCAGTTTAGAGTTAATAGCTCTTGTTTTTAAAAAAACAGCATGCCTCTGACCTCCCATATGCCACTACTTCCTGATTTCCAGAGGCAACCACTTTTGAATCCTTTTACCATTTTTTATTAATTTTTTATTATTCTGAGCAATTTATTTAAATTGCTTCTTCTTGACCTTTGAGTTTTAGACACTATTGACTTCCCACTGTGAAGATGTGACTCCCACCCATGCGTTCATACTTCTCATCTCCTTTTCACTCAAGAGAACAAAACATCATTTTTATTAGATCAGTGTTCATTTTCAGCTGTGGTATACTAGGATTATTTTGCCTTTTCTATACAATGGAAACTCTTCCCTCCGAATTACTCTGTCTGTTCCTTTATTTTGGTTTATGCCTTTCACATTAGAGGCTTTCCCAAATACCTGGTGATCCTTGAGTGTCTGCTCAAAGTTATGACTGAGCCAGAAAACTGTTGATTAGGTCTACCGGTGGTGGGGTGTTGAATGTGGATTCTGTTTAGGGTTGTCTGCCTAAATTAATCCATTGAGGATAGTGGGCATCTTCATATAGTGGGCCAATCATTCCCCAGAGGGAGTTTCTTCAATTCTTGCTTGCGGAGATAATCCTAACAGGCAAGCTTGGAGAATCAACATATATAAATTTCCACTTCATTCCCCTGCTTTAACCATGGGCCATTCTATACTAAATGTGCTTTTGAATAGAAGCAGCTTAGAGACCTTCTTTAGAGGACAAATCTGCCAGCATTGGAGGGGAGCAGTGACCAGCAGAGGAGAGAACTGGGTGCCTGGCTTCCTTAAAAGACTTTCAACCAAAACTCTTGTTTTCAGCCCACTTTTGTCTCTACTTCCAGTACTTTGCAGCATCAACAATTCTAGAACCCCTTTCAGGTCTCATGGTCTAAATCATTTGGCTCACTGGCTTTCTCCACTGTGTAATCAGGACTCAGTTTTCTGGGATCTGCGAAGTCAGTTGTAACTCTTCCATCTGTTCTTCAGCTTCCGACATTTCATTACAGACATCTCCTCTTCTCTCATTGTCCTTATTTATCTATAACCTTAAAAATTACCTCTACTGTTAGTTTATTGCATTTTCAGGAGGAAGCAGTGGCTAATGCTTCTTCACCTCAGTGTATGTAAATTTCCAATTTGCATTTTATACTATACTTTTATTTTTAAAAACTTTAAAAATTAGGGCTAAGCTAGCCATGTCTGTTTATTGTAATCCCCAAACACTAGATTTTCTACCAACAGAGTTGGATTCCTTTTTTTTTTTTAACTAAATATAAATGGGTACCAGGCAGTACAAATGCACTTTAAAGTAATTTTGATACAGTATTTAATTCAGCCTCCATCCAGGAACTTGGATAAACAGAGTTTAAAATGGCACTCTGAGGAATATTGAATATTTGAATCCTAACTTTTGGAATCAGTGTACTGAACGTTTTCTTTCTCCTTTCGAGTAAACCAAAGGGTCCAACAATAAAACAAAAACTTGATTATCTGTGAGACCCGAACATCTACCATTCACAAGTTCTCATTGTATCCACTAGTGCTGAGACACTTAAATTATTAATACCTGCAACCTTATCCCCATAAATTATTAAGAGATTTAAATTCCAGGAAGAAATGTACTTCTCCCTACACCTAAGAACTGTGCTATGTTAATACTGAAAATTCTTTCAATATGTTAATCTGAGGAAATTGTAGAACAAGTTTTGAAATCTTCTTGTTTGAAAAGAATTCCTATACTTGTTTATATCTCAACAAAAGATACACATAGTGGTCCATGAATATTTACCAGACGGTAAGATTTCACTCAATGTCTCAGACAACAGAGAAGCAGCATTCCCACAGTACAGTTATTGATGCCATCCAAGCATAGACCTCTTACTAACTAGGTCATCAAAACACAGCGGGGACTAGAGAGGAGTAACAGCCCCTGCTCAGCCTATGGAAGTGCATATGAGGATGATCCATCTCAGGAGAGGATGGCAATCAAAATCCAGGGATTTTTGCCCCAGCTCCCATCAGTAGGTATTAGATTATATTGACTATTTGCACCACAGTAAACCGGAATTTATAACCAGTGCAAGCCAACACTGACAAAGGTAAAAAAGCAATTTCTACAAAACATTGTCACTTGCCAAGGTTAAGATAAGCAAGCATTCTTCAAAATTGTCTCCACACAAATAGAGGATATGTGCTAGAATCTGCTGGGCTACATCCATCCTTCAAAAACTATTCCTCTCATTTCAGGATACACAAAAACCTTTTGGGAAGAAAATGGTTGCATAACTTGGAGTCAGAGCCCATAGCCATCTTGACATCTTAAGTACCTGACTGGTCCTGAGATTCCCCAAGCTATTTTCAGAGTCACTATAGGACTGTGGTTCTGGAAGGAGAAAGATCTGCATTCAAAACCTGGGCCTGCCACCGACCAGCTGTGTATTTTAGGTGAAGTCAGGTAACCTCTTCTATATGAAATGGGAGAGGAATCTTAGAATTCTTGGGGTGCCTGTGTGGCTCAGTCATTAAGCATCTGCCTTCGGCTCAGGTCATGATCCCAGGGTCCTGGGATTGAGCCCCGCATCAGGATCCCTGCTCCGCTGGAAGCCTGCTTCTCCCTCTCCCACTCCCCCTGCTTGTGTTCCCTCTCTCGCTGTCTCTCTCTCTGTCAAATAAATAAAAATTTTTAAAAAAATTATTTTGATTGTCAATGTCAGAAACCCTACTGAAATTGGTTTAAGAACAAAAATGTATTGACTACCATAATTTATTGACTCTGCTTTCTTTTGGGTTGGCTTCATTTCCAGGAGGATTCTTCCCATGGAGCAGCGAAGATGGTCCCTTACCATTTGAAGTATACATATTCCATACTAAAAACCCACATAAAATGGCAAGGTGTCTCTCCCCTAAGAGCCACATGAATGGATTCTGGATGACTTTTTTTTTTTTTTTTTTGAGTTCTGTTCTTACCCTTGGGACAATAATTTAGTTACTGAGATTAGAACAAAGTGGTATATTTGATCTATGTTACATAGAAATGATGGCAAAATTACATCCACACCATCAAAATTACATGGAGAGGTCGTTCCAGAAAGAAAAAAACAGACGCCATTTAAAAGTTGCAGAAGTCCCCAATATCACCTACACATTCCTATTTTACAGAATCACCGTGATACACAACAGGACTTCAGCAAAGCAACCGACAATGACTCTCAGAAATTCTTTATTAAGAACCATACTTATACAGATAAGTCAGTTCCATCCAGGCATTTTACCCACTTACTCGAAAGTGAGGTTTTTGCCTTTTGCTCAGCGGTCTCTCATAAGCATCTAATCAGATGCTGTTTCTTTAATTTCTAAGCATGCTAAAAATGATTAAAGCTAGAACCTTCAAAGAGATAATCAAAAGTTCTTACTTCAAAAACAAAGTCTGAAAACCTTCGCAATCAAAATATAGATTGCAAACAATACTAAAAGTCACACACTGCCAAAAAAACAAAAAACCAGAAAATTGTCCCACTTCGGAATAGGGAACTCTACTGAAGCAGTCAACTTTAACTTCCACTTGAATCGAAATGACTGCAGATTTGGTGTGTTGTAAAAATGCTTAATGGAGTCCTGAAAATGAAATCTAGATGTTAAAAACTGTATGTTCTTGCTCTTTCAGCAAATATCTTCAAATCCAAAAATTAGAGACAGTGATATTTTTTCTAAGGTCACCATTACAACTGCAAAGATCATTTGTACAACCCACTATTTTAACCCTTTAGAGGTCCTCCCTTTGCTAGTTTTAAGATGATGTTTATCAGGTAGCCACACAACTGTGTGTGATAGAATTTAAGGGTGAACTTGGATCCAGATTTGTTTGCTACAAGAAGGGGGTGGTTAGTTCTATCATAACGAACTTAAGATTGGGTTGCTTATATACCTAATCCTTCAGGATTTCTGATGGAAAGATAATGAGAACAGAGATTCAGAGGTGGGCAATTATACCAAGTGAACACTTAGTAATTCAGTTTGCTTAGAAAAGAAAATGCAAAAAAGAGGCTATGGAAAATATTCATGGTATATTTTGATGAATACCTGATGTAAAGCAGTTTATACAAAATTGAATTCTAATATTTCTGCTTATAGATGAATCAATAAAAGTGATTTTATTTTATTTTTTTTTTAAAGATTTTTTTATTTATTTATTTGAGAGAGAATGAGAGACAGAGAGCATGAGAGGGAGGAGGGTCAGAGGGAGAAGCAGACTCCCCGCTGAGCAGGGAGCCCGATGCGGGACTCGATCCTGGGACTCCAGGATCATGACCTGAGCCGAAGGCAGTCGCTTAACCAACTGAGCCACCCAGGTGCCCAATAAAAGTGATTTTAAAGAGAGGATTCTATAGATCTTTACAACTCCAGGGTGGCTCTAATTCAATGCTGCTTTCAGTATATAAAAAAGTCAAAATTACTTCACATCTGAGAACAAAGAGCTCTCTCTCGAAGCTACCGCATCGTTTTCTGGTCAAGCTCTTCTACACTTTTTTGCAAAGATTAAGTACGCAAATTATGTGAACTGCTTTTTAGAACATGAATTCCATGTATTTAAATTTTTTTTTTATATTGTGCTGAAATTTACACAATGTGGCTTTTTTTTATTAGACAGTTACTTTAATTGTACTGGTTTTTTTACTGCCAACTACTAACCTTTGCTTTCAGAAGCTGAAAAGGAGACTGCTGTTAGCTTAACTGTCAGCACACATCACGGAGCAGAAAGGGGGATCATTTCCCCGGACAAAGATGACCACACTATCTTTCTGGGAAAAGTCTTTTCATTAGTTTTGTTGGCCCCCAACTTGATCATGTGTTACTTTTAGCCTTGGAAACTTGTTCACTTTTATGGATTGTAATGGAAAAATCTTAAGGGCCAGTCCTGAGTCCTCAGATAGTTTAAATCCAGCAATTTTGCCTCTGGTTATACAATGAAGAAATTTGTTTTGCTAATTTCCTGAGACTATTTTGTGCACAATGTTACTACTTACCAATGACAAATAGAGCTCTAGAGCTTTAAATACCCCAAGAGTTCCCCAAGAGTGGAAGAAAATAATGATAGACCAAAACCCACATTGGCATTCAAGTGGGGAAAAAACTAAGTACATATATCATCAGGAAAAATTCAATCCCTATTTTGTAGGTAGCTATTTTGAATAATAACTTTCAGAATTACTCATCACTCATGGCGAAAAGGGAGGGGAAAAGTTTTTATAATAGATGACATAATCTCTAGATAGCAATCAGTAAACTAATATGTTGTGCCTTATTATTAACTGTGGAAAATACAAATAAACTCCTTGCCACATGTAGTTTATAATCAAAAACTAGAGATAAAATGTATTACAGGATAAAGCTACCAAGCATCATAAAACTGAGAAATAACCAAAAACATTATAGAACATGATTGAATTTAAAAGGCAGCACATATCCTTTCATGTTGAGAGAAGCTCATGAGAGGGGGTGAAATTTTCAGCCGGACCTTAAAGAAAGAGAGAACTAGAGAAACGTGTTGAAGATTTCAGCATAGGAAGAACTGAGTGAGCAAAGACATGGAGGAGAAAAACAATGTTCGAGGAATTGGATTGCAATGGAAGGTTTGTGTGAGAAACGTAGATTAGCTCCAAAGTTATATAAAGGGTAAATCGTGGGAGCCCTCAGATGCAGTATAAAGGGATTTAGTCCCAAAGGCAAGAGAGATTAACCTTAAAAGAAGATTGATATATGCAGGGAGAACTGGACCAGGGAAAGGCTAAAAATGCTGCAAGAATAAGCTAATCTTTGTGTGACCTTTCAAATTCAGTGCAACTGATCTCGGAGCGGATGGAGCCAGCGTGGTATCAGCGGGAATGGAAAGGAAAGGATGGATGCAGGAGATACAGCAAAGGAATGTCTGATTAGAGGAAAGCCTATCAGACTTTCTGCGTCTGGGTGACTAGAGAAGTGTGATACAGGAGCAAAAATGTGACATCAAAGGGATGTTTTGGATAGGGGGAAAGAGAAGGAGTTTGGTTTAAAAAAATGAGTTTTCGTACTGATGTCCAGTGAGGAGCCCAGAGCCAGAGCTGGAGAAATACATTTGGTGTCTGCCTTCATAAATAAGGAAAGCCACAAGTATAACAAGAGCCCCTGAGGGGAGTGGGTATATAAGGAAGAAGACGGAGCCTCAAGGATAGCCAAGCTTCAGACAAGTTAGAGGAAGAAGACGCAGCAATGAAGAAAGGAACTAGATGGATGGAGAGGGATAGAGGGAGTGAGGAACAGGAAGTGAGCTGGGACAGAACAGAAATCAAGGGCAGACAGGCTTGGGCACAGCTTCCAGGAAGGCAGAGCTCCCCCTGGGGCCACATGTCCTCAGGACACAGAGCATCCTCTGCTCTCCACCGTGTACAGTCGCAGGTACAAACTGCCCCGCAGGCTCATCTATGCCAGCATCCAGGTGCGTTAGTTAATTCATTCGAGGGAGTATTCTAGGTCCCCTTGGATGCCGAAATATAGCACTTTGTCCATAGTAGCATCAACATTTTAATCTCAATAACTGAGAAGGAAAAGAGGCAAGAAAGAAGAAAGGCAGGAAGACAGGGAGAAAGGAGAATATGTGACATAAAGTAAGATGCTATAGAAAAGTTAAATAGAAGCGTTGTCACCTGCAAAAAAAAAAAAGTCTTCTGAGAGGGTGTCTGAGGAAGAGAAACACTGTATTCTTTAACGTGGTTTTAGTAGTCAAGAAGTCTCGCATCTTCACTACAGTAATTCAGAACGAGAAGAAACTTGAGAATTTCCTATAGCCCAGTATACTGAATTTAATTTTGCAGATTTCATTAACTGTTATGGTGCCCTTAAAATTTACATCACAAGATATATGTCCATAGCCAAAACTGTTACATAGTTTTTGTAGCACTGATTTTGTGTAAGTGAAAATTAAGGGAATATTAATCAGTACTTTACAAAAAGTTTTCTCTTTATTAATTTGGAAGTGCTGCAATGACTTGAGTGGCCAAATTTTTGCCCAGTGAAAGCAAATGAACACCAACAGCTTCCTAATTGAATAGGCACACTGTTGTATTTTTAAATATTCACTGAAAAATTCTCAGGCTTGGAATTGAGCTGTTCAGTGTCCCTTTCTTCCATATGTCCTGTAATAATTAAAACCTCAATTCCACTTTGAGGAACATTTAACACCATCTTTCTCACTTTCTTCAAATAATAAATGTGGCTGTTAAATCAACCATAGACTCATAAAAGAAATCTCAGGATCATCAAGTCTTAGAATCAGAATAAAGGGTATTACCTAAGCAGCTTAATCAGAGACATTTATTTCTATAGTTTTTAAAATAACTTTAGATTTTCAGTATCTATAGGCTTTGCAGTGGTTACCAAGTCAGTGATTACCAGATAGGTTCATTCCTACTGTTTCCCTAATAACAGTTTCTGCACCTTACAATAAAGGGACTGAGGTTTTCTAAAACTTATTTTTTTTTTTATCTGTAATAATTGCCAGTTTTATTCCTCTGGCTAAGAAATCCAGAGGTAACTTGAGGTTTACATTTTTTTAATAGTTCTTCCATCAAGAGTTCAGGTGCCCTTATTGCCCTTAGAAGCTGGTTGCAAATTATTTAACTCTTACTTATAAAACTTTAATTCTTTTTGTGTATGTGATATGTGTTCATGAAAAAATACATATAAGCAAAAAGAAAAAAGCTCACGCCACACAGAAATAAGCAGTTACGTTTCTGATATATGTTTGTATGTATACACACACACGCACACACACGCACACAAATTTGGGATTTAATCCTACATATGTGAGCTGATACTAAATATATCGCTTTGTAACCTGTTACGTTTTACTTCACAATATATAATGAATATATTTTCATGCAAATGTGTGAAACTTTCCAATTGAAAAACAGACCTGGAGAATGGGTCAAAATACAAAATCCAGTGAGATGCTGATAACAAGGAAACTACCTAAAACAAAATTCCACCAGATGATTAAAGTAAAACGAAGGTCAAAGATACATCAGAAAACGCTAACAGAAAGAAAGCAGGGGCCAGATTTTAATATCAGGCAAAAAAAGAATTCAAGGCCTAAAGCACACAGGGTAAGGATGGCTGCGTGAATGTCTTTGCTTCCAATGCATCATCACAAACTTATTTTTAAATATTAAGTAAGTGCATTCATACATAGCATAAGCCAGCAAGTATGGTTATGCCACAGTTAGGTTGGGCTCTAACACCTGAATCCCAAAAGAATAGTGCCTTATGCAAGTATTTTATTTTTCTTATCTAAAACTTAGGGGATGGGCATTACAGATGATTAGGCTGCCCTGCTCCCTTCCTCCAACTTTTGCTTCACTTTATAGAGTCTCCATTTGCAAGATTTCCTCATGGCCTTGACAAAATTGAGTGCATCATGTCCTCAATTATTTGACAGGTAAAAATGTTTTCTGGTAATTTTAATTTGTACTTCTTTGGTCATAAGTGACCTTGAACAACTTCTGTGAATATTAACTACTCACATTTATTCTCTTGTAAATTGTCCTGATACCGTGGTAATTTGTTTGAGGCTGGATTGAGAAAATTGTATTAAAACACTTTACATAGTATAAGATGCTCTATAAATATGAGCTGCTCTTAGAGTCTGATGAATAGTAAGAATGTTTTCCCTTTCTTCTTAATATTTGTCACAATGCTTAAAATATTTTATACCTAGAATGTACTTGGACACACTCAGAAGTTCTTTGTTGATTAATTGGCACAGATGGAAGATGCAGGAAAGGAATGTGTGCTGTTTTTCCCATAGTCTTCACTTTACTCATGACCTAGCTGCACAGTGATATGGGTCCAGGAGCATGGAAAAAATACGTTTTTCCAGTAAGTTCCTTCCAAAATCAGCATTAACAGGAGGAAAATCAGATTTGGGAGGAAAAAAAACAACAACAAAACACTAAGATTTGAAAAAAGAAATGGGACTACTTTCCAGACTTCTAAGAAGGAACTACCACTATGAGTTTGGAACTGACCTCACCTTTCTTTTAAGGCAAAGAGAATAGGAATGATACAGTAATTACCCTAAAATCCCTCTCCTCTAGTTAACTAAATCTACACCCATCATTGTTTGCTTGCCTTAGGATCAGAGATGTTCCTCTATACATTCTCCATGCAAGCTCATTTATGGCCAAGGCTACAACTAATCTGTATATTTTTGTCTCTCAAATAGATACTTCCAGCTAATTCTCACCACAGGCCAGCTAACCCTCATTTACTTCAAACAAAACCTAAAATTCATCAATATATTTTTGCATTCAGTGTCCCTTAAGCAAACACATTACTAACACTTTGCCAAATTCAAACATCTTTTCTGTACGTGACAATAAACATTTCAAATGCTTGAATATATATATAATTTATGTTAATGGGATATGCAGGTTTGGGACACAGAGAAGAACAGTGATGGCAATATTATCTTACTCTATAAATGTGTATATATTCTGATTATGCTGCTTATTTCAAAGCAGTATATGATTTTTATCAGAATTTAAATTAATCTATTTGACTTATGCTATTATTATTTTTACACGTGTTTTATCTTTTTGTATCCCTCAACTTGTCATGGTTGCTGGTTATTCTGTGGATTTGGTAAGATATTGATGCAAAAGAAATTAGAGGAAAAAAGAGTTACTAAACAATCCCAGGATTAAATATGCTTCACAGGAAATAAAATGAACAAGTGTTTCCAAAAATGAATATTCTTAAATCATAATTATTTTTCTG
Source organism: Phoca vitulina (assembly GCF_004348235.1). Taxonomy (NCBI): domain Eukaryota; kingdom Metazoa; phylum Chordata; class Mammalia; order Carnivora; family Phocidae; genus Phoca; species Phoca vitulina. The sequence goes on from NW_022589709.1 coordinate 45,182,838, forward strand.
GAGAAGCGTCAAACATAACTAAGCCTTGGCTACTGAAAATTATATGTCCCTGTCAAGGAGCAATGAAATGTTTCCTGAATGGCAGAGCCCAGTAACTGCACGAAGAGTGGCTCCTTATGCAGTTGGGAAAAATAAGCATAATGATTCAAGTGCCATCTATAGGAAATGTTAAAGTATGGTAAGAAAGCTTGCAGAGTTGATTGGTAAGTAACCTCTAGATAATAAAGCTCTTATGCAAAATATGTTAAGCCTTTAGCCCTTAATTCTGAAATGATTAAAACTTTCTCATGCAAGGCAAACTCTGGACTTCAGTTTTGACCTCTCCTGCTATTATTAGTGTTGGCTTTGTCTTAGATTGTCTCCACTCTGGGTCCATCCCAGTGACCGAGTGCGGCTCAACGTCTGATGCATCAGTAGCAATCTTCTCATGCTGAGGATGTGTTCTGAGTGCTGCCGCTAACAGCTGTGATTGTTGTTTGTAATTATCTCTATTTTCCTCGTAGATGGTCTCTTGCTGCGACAGCTCCTGAGCAATCATCTGCAATGTTGACTTCTCAAAGCTGTGATGCTCAGGACAGGCCTGCCTCCCACTTTATCCATCCCCATTAGGAAAAAACCCAAATGCTTAATGACTACAATATCAAATGTGTATTGCTTGAAGCTGCTCCCAATGCACTATGTGAAATGGAGAATGTTGGTTATTACCTAGAAATTGAAATAAAATCAACGTTTGAATTAAACTCAGGAAGACTGAGACTAGGATGACAAGTTGTATCTGACTGAAACTTCTGATAACTGAAGATTGTGACTCTGTATCTAACCAAAGCAGAAAGCAGTTAATTATTCATTAGCCATGTCTACCCTCAGTGCATGGGTGGGGATTCAAATCTATTCATTTGGGTGAAGGGATTCTGAACAAATCTGATTGTCACCAAGAGTTGTTTTATTATCTGTGTAGAAAATGGCTTTTATTTTTTTTATTATTTTTTTAAGTTAATGGCTTTGGCCGAACATTTTTAGTCTGTCACAGGACAATAGCAATGGCGAAAACATTGACAATACAGTTCATGGTTCAGTTCTCCCATCTTACGGTACAGGTTCCATCAGATGTAGTATCCCAAAAACACGAGCTGGCTGTGTGAAAGCCATAGGCACTCCTCTGGACCACTGCACAGGTCACAATATATTTATAAGCTTTTCCCAACTTAACCAAATGTGTCAAGGATTGTTCCACTATGTTTGCAGTCCATTGCTTGATGTTGTTCTGGTTATAATCTTCACCACCCAAGACCGCATCTACACACTCTAACGATACTGTGCGCTTCATCAGCATTGAAGCCAACCTCATGACAGTGGCGGTGGTACTCAGAAAGAAAGAAAGAAAGAAAGAAAGAAAGAAAGAAAGAAAAGAAAATGGCTTTTAAAATCCATCAGTAAGTAGGTATTATATGCAGGTATAGGCCAGTTTTAAAATATTCAAGGCAGGGGCATTCAGTTAACATTTGAAATAGATTAAAGAGGAGTCCACACTCAGGAAGTACACTTAAGCACTTCAAATATTTTATCCAAATCTTCACAAGAAGTTTTGTTAATCACAGAGAAATCTTAGCAGTAAATTTTTATTGCTAAAATGAATGGTTTTTGAAATACATGGTTGGCTAGAGAGTATGCGAGACTAAAGGAAGATAGCATCAAAATTCAACAAACCCAAACCGGGAATCACTTGAGATCCAAGACTCTGAGGGCCTTGGCCCACTCCATCTTGGGGACAACTCTCATTTGACCCCAGCAAGTGTTGGCTGACACTGGCGTCAAAATGTTCTTGCATTGGCTTCAGGTGACATCTTTCCTGTAAGCCACCTGTCGGAGTGGCTGAGGACAGAGGGATGAATGTTCCGGAGGAAACAAGAGCAGATTCTATGACTTTGTTCCAGTTCACTAATAAATGTACATTAGGCAGAAATGGGGGTTAGCTAAGACTTGCTTTCATCATAAAATATCACCTGGTAACATGAAGGCAGCCTCCTCCCATGTTTCTCTATTTATCTGATGTGACATTGTTGACCAGCCAGATTGGCTTAGATTAGTTCACAAAAGTGGTTACTCTTTTGTTTGAGACAGTTATCCCAGCTCCCTACTTTTCTTTGTTCCTTTTTTTTTCCCCTCAAATACATTTTATGTGTAATGTTTTGTTGCAAATTATCTTCTCTTCCACCATCCTTCTTTGTACCTACTCCTTGCTACTTTTTATCCATAGCATTTAATGAGGCATTTTAGAAAGGTTTCAAATGGAATAACAAATTCTCCCACAAGTTTAAACTCACAGAACTTACAGTCATGAAACTCTGCATAAGTGTCTTGATATGCTAAAGGCATATCCACTCTTTTTTTGCAGGCTGAAAAACCAGTCATCTTCTATTTGTCGGGTATCTAAGCCACTTAAGGAAGAACAAAACACAACACGGGTTCTAGAGCAAGGTTTTTCAAGACCACTTTTGAGCCACTGCCAACTCCAGAGCCCCGCTGGTCACACACATGAAATGGCAGCCTCCCTGTAGTTTTGCTAGTAAGTCAGTAGCTTTTCTGGCCGCACAACAAAATTTCAACCATTTTACTTTATCGGGATGATGCAAGACACGAATGAATTCTGCTTTTAAATCTTCTACCTTTGCCTATGAAAGAAGACATTATTTGTTGTTGGGTAATTATCTGTGATGTTTTATTTGTGCTCAGCCTTCTCCTTGTATTTATCAAGAGTTTCTGGTCCAAGAGGTCCAGTTCAGGGAATGACAAAGGAGTTGATATCAGACTAACCCTCTTACATAAAACAATTAAAACTGTACAAATTATTTAACAACTTTTTGAAAGCAACGGAGGGGGACCAAAACCAGGCAGAAACTGAGAAAAGGAACTGCACTGAGGGATATCGATATCTACATGGCTTTTCCTCTAAAGGAGATTCTCACCAGTACATGACAGCCAGGTAGAACCCAAGCAGAAAGCTGCAGGCTTTTGAGGGTGAGGGGACACAGGACAGCATTCAATTAAAGTTATACTATTTTGTGTAATTATTAAGAAAATTGAAGGTATTTATAAGTTTGTCATATTAATTGGAGATATTTACTATCCAGAAAGATCATTTTTTTTAATTTTGGACATGTCTTTCCTTTTGGACAATTGAAATATTTAGGAAGAATATTGAACATATAGTATTTAATCTATAAATTCAGCTAAGTATATTTGAAGGTATTAAGTTTGAAATGGTGCCAAATATTCTTCCCAAAATATTTTAAAATGATGGTTACAAGTTGCTAGACTTAAAAATTCTAATAGTGAGATTTGTAAGCCAAACATAAAAACTCACTCTTCAAGAAGTTCTAAGTTTTTGAACTTATAACTTTAATAAATGGCATTTTAATTATTGGAACCAAAAGTTAACTGCTACCTAGTGATTCCATGAAAAAAAGAAGAAGAATCCTCAAAAATACTGAAGATCTTACACAGTCAGAGACGGGAGCTTAACTACTGGGAGAAGGTGCCAAGGGAGGTTCAAAGTTCAAGCAAATGGGCATGACAGAGGATCTGAAGGAGCTGTGGAGCCAGAGGGAAGAATGCAGGAAGACACCAAATATAGCAAAAACAGGAAGGCTCTTGATGACCACCGAGTCACCCTTTGTTTTAGTCAGGAAATGTGTGTGTGTATTAGATATAGATACTTAAAAAAAAAAAAAAACAAAACAAAACCAGGCAGTAACCAGCCCTTTCTTCCTTTTTATGAAGCCAGAACATGTGGAATACTGCAATCACCCAGCTGTAGGGGAACGTTTAAGGCCACAAGGAAAACCCACACCAGGGTAAATTAATGAACCCTACAGATCCATCATTATTTATTCTTAGAAATCAACTATTTCTGTTCTCCAGCAGAATGTTAACCAGAGTTTGGACAATAAAATGTACGGCAAAGTGATAAAGCGAGTTATACCTTCAGGGAGATCTATGCAAGCTATTAGATTGCATTTTCCTTAAAATACCAAGACTCCCAGAGCCAATGCAACAGACACTTGTACAGACGATCTTATCTCTGGTGAGCACAACAGCTACTTTTCTTTTACCATGTGATTTCTGACTTCACGTTTTATCGTTAATGCTCCCACACATAGGAATATACACAAGAACCCTATCACAATTACATACTTGTTTTAAAACCCACCTTAAGTTATTCTGGGGAGAGTAAGATTTCTTTGTAAAATCAAATACTGCAACAGAGTCCTGCCTTAAACTATTTCCATCTCAACTTTGAAATATATCTCTTCACATTAACATTTTTTTTTTCTCCAAGCTATATTAGACTTTTCTCACTAAGTATGACAGAAACCCAGTGAAAACAGATTTTGATCCACTTTTTTGGATTTATTCACACCTGTAGGTACTGCTGGACATCCAAAAATGTTGTTGTTAAAGTAATTATGTTTGTGCATATTCTCCTGCATGTGTCATCAAGTAAGCAGAACTTATGGGCTAGAGAGTCATTCAGGCCCATCATTATTATTAGTAATAAAAAACCTAATGATATTAACCAGTGGTTCTCAGACATTCTCCTTCCCGGCACTCCAGGGTTATGTGACACATCTCTATCGGTAGCAGGGGCTCACTATGGCTACACTAAGTGTAGGGGTCAAGAGGGATGAATTCTTAAAAAAGCCTAGATGAATTTTTAATATTACCCCTCACCCCCATTCCTCCAGGAATAACTTGTACAAAGGGTAGCCTCATGGTTAAAAAAAAAAAAAAAAAAGCTTCATGCGTTTAGGAAGATAAAACTTTAAACAAGCACAAAATGACCCTATTTCACAAACAAATTGCTCTTCTAGCATAATGAGTAAGAGCTTGGACTCTTGAGTCAGAATGATGGGTTCAAAGACGCTACCACTTACTTGGTCTGTGGCATGGAGCAAATTCCTAAAACCCTTGTGCCTCGTTTCCTCATTTTGTAACACAGGATGAACAATAATGTGAGTACCAGCTTAATAGCCCTGTGAGAATTAAATGGGTGATACTAGCAGAGAAACTGAGACTGTGCCTGGCCAAAAAAGGTGAAGAAGCAACAAGAGCAGAATTCAGTAAGTGTAAACGGTTACTGTTTTGATAGTGATTAAAAAAATATTTGGCCTGTTTTTAATTATTTTATGTGCTTAAAAGTACTCAAATGCCTCATTTTATAATATACATATATTAATCTGCTCAGGCTGTCCTAACAAAATACCTCAAATTGAGTGGCTTAAACAACAGAAATTTATTTTCTCACAGTTCTGGCGTCACGAAGATCAAAGCATCACAAGTTGGGTTCTGGTGAGGACCCTCTTCTTGGGTTTTCTGTGCATGCACATGGGGATGGTTGGGGGGGAGCGGGAGGACGGCAAGTGGGATAGTGAAGCTATCCTTCTCTTATTAGGAGATCAGTGCTATCCAATTAGGGCCCCTCCTTATGACCTCATTTAACCTTACGCCTTAAAGGCCCTATTCTCAAATACAGTCACACATAGTGTTAAGGCTTCAAATTGTGAAGGGGGGACCCCATTCAGTCCTTAACAACATATAATCCAGATATTTCACATTTTTAACCAGTCTCACCACAATATTCCTCCCTACTAATTAGCCCACATTACTTTAGCTGAATTACTCGGTAGAAGAAAAATTTAATGATGCTTTGTAAAATTCCTAGTTCCTAACTTCCTCTAAAAATAACAATTTTCAGTGGAACTGAATTAATCATGACTCTAGTCCAGTATTTGCCTATGTCCTACCTACATACTTCATAAGGGAGAGTGGATTGGGCAGAGAAATGGGGAGTAGCCCATAGATGGTATCATAATAAGTCAGAATTATCTTGAGGAACTTCCTCACTAACCTCTCCAACTCTAAAAAATTTTATGTGGATATCTTTAGATACTGTTCTAAGAACTCCCCAGATTTCTCCCATGCCTTTCCTCTCTTCAGAAAATTATACAACAAATATTTCCCTGCCAGACCCATTGGCTGCCAGAGCACATCAGCCCCCACTTCTCAGTGAATATCAAGCACAGTTATTTAGAGTTTTCTAGCAATTGAGCCAGATACCTCCTTATCCTCCAAGTCGATGAACCAAATTATTTTTCAAAAGAGAAATTTAAAAAAAAAAAAAGAATCAGATGGTATCTGATATATTGGTGCCACTTAGTTTTATAAATACTTTTTTAAAATACCTTTAACGGGGCACCTGGGTGGCTCAGTCGTTAAGCGTCTGCCTTCGGCTCAGGTCGTGATCCCAGGGTCCTGGGATCGAGCCCCGCATGGGCTCCCTGCTCCGCGGGAAGCCTGCTTCTCCCTCTCCCACTCCCCCTGCTTGTATTCCTTCTCTCGCTATATCTCGCTGTCAAATAAATAAAATCTTTAAAAAAAAAAAAAATACCTTTGACTTCGTCTAGTAGTCATTGTTTTTTGTCACTAATATAAGGCCTCTTTGTTCCTTTTCAAAAGCACATTAAAGATGTATAATTCTAGAGAAGCAATTTAAATGAAAAGTGTACTGGCCATGTTAGCTTATCAAAATCATGATGATGGGGGTATAGCTCAGTGGTAGAGCATTTGACTGCAAAATCATAATGATGCGCAAAGAGCAGCAAAGGGGGAAAAAATTCATGGGCATATGAATGTTGGCAGGGACATGGAAAAGAAACCATGTACTCTCCAATGTAATAAATAAGTTACAAAGTTAACTTTGAAATTATAGATATAAATAGTAATTTACGTATAAAATCAGTGGAGCTGGCTGATACTGGTTCATAAGAACTGACTTACTAAAATCTTAAGAACTTTGCTAGCGGTTGTTAACTCATTGGTAGCTTGAAATTGATGAACGTGGAAGTATTTATACCCCAAAAGTCAGCAAATGCTACAAATCAGGACATTTTCCCCCCAAAAAGCTAGTGGTTCCACACTTACCAGCGTACCACCCCAATATTTGGTGCAATTTATTTATGCACATTTATCACCTTAAATATAGGCAGGCTACTATGTAAATACCAGATTCTGTTCCCCTTCTTTCTCCTCTATCCACTCTTATTTTGAAATAGCAGTGCAGCTCTGCAGGCTCTCACGAAAAGATATCTGCTTACCATGGAATATCTGCATCTTAAAGTCTACATTTGCGGCTTCTTTGTGAAAACAGATCCTAAATGTTCTCCTCTCAGTCCTGTCTGGAGTATACCATATTCTTTAAGCCAATGACTCTCGAGTGCTAATGGACCTGAGGATTACTCGGGGTCATTACAAGAACAGTCAGATTCTCCAATTTCATCTCAGAGATACCAGTGCTGTAAATGCAGGGTAGGATCTAGTAAGCAGACACTTTCCAGTACCCCAGGTGTGCAGACCGCTGTGCTACAAGGGGTCTTCAGCCTGCACCTATGAAGCACTATCATAACGTGGTGGAGAGGGTGGTGGGAGAGTGTCTGCAGGATTTTGGTCACCGTGCCAAAAATTACTTTGAACCGGCCTACTCTAAGGAGCAGTAGTTGTTCAGTCGCTCTAGATCATGTTTCCATGTCAATAACCACCTCTTCCAGGAGAACTGATCAAATGATCTCATCCTCCAATTTGTTCAGATACTTCTTCTTTTTTTCTTTTTTTTTAAAGATTTTATTTTTTTATTTGACAGAGAGACACCGAGAGAGAGGGAACACAAGCAGGGGGAGTGGGAGAGGGAGAAGCAGGCTTCCCGCGGAGCAGGGAACCCGATGCGGGGCTCGATCCCAGGACCCTGGGATCATGACCTGAGCCGAAGGCAGACGCTTAACGACTGAGCCACCCAGGCGCCCCTTGTTCAGATACTTCTATCCCAGCACATATCTTCTCTGAAATGTATATTTTACTTGCCAATTGATTGCTGCTGAACAGCAACTGCTGGGTTTCTTGGCTAAGGATCAGACTTTGTGTCCAACTTTTAAGTAAAAAAAGACTTTGTTGGGTTGGGACTTCCCAAAGATCACACCACTTCTGTTCAAAGTCATGCTTCCCAGTTTGCAACCCTTTCCTTGGAGCTCCTTAGAGATACCTAGTAAGAAATTTAAAGGCTCAAACTTAGGACCCCGAGATCAAAATTCACATGGTCTGCTGACAGCCAGCCAGGTGCCCCAAAGGCTTTTGAATACTCTTAAGGCTCCTCTTGTCTGTCTCCCTCAAGGATTAGAACAGCAATTTAAACTACTATCAATTCTTTATTATCTATGGGGTTAATATTTGCCTAACAACTTCAAAGATAGTGACTGACCAAGCTTATCTCTTTACTGGAGTTCTGATATTCTATTGCACACTGTTCATTCCAGTACTATAGACCTATTTCTTAGAGACTTAGTTTTACTGAATGAAGGTTTCAGATAAAACAAGTGACTGTATACACTGGCTACCATCCTAAGTATTTCCAAAAACATTCTTTTTTAGTGATTTCTAGCATATACACACATGGCAATATAGTAATTCCAAATTTTAATCTGTTTTTGCCTATATACACACCTCTGAACTTAGTTCTCTGAACTTTTCCAGTTGTTCCTCCCCCCTCCCACCCCACCCCCACCCCCCGCGCCCCAGGGAGCTTTTCCCTCTCCCAAGGCTGCAGAGGGTCAGGTGGATGAGAATCAGCCACTGCAGAAACATAAACAAAGCCTGAGAACAATGGAAGACAGTAAGATTTGGAGCTATGGCACGGGAAGTTTTCCCCTGGCAGAGTCTCTAGAAGCAACCCATTGGGAGGAAGGCATACACCAGGTACAAAGGAGAAGAAAGTGGGGAGACCACGAGTCCCTGGAAGCTGACTTTTCTGGAAACTAATTGTTCAGCTCTTGCCTTTTGAGAATCACTCCCTTGAGTGGTCAGCCAGCTGCCCAAGTTTCCTTCAGTTTGTACGGACTTCGATCTAGACCACAGATAGCCCAGAGTGCAGACCTACCCTCTCCATCTACTTCTCAATCTGCTAGCTCTTGGCTACCTACAGGAAGGAAGCTCAGGATACTTGGAGGCTTCCAGAAGAGAAAGTAAAGGGTATTAGATGCCTAGAGAATGTGTGAGTTAGAGATGATATGAAGAGAAGGTCTCACCCTCTGACCAACAGTGCAAAGCCAGAAGTACAGTAGCATTGTCTAAATTGCTTAATTTCTATAAATAATCTGTACAGGGCGCCTGGGTGGCTCAGTTGGTTAAGCGACTGCCTTCGGCTCAGGTCATGATCCTGGAGTCCCTGGATCGAGTCCCGCATCGGGCTCCCTGCTCAGCAGGGAGTCTGCTTCTCCCTCTGACCCTAACCCCTCTCATGTACTTGCTCTCTCTCATTCTCTCTCTCTCAAATAAATAAATAAAATCTTTAAAAAAAAAAAATAATAATAATCTGTACAAATGTGTAAGTGCCCCTTCCAAGTGAACAAATACAAAAAGGAACCATTCTCAACAGAGAGATTACAGAAAGGTGCCTCCTCTAAGCAGATGAATTACAGAGGAGCCTAAGAAAGCCAGTCAGAACGTCCCGGGCTGGACTTCAGCACGCAGCCGGCACACTTGCACTCAGCATATTGGCCACAGTGGGACTTGAAAAAACCGGGTTGAAATTGTTCCCTCGTTCCAGCTGCATGGACCACCCTCTATGACTCGCTTTTATCTTGAAAAATTGAGTTCAAGTATTACCATACCTTACCAGACAGGGTCAAGACTCTGTTCCCCAAGATATTTGTAATGCTTCTGCCTAAATACTAATTTAAAAATTGTATTAAGATGACCTGTCTGTGGGTCTGTTTCTCTCTCTACACTATAAACTCATCAGAGACAGAAACCACAAAACATCGATCTTGGGCCCTCCAGCACCTACTCTAGGGCTCGCTACACGGTAGGATCTTAATACATGTTTGTTTAACCATCTACCCCTTGCAAAGTCCTGGCATATTTACAATAGTATCTGCTTCTCTGTTAACACTTCTAAACAGAAGAGGAAAGCTAATGATGCAGAGACTTTAGTAACATACAGACACTCCACTCCACCCAGCGGATTCAGTGAAGTGCTTTTTCTCACAGGCAAGTATAAACGTTGCATTTTGAATTATTAATGCACTTTGTCTCTCCTTTAACCTAAGCACATATTCAGGTAGATTCTTAAAAATAAACTCCTCTAACCTTAACCCATTCTGTGAAGTCCTGTGTTTCAGTACAATTTTTGGAAATAGTATGAAAGGTACTAACTAGCTAAAAGTTATTTTAATGTCTATATTTACACTGTACATGCAGAGCCTCTGATGAGGCACAGAATGCCATCGCGACAATGGGTGGGAATGTACTACAATTACAGGAAAAATAATATGCATATGAAATTTGTAGGCTTATCATTATAATATGATAGTCGGGAAATGAAATATTTGAAAAAGTCAGTATCATGTACTGTTCCAAAAAGGTAGGAGTTAGGAATTCCTAATAATAGCCTACTTTGAAACCTCACAATCTGCTAAAGTCTATAAAGCCGGGGATGTATAGAACCCAGGACTGTCCTCACATTTTCATCGTGTTTTCATTTTTTGTAAGTAGTCACTTACGTCAAAAAGCCACAAAGCATCAAAGCGGAGCCTTGGTGAAAGTGATTTCACAAACCTGCCTCAACAATGAAATTAGTCAGATACTGCACTGTTTGATAGCATATCTTTTTTCAGATGTTATCTAACTGCAACGTTCAAAACCCTGGGGAAAAAAAAGCATTTACGTTTTAATTTTATGGGTGAACTATTGTAGGTTTAGTATCCATTAATTGAGATTCCTGTATGTTTGGTCAACCTGATAGCCAATGATTACCCAGACTTAAATTTTTTAACTTTTCTTCATTTTTCCTTCTTCAGGTTAAGGAAAAAAATTTATGTGAGCAAAACTCTATAAGAGTAATCATCAAACTATTGCTCGTATAAGAAAAATGGAAGAGATCCTACATGTCCCAGAATAGGACATAGGTTACATAAATTATGGTACAGCCTTGCAATGGAAAATATTATGCATCCCAAGAACAAAGACTGCAAAATATATTTATTATCTTAAAAGGATGTAGATATTTTGTTGCCCAGTTTAAAAGGCCAGTTTAAGAATGTGTATACTATAAACCTTGAAAATGTAAAAAGAAGTAATATGCCTGACAAAAGTAGTACGAAGTTGTTTGGTAAGAAGTGGCAAAATGTGTGTGCAATTGATTTCCTAATTGTTTACAGCAGGTTTTTAATTGATACTGTCTAAAGTTACCATTTTCTGAATGGCATTCTTTAAAAGATAACTCACTTTTATTTTGGGAGCCGTGGGCAAAATTATGCAGGGACAAACTGCACAAAAACTCCTTTTATAAATACCTCTCTGAAATATTGCCTATTTTTATACTCAAACCTTTTAAAATTGTGTTTTCTTCTGATGCTTTTAACATTGGACTGATATGCTAATACACAGGCCTTGCCAGAGCTTTGGCCATAATGCAATCAAACAGACCAAAAGATAAAGTAGTTAAATAAAGTGATTGCAATCATGTGCAAAAACAGACTGAGCTTCAAATTGGGCATGAAGGAGATTTAAAGGAAATGGTGGAATTTGAGGTTCTGAAAAAATGTATAGGATAGGGAGAGAGATTTATTTGAAGGCTGTTTAAATAAGGGGTTGGGCACCCAGGAACAGCTCTGCTAGCAGAGACCGAATGCTTTCTTTACCTTTTACTCAAGTAAGTAATGTCTTGATTCATTGATTCCGCTCTTGTTTGGGAAGGAGCGGGGGGCGGGGATATGTAGTCAGCAGGGTACCAGTGAGAGAGCAGAGATAAAGGAGAAGCAAATCCAGAAAATAAACATAAATAGTTGAAAAAAATCTCCACATCATATGCAATCCAAGGACAACTGAATGAAACAGGTTGCTGGAGCCAAACATTAATGCCAGAATACAGAGAGGACTATAAAAGGAAAGGTGAGTTGGGATACAAACATCAAAGGCAATGAGAGATAACAAGTATGAATAATTTTAACAAGTATGAATAATAACTTCTGGTTTTTAAGCTAGACCTTGGAAAGATTTTAGTGGTGCAAAATGACCTAGAAGTATGAAAGAGGGATGGGAGAAACAACCTCTCTAAACAGCCTACTCCAGTCTAGGCACAATGGTCAATAGCTTCTCTCTTAGTACCTACAACAACCTGATGAGGCTAATGTTACAGTTTTCACATTACAGATGAGGAATTAGGGCTCACGGATGTTAAGTAACATGCTTGTTCAAGGTTGGGAAGAAAGGAGGCTATTAGGATTTCTGGAATGGTGGGATAAAGATCTCCTCCATAGAAGTAATGGAAACACTGACAAAACTGACTTAATCAGAGCTCTAAAAATTAACAAATGCTTGCCAGAATCCAAGTGTGTTTATTCAAGAAAAATAGCTAAATTTTGGTAAGGACAGTGAGCCCTGTGGCTAATTACACCAAACATTTAAAGAAGAGTCGATACCTATTCTTCTCAAACTATTCCAAAAAATAGAAAAGGCAGGAAAACTTCCAAATTCATTTTATGAGGCCAGCATTACCCTGATACCAAAACCAGATAAAGACACCACTACAAAAGAGGATAGGCCAATATCCCTGGTGAACATGGATGCAAAAATCATCAATAAAATAGTAGCAAACCGAATCTAACAGTACATTAAAAAATCATTCACCACGATCAAGTGGAATTTATTCCTAGTTTTCAAGGGTGGTTCAATATTTGCAAATCAATCAGCGTGGTACACCACATTAATAAAAGAAAGGCTAAGAACCATATGATTCTCTCAATGCAGAAAGAGCACTGGACAAAGTCCAACATTCATTCATGATAAAAGCCCTCAACAAAGTAGGTTTAGTTTACCTTTTCTATTTTCTGCTTTCTCTTCGTTAAAGGTGATAATGTCTTCTCCAGTGGCTATTAGGCAAAATCAGGAAAAAAGGAAAGTAATAGATCAATTATTCCCATAATAAATATTCAGACTCCTAAATCATTACAAATTTGAGTCAATTTTCACTTGTTTTCTTAACCCAACTTTTTCTCCACTGAATAAATGAATGATGTACCTGTAGAGGAGAAACCGAAGAATGAACCAGCCTTAGTGTATAGATTCTGACTATTTACATTCAAATCTGAGCATGCCCTCCCCTAGCAGTCCCCAAACAGGTTAACCTTTGTAAATAGATGATGGGGATTAAGGGATGCACGAGTTGTGATGAGCACCAGCTGTTGTATTTAAGTGTTGAATCGCTATATTGTACACCTGAAACTAATATTACACTGTGTATTAACTAAACGCAATTTAAATAAAAACTATACACCAATAATGTAACAGCAGAAAGAGAAATCAAGGAATCAATCCCATTTACAGTTGTGCCCAAAACAGTAAGATACCTAGGAATAAACCTAACCAAAAAGGTGAAAAACATGTATTCTGAAAACTATGAAAGAGTGTTAAAAAACACTGAAGGTGACACAAAGAAATGGAAAAACATTCCATTCTCATGGATTGGAAGAACAAATATTGTTACTAACAATGTCAATACTAGCCAAAGCAATCTACATATTTAATGCAATCCCTATCAAGATACCAACAACATTTTTCACAGAGCTAGAACAAACAATCCTAATATTTGTATAGAACCACAGAAGACTGAGAATAGCCAAAGAAATCATGAAAAAGAAAAGCAAGGTTGGGGGTATCACAATTCCGGATTTCAAGTTATAGGACAGAGCTATAGAATCAAGACAGTATGGTACTGGCACAAAAATAGACACGTAGGTCAATGTGGATAGAAATGCAACAGATTTCCAGACGTTGATTTTATATCCTGCAACTTTACTGAATTCATGTATCAGTTCTATCAATTTTTTGGTGGAGTCTTTTGGGTTTTCTATATAGAGTATCAAGTATCAGGTCATGTGCAAATAGTAAACTCAAAACAAGGAAGTCAGTAAAGAGGAAAAACTCAGTTCAGTCTACTGGTGTAAGGAAAAACCCAGTCCTTCCTGTTTCTTTTTTCTCTCACACTACTACCAGACTCAGAGAGAGCACTTCACTTCTAGTAACCCAATGTGTGAAGGTTTTTCCCATGCCACCGAATAGCACTCAATTCCAAAATGTATGGGGGGTGAGAGGTTCCCCTCACCAAGCAATGCTCAGGACACCAACTGACTGTCCTACAATTCAACTCAATTCTGACATTTTCTACCTGGAGAGAGCATTAGATCCCACAAGTTTAAGAATTCAACAATGGCCCCCCTTAACCCCCAACTTCAGATAACAGTCACGAGGGCAGGTTGCTACCTGTGCTCTGACCAACTGTCTATAAATCTCCCATCTCCCTCCTTGAGTTCGATTAATTTGCTAGAGTAGCTCACAGAACTCGAAAACATTTTAGTTACCTGATCACCTGCTTATTTTAAAATTTTTTAAGGTTTTATTTAAATTCCAACTAACATACAGTACAATATTAGTTTCCAGTGTGCAATATAGTGACTCAACACTTCTTTGCAACACCTGGTTCACATCACAGCAAGTGCCCTCCTTAATCCCCATCACCTATTTCACCCATCCTCCCACCACCTCCCCTCTGGTAATCAGCAGTTTGTTCTCTATAGTTAGTGGTCTGTTTCTTGGTTTGTCTCCCACTCTCTCTTTTTTCCCCTTTGATTACCTGTTTATTATAAAATTCAGAGACAGATGACAGAGATGTATAGAGCAAGGTATGAAGGAAGGGTATGGCGTTTCTGTGCCCTCTCAGAGTGCACCACTCTCCTCAAACCTCCAGCTGTTCACCAAACTGAAACCTCCCCAAACCCTCACCTTTTGGATTTTTATAACAGCTTCATTACATAGGCAAGATTGACTGAACCTTTGGCCATTAGAGATTGACTCAGCTTCCAGCCCCTCCCCTTTCCCAGGAGGTCTAGGGTGGGACTGAAAGTTCTAACCCTCCAATCACGGTTGGTTCTGGCAACTAGCCCCACCCTTCCTGGGATGGGGGGAGAATCCAAAAGTCACCTCATTAACATAAAAAAGACATTTTTGTTGCTCTCATCACTCAGGAAATTCCAAGGGTTTTAGGAGCTCTCTGCAAGCAACAGGGATGAAGATCAAATCTATATTTCTTATCATAAATCACAGTATCATAGTTAGCTTTATGTAAAACAAGTGAAATCTGTTCCACCCCCAACCCCAACTCTCCTTTGCTTCCTGGCTTAGGTGAATGGGCAGATGGTGATTGCCTAAGCCAGGGCATCTCTTCTCACAAGGTCTCATTGCTTTGATGGCCTTTGTGTTGCTAAGCAATTTATCTTTCTCACCCCCATGTCTGTCTCACCCACCACTGCTCATCTAACTCTAGCCCTGTCATCCTACTCATTCCATAAGCCAAATACATGAAGAATACATTGAATTTCCACATCCCAAGGTTCTTCCATACTTCAGGAATATTCTGGGTTTTTTTTCTCAAGTTTCACACAAATAATCTTGTACCCAATATTGTTTAATCTCATCCATTTACCCTTCTTGGAGAATGCCTTCTAAGCCTTCCCTGAAACTTAACAGGTAGTTTTACAGTTTTTTTTTTTTCTCTTTCTCAAATTTTCAGGTGAAAAATTTCTGGGTAGTCAACAAAATGATAGCACAATATGATGTCATTTTACTGATCAAAAGGCTACCTTTCCTAATTACAAGTCCTGCCCCATAAAGAAGGTAAGTTTGTCCTGTTTTTACAAAAAGCAGAATAAGTAAGCTTAAAATGGGCCTCCTGGAGACACTTTAACAACAACAACGCACTACTCCAATGATGGGGATTCCAAATACTGTGGTAACCAGGTGGAGGCTATTTTTGAACAGACAGGCCTCTCGCTGTCCCTCAAATTGTACCACTGACATTGCCTCCCTCTCTGTTTATAAGTGGGATCACCCCAGTTCAAATGAATTCAATACCATTTCTTTTTTATTGTTATGTTAATCACCATACATTACATCATTAGTTTTCGATGTAGTGTTCTATGATTCATTGTTTGCGTATAACACCCAGTGCTCCATTCAGTACGTGCCCTCTTTAATACCCATCACCAGGCTAACACATCCCCCACCCCCCTCCCCTCTAGAACCCTCAGTTTGTTTCTCAGAGTCCATAGTCTCTCATGGTTCATTTCCCCCTCCGATTTCCCCCCTTCATTTTTCCCTTCCTACTATCTTCTTTTTTTTTTTTTTTAACATATAATGTATTATTTGTTTCAGAGGTACAGGTCTGTGATTCATCAGTACCATTTCTTATTAATAGATCTGGAAAAAGATTTGTAATGAGGAACAAGTAAATTAGAGTAGGAAAACATTTTTTCTCTCAACTGTCAACGTCATTCAAAGATTCCATTAAGGACACTGTGGACATGAAATCTAATTTTAGTTATGGGGTTTTTGCTCTTTTTTATTTTTATTTTTTACTTTTAAAGTAAACTTCATTTTTAAAATATTTGTCAAATATTTGTCAATAACGTGCCACACGCTAGTCACTGAAGATAAAGTGGTGATCAAAATGGACTTAGGTGCTGCCCTAGGGTAGCTTAAACCAAGGAAGACAAATCTCAAACAAGCCATAAAACTATGATGTAAACGGGGTCAGGAAGCTAAGGAAGTATATGACAAGGAAACTGAAACTATCATTCTGTGTGTGTGTGTGTGTGTGTGTGTGTGTGTGTGTTTTGGTTCCAAAATTTATTGGTATCCACTGCATCACAGTGTGTCCTATTCAACTGAAAATTTTCTAAGCCACTACCCCTACAGAAATATTAATAAGCATAATAATTCTAGATAATGAAACTGTAATTCTTTTTTTAAAGATTTTATTTATTTGAGAGAGAGAGAGCACAAGCAGGGGGAGCTGCAGGCAGAGAAAGAGGGAGAAGCAGGCTCCCCATTGAGCAGAGAGCCCAATGTGGGGCTTGATCCCAGGACCCTGGGATCCGGACCTGAGCCAAAGACAGATGCTTAACCGCCTGAGCCACCCAGGCACCCCAGTGAAGCTATAATTCTTAAAAGGAAAAATATAGATATCAGTTACTTCCAAATCTATTACAGTGTCCATAGTTTATCATTCCTCATGTGAAAAATACCATAAGAAAATAAATAGACGCAAAAGAGAGCTTCATCGAGGTCCTTTTCGGATTCCCATTCTCCTAATTTCTAAAAACGGTTAGAACATGGTAGGTAGTAATCTAATATATTCTAACCGTGACAATTTTATAGAGATTGAAATTCAAAGACAGCATAAGCAGAAGTTTTCCAGTATTTTGACACATCAGGTGGGTGGTTTTCCCCAAAAACTATTCCTCAAGTACAAATAATAGAAGTGATTACAGTCCCTTTTACCAATGTGCCTGTAAACACTTAGAAAAATCATACACTGTCTCTGAGAAAAACCAACAGAAATTTATCTGGCAAGGCAATTGGGGTTCTAAAAACTCTTCCAAGCACCAAATATTCACAGGTATAAACTTCCTTGACAGAACACATGTTCTGTTGAATAGGAGAACACAAAGTCTTCTCTAGAGAATGATTTTACCAATATATAAAGTAGAAGTCCCTCTAAGCATGTGGCCTCAAAACTATACAGAACAACTGTAATGCTCACTTGTTTAACATATGTATATATTTATATGGCTTTTATTCTATGAATTGTTAATATTTTCATTGCATGAATAATCCAAACAGCCTGAACAATTGCTGATGAATATTTTGACACAAGAACACAAGCTGGATGACTCAAAGCATAAAGAACAGATTATTGTTATTTCATTTTATTGATCAGTCAATTAATGTCATTGCCCAGTCCATGGTTTGAGGTAAAATCTGCTTCCATTTCGGAATGAAAACAACAAAAACCTTAACCAACATAGTCATTGATTCAAAACAACAAAGATGAATTATAACAAATTACCCCCTTCCTAGAGGTCAAGTAAAGAATTGAAATAATAGGGGCACCTGGGTGGCTCAGTTGGTAAGCGACTGCCTTCAGCTCAGGTCATGATCTCAGGGTCCTGGGATCGAGCCCCGCATTGGGCTCCCTGCTCTGCGGGAAGCCGGCTTCTCCCTCTCCCACTCCCCCTGCTTGTGTTCCCTCTCTTGCTGTCTCTCTCTCTGTCAAATAAATAAAATCTTCAGGAAAAAAAAAAAAAAGAATTGAAATAATAGCCATTGTCTATAATTTTTCTTATTATTTGGTAATACTAGCATACATAATATCAGAAAGATTACAGGCATTAAACTTAAGCGTTTTATTATTTAAGAGTCATCTTTTTTCTCTAAACCCCAAGGAAAAAAAGGTATCTTTTGACAACCAGAACTTTGAAGAATCAGTGAGACAAAATACACTTCAAATTCAATTATTTTTAAAAATGGTAAAAAGAAATCATTTTCATAATTAACTTTTAAAAAGAGTAGTCACAAAATGACATACATATTTTATATTGAAACGAAAATAAGGCTATGAACCTTAATTTTACCTTCAATTATGTAGTTCATAAAAAATAATTCATGATTTCTAATAGCAAAATTATAAAACAAAATAATACCACCATGAATAAAGAGTCAAAGGTTAATTATTGAATTAATTATCAGGAGTAGTGAAGGACGCTTTGTGACAGCCCACTAGGTAGAAAGAAACTTTACTCTTATTAAAGGGCCAGGAATATACTCGTACTGCACTGATTTTACCTAAAAAACTTTTATTTATCCTCTCCTATACAGAAGCTAGATAATAGTAGGAAATATTTTGAAATAGGTAACATGTTTTTTAAGCTCCCAAATTTGTGCTTTATTGTATTTTCGAAGTGGTTGCTAGGACTATACATTCTCATTCAGGATGGGATCTCATAGAAGCTCACTGCTAGTTTCTTCAATTATCTAGAAGCATCAAAAATGGAAACTCCATTAGTGACTGCCAGGGGTTAGGTGGAAGGAGGGATGAATAAGTTGACCACAGAGGATTTTTAGGGAAATGAAAATATTTTGAGTGATACTATAATAGAGACTCAAGAAGGCAATGTACAGCTTTTTGTTTTTATTTCTTACAGATATTCCAGTTGAGGGTGGTAGCTTCTGAACTCTCTATACATTTTTCTAATAGTGATACTCAAATAATAAGTAATACTCAAATAGCTCAAGCATAACATTCACAAGAAAATCCACAAAGGGATCAAAGCATAATACAAAATGATCAAGTATACTTTTTGGTCTATAAATATTTCTCAATTGCTTTGGGTTTAGACACACAAAAATAGAGCATAGTGACTGTCTATGAAATGGGAGTACAAAATTCCATTCAGCAGTGACCTTTTTGTTTCAGTTTCATGCATAATAATTTAGATAACCAAAAAATATATTTGGAGTTGCCAGAGTCGGATGAATAATTATATTCACTCAACTTTATCCAAAGATAGTTTCTACTTCCTCCAAACAACTTAATTAATTCAAAGAGTAAAGAATGCCACACTCAGGCCAAGTATAGTAAAGCAATGTAGATTTTTAACATCTAGGTCACAAAACCAAATATGCATGTCAGGTTTTTAGAGCTTAGCTATCCAATAAGCTTTGTCAAAAAGGTTTTGATGAAGGAAGTGCTATGTTCAGAGCTATGAGAGAGGGAAATAGTATTATGGGCATGTAGAAATGGATTCCTGAAGAGAGTTAAAAGTCAGGGAAGGCAACCAGGATGCTACTCCAAGAGTGGGGTTCAAGGGAAGAAAAGGATATTCAAAATGAAAAAGAGGTGACAGGTGTGAGAAAGACTTCAGACTTCCTGCTAGAAGCAATAGAATCCTGACATGGTAATTTCCAACTTGTAAGAGCGATCAAATATTTGTGCGGTAAGGCACTCAGATGCTGAAGGGAGAACCTAAGAGAGAAGAGGCCAAAAAATGAGTCAAGTTGCATCCCAAATCAAATCCTATTGTTATTTTTTTTATAGAAAATAAACCCGAAAGTTCAACCAGAAATCACTTTCCAATTTCTTCCTGCTAACATACTTCCTCTATGGTTTTGATGTGATTAAATTCAGCAAACTTTTCTTTATCCCTACATGTACAAGGCACTGTGCTTGGGATGGGTAGCTGGCCACATGGAAGGCTTAAAAATAAATTTGACAGAAACAGTCAATGCGCTTAGGTAGAGAGACGTACGTAACTGGTGTGTTGAACGATGCAAAATTCCATAATAGAGATTTATGGTAATAAACAGAGAAGAAATAATTAATTCCTAGCTGTGTTCTAGAAGAAATACATTAATTGCAACTGCATTCTAAGTACTTTGATTTACAGAAATAGTTGGCTGTGAACATTCAAGAATACCAGGGTGACTTTGGGACAATTCCTTAGTCTCAGGAGACTCAGTTTACTTATCCAGAAAGTAAAGAATAGAGTTAAAACAATTTAGCCAGTAATTATAAAACTTTCTACTTCTATTTAGGTGTTACTAGATGGGGGGAAGGAGGGCTTAGAGTAGCGGATCTTTACAGGGAAAAACTTTCTAGAGATCACCAGTTTCTAAAGTTACTGTTAAGGTTTTCCATGTACAAGCTGAGAGACAGTCAACTTTGCCGACGTTCAAAAGTTTTCATGTTCTCAAATTACCTGCCTTTAAGCTCAAAAGAGATCCGACCCTGGGTATTTGTACCAGCAAGCATTTTCTAGTTGACATTTAGGGCAGGATTACTGAAGAATTACGGTGTGTTCAGAAACAAGGCTAGTAGCAATTAGACACAAAATGGAGAAATACTTCCTCTTTTTTCTTTTCTTAATTTACTCATAGGGTCTTTCTTCCAGTTTAATCTTTTCTGCCTTAATTGACCATATGTTGGAACAACTAGATTACGGTTAAGAAAGAAGGACAGATTTCCTATTTACAGTAGAATGAATTGGCCGAGCTAGTCTGTGAAAGGAAGTATTGAAGATAAATGCATGTAAAGCTATTTCTACTTGCACTGTCCAAAGGCCCCTTCTAAAATCCTTTTACTTCCTCAGTGCTTAAAATGAACCACAAGTGAGTTTTCTAATGATCTTAATGCAAAAAAATATAAATATGCATATGTATATATATATATATATATATGATATACGCATATGTATATATATTAATCTTAGCTATTCTTTTAAATACTGTCTAGTGCCTGCCTAAAACTTGGATGTAAGGAGAGAATCAATTCTGTGTTTCTGGTGATATTAGGAAAAAAGAAGATTTTACCTATCAAGTTTAGCATAGACTTGTATATAAAATTTCAAAACATCTCGATGTTTATTCCAAACCAAGCTTAACTCAAAATTTACTAAGAGGCATTTTTGTTCTAAGTACTTATGTTAATATTCTCTTCTAGCCTTCTGGTAGAGATGTCCCTAAGCTTGGCACTCAACTAACCTCTCCTTTTTGAAATTCTTCATAGGCTTTTGATACAATATAATCCTTTCTCTCCATCTTTCTGACAATTCTAGACCATTTCCTTCACTTTCAAATAATCAAAGCCCTACACTTCAGTCTCTCCTGAGCAGTCTTTATGCCAACCTTGGTGCATTAGCTAATTCACCCATTCCACCCTAAGAGTCAGCCCAATTAGACTTGATATCCTTTTCTTTGAAGGTTATAAGAAAATACAATAAGGACTACATTTACTGATAGTTACAATTGGTTTAAATTTAAAATAACTATATAAATGCAAGAGAAAAAATCAATATTCAAGTGGCTGATATTGTAATTCTAGGACAATAACCTTATTTGTCACTAACCTCAACCTAGTTCCTTAAAATAAGAGTAAAATAGTTTACCTTTGTTTATTATCATTTATACAATCACTCATCAGCCAAGCATGGAAGAAAAATATGTATTATGTTTCTTTTAATTTTATGACATCAACAAAAAAGATACAAATTATTTTTTTAAAGATTTTTTATTTATTTATTTGAAAGAGAGAGACAGAGATAGCAAGAGAGAGCACAAGAGGGGAAGAGAGAGAAAAGCAGTCTCCCTGCTGAGCAAGGAGCCCCATTCAGGACTCTACCCCAGGACCCTGGGATCATGACTTGAGCCAAAGGCAGACGCTTAACCGGCTGAGCCACCCAGGCACCCCCCAAATTATTAATCAACCTTTGATAATTTATTATGTATGCCATTGGCTACTAGATACAAAATACCCTGAACTAGCTTGTTCAATAATTAGCTTTTCTCTTTGTTTTTACTTTCTCTCCTGAATATAGAGAATTTCCTCATTATCTTCAACAATAGCAATAAACATTATTTGATCAGCTTCTAACAGCAAGGCTGTGTGCTAGAAACTGAACATGCGAAGATATACTATTGTCTCTCAGGAAGTTTACAAGATAGCTGATTTAAAGGACTGTATGAAAATACAAATAAAATGCAAGGCAGCATACAAGTGGCAAGTGGGTGATCTTAACAGTAACGGGATTGTGAAGGAGGAAGAAGTTTCCTGACATTAGGACAATCAAAGACAACATGACAACGGTCCTGCGATTGAATCTGGGCCTCACTGCAAAATAAGTAGAATCTGGTTAATAATGAAATAGCAATTTATTGAAAAAAATGAAGAAAAGTTTGGGGCGTTCTGGATAAAAGAAACACACTGAGAGAATAGGTTACAAGAAAGGTGCTATGAAACCAAAACCAGTCCAACAGGCAAGCAGGGGAACATGTTGGCGTTTACTTCTCAAGATATTTATCACTTGATAGGATATTCATATGGCCTCACTAGCTTCTGGAACAGCTCTGCTCTTAACATTTGAACAATTTATTGCCTAATTATTTCGTTTGCCCTTTTGAAGAGTCTCTCTGCAGGACACTTTCTGAGAGTGAGAGCACAAAAAGTGGGCCCTTGGAAAGTTATCCTTCCCCCATTGCATTAAAAGCAAAATAACCTTTTATCAAATGCTTTGTGACCGTTTAGAATATTGAATTTGTATTTTAATCATGGAATTCAACAGGAATATAGCCAGTGGGAAGGACTTAATTACAAATGATGTCTTTCTCATGGTTATGCCCGCAATCCCAAGGGATGCTTTAATGACGTTCTGAGCCCTCAGACAGGAAAGGTCAAATGGCTTGCTCCCCCAGTACTGCAAAGTGCACGTAGCTGCACCTTTATCCTCACAGATGTTCAACCAGGTATAATATTAGCCTGAGGCGAAAATTCCAGGAAACATGAACTCCAGAGTAGGAGATCTTTGGAATTCAGTGAATAATAGAGCAACCTCTTTCAGAGTTTGAAGAGCAGATGAATTTAGATAATCACCATTTGAATACAAATCTATATTTCATTAGAGGTATAATATGCCAGGAGAAATGCCATTCTGCTTGCAAATGTATCACATATTAAAGATTCATGATATTTTAGATTGATACTTTTTAAATTTTGAAAATGTTTCTGCTAGGTTTATACTATGCACATATTTAAGTTTGTATTAGGTTAAGTCAGATGAAATTGACTTTTTTTGGTAGGTCAAAAATGGTTGAATATTCCATTGTACCTGGTTCAACCTGATTACTCAAGTTTTTTTACAATTAGCAAAAGAATGGAAAGTCACATTTTATAACACCATCCTGACCTAATTTTAATTCTTAAAAAATATTTTTGCATTATGCTAAGCAAGATATTTTCAAAATGTGCTGATATATAGATATCCATTAACTCTAAATTTGTGTGCATTTTTCCTTGCACTGGCCTTGATTTTCAACTTTGATTTTTAGGTTTTGTATCTCTAGCACTAGCAAGGTAACTTAAGGTAGAACCTGACATATATTTTAAGCATGTAAGTCATTTTAAAAATTAATATTAAAGAAAATATTTGGTTTTTCTTAAAACTTAAAAAAGCTGGTCACCCTGCCTTCCCCAAAAAAACCCAAAAATACCTCATATGCCATGAAAGACATGAGTGTCCACATGCATTATTAATATTAATAATTAGAGGGAATCTTCATATACAGAATACAGATATTTGGGTCTTCTAATTTTTTTACAACTTATACCCTTGTAAAATATTTGGTCATGAAATATATTTGTATTTATTTAGTTAGTTACTTGATTTGATTTTTTTTAACCAAAGCTTATTAATATGCATATTATTGTAATAATTGTATAATAATTTTAACAACTGATCAAAGTAATGTCTACCTCTATAAAGCATTATTTATGTGAACATTAATTAATTTAAACATAAAAAAATTTTAAGACTCTTAAAGCTGATGCCACTGTAAACTTTAAATAATTACTAAAGCATATGAAACTAAAAATGAGGGGCACCTGGGTGGCTCAGTCTGTTAAGCGTCTGCCTTCGGCTCAGGCGGTGATCCCGGGGTCCTGGGATCGAGTCCTGCATTGGGCTCCTTGCTCAGCAGGAAGCCTGCTTCTCCCTCTCCCGCTCCCCCTGCTTGTGCTCCTGTTCTCTCTCTCTCTCTCTGACAAATAAATAAATAAAATCTTTAAAAAAAAATGAAAATGAATGGAAATGTAGATCGTGTCAATTAAATTAAGTCTGAATAACACTTAAAAACACACACTATTGGTAGGTTAAGTACTTGTGATTAAAAATACTAGAGATCTTTTAACAAAAACTAGTAACTAGGTACCTGGGAAAGGGAGCTAAGAAATAGAGATAGGAAAGGACTGACAAGATAACTCGTGTCTGGAACATCAGTGGTAAAGTAGCTGTCATTATTTCTGGAAAGCTTATCTCAATTGGTGGGGTTATGCCTGAAATTGAAACAAACAAAAATTCTAGAGTAACTCACAGTGGTCCAACAGAATTGCCAAACAGATGTCTTGTGTGGCCAACAATTTCTGAAGAGAATGCAGTACATTCTCTTAATGCCCCACTGGAATAAAGGGAACAAGTACCATCCATGGGCCAGCTGACCTGATGTGCTCCCCAGGCCACCTCCAGAAATTAGGTTTTTAAGTGGAAAGAACAAGATTAGTGTTTAACCTATCTTTATATGATTTCATAACCACATACCACCAGCCTCACCATCTTGATGAAGCTTTGATATAAAAATTGTAGGATATTTGTTTTTAACCCTAATTCCTTTATGTTCCTCAAAATTCGTATCATCCTGAACATTTACAAGAAATAGCATAAACACTCTTCTTATAGTTGAAAAGCAGAGATGTATCTTATTTTAGTTGGCAGTTAATATGGGGGCTTACAGTATAACAGCTGTCTCAAATAGCCATTAAATTAACTACAGAATTTTGCAAAACCTTTAGCGGCTTGTTTTCTGTGGGGGAGAAATAGAAAAAATGACTAAAGAGGCGTCTTGCCCAGGTTTTGGAATGACTGTACAAGAAAGGTGTTGAATTGACTGTTGGAGGATTCATTCTTAATTCTTTCAGTTTGAATATAACTCTTCATTTAGTGAGGATCTGTGGGTGTTGGGTGTGTTTTCGTAACAAAATCTTTCCAAGAGGCACGTGTTAATTTACCACACACCGGAATGGCAAGAACGACGAGTCTGGGGGCAAGAACCAGTGAAATACGTCAAGGAAAATCAGGGAAGATTTTTTTTTTTTTTTTAAGATCTCTTTCCCGCCTCTCTCCAAGGGGGAAGCCACCGCCGGGGTTTAGGCTTAGGCTTTATCTCTGAGACAATAGCGCCTCTCGCCGCCTAGGGCACAGCTCAGATCTCGCGCCCTGCCCTCCCCGCGCCCCCGTCCTACCTGTCCCCCTGCCCAGCCCTCTCATCTGCCCCACGGACGTCCCCGCCTCGCTGGTCCCTGCGTCTCACCTGCGCTTCTGTCCCACGGACGCCCCTACTCCATTGGCTTTTCTGCCCACAAGTCCCCGGCCGCACCAAGCCCTCAGCTCATCAGTCCTCTGGCCCGCCAGACCCTCTGCCCCCCATCCCCCTGCCCCAGCAGCGCGCCCCTGAAGCTGAGGCGCTGGTCGTGAGGAGCCTGCAGTCGTGCCCCCCCCCCCCCCCCCCCCCCGCCAGGCCCTCGGGCGGGAACAGGAGAGCTGCCGCGAGCCACTGGAGGTCTCCCAACGCCCCGCGCCCGAGGTGCCCGGCTCCCCCGGCTCTCAGGCAAGCCAGCCCGCGTCTCGCCTGCTCCTTGGCTCGGGGCTCCCTGGGCTTGTTTGCTTGTCCTCATCCCCGGGCCAGCCCCGCTCCCTCCCGGCCGCTTCAACAGCCGTTGGCTTCCTGCGGTGTGTTTCTTTTTTTCCCCCCTCCTAGGCTCCATCAAAGGTGTCTCTGTTATTGAAATATGAAGCCATTTCCTCTCCAAAACCCTTGGTTACTCAAGGCGGGAATCAATGGACCTATATACTCTCCCAGGAGTTATAAATAAACGTCTATTTGTTCAGGAGGCGTTTTCCCGCGTGTCCCAGCATCTTCCCCCGTGGTTATTTTAGGGTGTGTGTGTGTGTGTGTGTGTGTGTGTGTGTGTGCACCCGCGCGCGCCCTGTGCCCATCTGGTTCTAATCCTGGGTATGGATCCATAAGCCAACCCCACCCATCTCGTCTGCCCCTCGCATTCCTCACTCTATAAATAAATCCAGGTTCTTTGAGCTCTGTCATCCAGGGATACAATAGAGATTCAAACCCAATATCGATATTGAGTCCAATAAACAAGAAAATACACTTCTTGCAATTTGGGTGGAAGGGCACCTCCAGTTTAGGAAACTTTGTCTGCTGTTGCCATAATTGCCTCTCTACCTAGTCACCCTGGATCTACTGGGGAAAGGGAGACGGAAAAGCTAGGACATCTCCGACCTTTGGGTTTTCCTTTTAACCGAGGCTAAAAATCAAAGCGAAAATGTACTGTCCTGGCGTTTCTGCCTCACACCGCTGCCCCATAGCTCATTCTCCCGACCCCTTGCCCCAGCCTCTCTGTACAGACCCCGGAGTGGTGAGGCTGCAGGAGGTGTGGTGTGGGTGGGGGCTTCTGGCTGTAGCTGCTTTCCCCAAGCCCTGAGCGGGATACTCCGGGGTCTGAGCAGAGTGGAAAGTCGTCTAAGAAGCGGCTGTTTCACAAGATCTGGGCACAGAGCTGCCCCTCCCTTCCTCCCTGAAGTTTGCATGAAGTGCACGTTAGGCTGTAATTAGGGGATCTGGGAGGAGAACTTTGCTGGTGACGCTTTGCTTTTCTTCTGCTCTTGGTGAGAAAGTGCCTCCTTCTTCCCAGGACCAGGACCTCTGCCATCCAGCGCCACAAAGAGACATTCTGCGCGCACACACACACACACACACGCACACACACACACACGCGCGCGCGCATGCACACACACACACACACTTGCCCAGAGACAAACTTAAGGTGAGGAGAAAGAGCCCTAGCTTCACTTGATCTCCAGGCTCCAACCTCAGCAGGACTTGAGAGCATCTGAACTTCTGGATTTCAGGACAAGGTAAAACTTCCATAAAATTTTCACTCTTCCTCTCAAACATTAGTGCCTTGAAGATTTCAGAGAGCAATACATATTATGATGTATATATACATTAAAACAGATTTTCTTATTTTCTTTCATTTTCTTCTGAGTTTAACATGACATCTCAATTTTTTTTTAAAGAGTCATATTGTCAGATAAAATAGTGGATTGCAATAAAAAAGTTCAGTCTAGATTGGGGTAAGGATTAACTCTAGTATCCTGGCTTTTCCTCCTGTTACTATAAATCTGGTAGGCGCGTGGTTTCCAAGCGGTGGCTTTTCCATCTGTGTCTCAACAAGCATTTTCATAGCACCTGAGATTAAAAAAAAAAAAACGATAGTATAGGTTGAAGGAAATGCTGAGGAATGGGAATGTCCATTCCAGATTTTAGAGTTTTGTTTTAGGGAATATATAGGTTTGTGTGGAAAAGAAAGTTACTGTAATCATAGGAAATACCTGTTAGATTGATACTTTGAGATGTTACCAATTTTGGTCCCTGCTGCTCCAGTTAATTGTGAAATTAAGATCATAGAGTTATGACGTGCTTCATACATTGAATGATTTGATAATTAATTTTAAGGTACTGAAAAATATTTTAAAATCATAGTTGTTAAGATTACCATTAAAAGTTGCTTAAAGGATTTACGTGTTGAGACTGTTCACCACTCTAAGCAAATCTGAACATTCTGGGTCTTAAATGAAGTTGTTTTCTTCCACTGAATTTGACTGTTGTGTTCAAAATGAGATGGTTTATTATTTTGAAAATAAGTTATTTTATTTTCATTTATCACTGGAAAAACACACCGAGTGGCCAGTACATTTGGGAATTTTTAGGGTGGAAAGTGTTCTTGTACATGTTCCAACGTGATGTCATAAAATCAAACATACTGGCTGGCATCTTGGAAGTTAACGGTTTTTAAGAAATAAAGCCTGTGAATTAATTTCTAAGTGAAATGTAATATTTATTCATTACAAATGTAGTTTCTGGTAATCATTCTATTTGATTATTTCAGGGTACTACATTGCAGTAATTTTATACACACTCCCATGACTTCAATATTTCAATGGAATCATAAAATAGGAACATTGTTCTATCAGAAATGTATCATAGTAGTTCTCTCTGGATAACTTTTAATGTGATAATTCTTACATCAGTGTTTAACTTCAGTTCCATTTACTTCTACTAATAAAGAAGTTTTCGATTCCATTCAGTAAACTAGAATGTGTGCCAGAGGTCTATTGAGCATTTATTAGTCTTTAGTCATTTGGGGGTTATCTGTTCTCAATAATTTAATTGTTTAAGCTGAGAGAATGATGTTACATTTTTGGTGACCTCTTCACAAAATTGGAAACAGCTTTTAAAATGGGAAAACTAGATAAGCAGAAGTAATTTGCCTTAAACTTAATTAAATGAGCGAGAGAAAACCAACAACCTCAAAAGATCGCTGGTCCCCAGGGAGAATGTACCCAGAGGCCAGTGTTCCAGAAGTGTCCTGGGGGTCTGAGCTTTCTATGAGAAACAAAAAAGAGAAGACCATCATGTTCTTATAAAGCAAGCCATTTATTTATTGTCAGCAGGCCCTGTCTCTCAGAGGAATGACTGACACTGTAATTTAGAAGTACTGAAGAGACTTTCACAGAGAAGAATCAATTCATTATATCCCTAGTGGTTTCACTTCCTCTTCCTTCCTTTGGGAGCAAGTAACACATCCAGGATAAATACATTTGGCAGAATATACAGAAAGATACTTTATAAGTAGATGGTTTACCGAAGTCCTACCTTTTAACATCTTGGTTGCAGAATACTGGTATTTTCTGAAGAGTTGAAGAAGCCTTTAAATCTAAAGGTAGAACTGTACTTAGTTTCTGGAAAAATGAACACGAATCCTTTTTCAGGAAATAACTCCCTTTTCCAGAAAACACTAGTGCTGGTTTTCTTTTCATTTCCTTTTGCTTGTTTCCCATGCATGTTTTATTTTCCAGATTACTTTTTTAAGATAATGGTATTCCACCAATTAAAATTCCAACAAAATGCAAAGCAAATTTGAAAATAACTTTTACATCAGAGTCTTCTGTTGCCTTTAGTTAATTTTCCAACATCCTGGATTCATTATTAGTAACCATGGTACTTGGTCTGTGTTATTTAAATGTACTTAGTCTGTTATTTAAAGGTGACAAAATATTGTTGGAGGAAAATGGGGAGGGATGAAACCTGAATATACTTAGGATTTTAATCAATAGTGTTTAAGGAGAATTAGAGGAAAGAGCTGGTTAAACAAGTATTAGGTGTAAAGTGGACGTGATGGCATAAATTAATAATGCAGCTCTTTATTTACACCATGAAAGGTAGGGTCTGTGATGGTTCAGTGTGTGAAGTACGGTCCCTGTGTGCCACCTAGTGGTTGAGTTGAAGAAGGCTTTCTCACCAGCCTCTCACTAAAAACTTCTGAGACTTCCATTCTGTTGACATTGAACACTAACTGCATGGCAGACGTTGGGGTAGGTGCTCACAGTAGAAAATATAGCAAGTGTCTTTTATATAATTTAAAAATCAAGGCGCCATTTAACTGTTGATTAAATTCCTGGTGGTTGCATTTAAAATCAGTTTACTCTTTCCTGGGTAATTTACCATCAACTTTCTGCCTCCATGAGGATATAGTTTAATAACTGTGACTCGCTTCTAATAGAGAATGTGTTTTTTTTACAGAGATGTCATGACCTAGTTCAAGAAAGGATGGGGAGACTTTGAATCTTGAATCACTGTTTCTCCTATGGAAACACACTTCTGTAAAGTTCAGTGTTGCTGAGGGTAAATGGGTAAATAATTACTAGCTTAAAAGGCTAGCACACAGATACTTGCACATATTGCACCTTCTCTAGATATATTTTCATTAAATGTAAAAGGATAGTAGTAAAATTTGTTTGGGGTCCTAGAGGTATCGCCCTCAAACCCTAAAAATTAGCATGGAGAACAACTTCAATATCTGTGGTTCGTATACAGCTTTGAAGTAGGAACACCGCTTTCACTAAATTGACGTGATAGGAAAAAAATCCTAGAAAAGAACTATTAGAAGGAAAGCCACTGTTTGAAAGAAGCATCAGGATATCATAGATTAATCCATCAGAATATTGCACTGAGAATTTTGAAAAACTTTTCTCCAGGAGGTATGTGAATTATTATTCCAAGTGGCTTTTTGCAAGATCTATGACTTAATGGCAACAGTGTTCAGCACATCAGCATTGATCAAGACAAGTTCTGAAATTCACATTGGAAGGTAAAATGCCTTGGTAAGAAAAAAAAATGATTAATGTGTTACTTGCTGAGTGAGCTCTAGTGGTGTAATCCATAAAACCAGTTGGGCCTGCTGGTGTGGAATGGAAGCTTCCTAGTTAGGGGACTTTGGTTTTGTGTATGGCAGTGAGACCTACATGGGGAAAGAAGGAAAGCCTCTCATTAAGTCCTTTTTCATTAATGCCACAAAATTATAGCCTGAGTCGATCAGAGGCGGTGGCTGGAAACACTATCAATCCTGTAAAAGAAAGCATATTATCTTAATTCTTATTTCCAATAAGTTGTTATCCACCAGAAACAAACCATTCTGTTAACAATTTCATCGGACCATCCTCATGATTTAGAACGAATCCCATACTTGTACTTCCAGGACCTAAAAGTCAGAGGCCGTGAAAGCAGAACTTTAGACATGGATTGGAAATGTGTCATTCATGGTTTCAGATGGCTTAGTGATACTAGACAAGAACAAGTTTGTGAGCGAGAACCCGCCAAGCTCTCCGAAATGGTCTGCTGCTACTGGGTTCCCGGTGATATCATACAGAGTGGGTCCACCTGATGGCTTCTCCCAGTGATGGGGACCCGGAGGGGGCTGCTCGTGGTGCAGAGTTCTTAGCCACATGCAGATCCAGCCAGGATTTGTTTAAAATAGCAAACGGTGCTGAACTATTTTGAGCTTCTATTCATTGTTTTATAGTTTAACAGGGGAGTGAGAGAGTGACGCCTGAGATGTGGGGGGTGGGGGGGGCAATAATAGAAGGCCAGGGGGCTATTTGCAAAACAAGGCAAAACAAAAACAAGCAAAACAAACTCGCAAAATGAAAGTCACAGAACACTGACTACATACTGTTCAGGGAGTGGTTCTCAAACTTGTAAGGGCAACAGAAATTTCCCCTTTTGTCCAACCTACCTTAACCCAGAAAGAACACAAATCACTTGATTTGTTCCTAAATTCCAATTACGATACTCCAGTTACATTTACTGTACTAAATAAAATCCAATTAAGTTAAATAACATTCAAATTATTTTTATGGTAAATCTGGATTTTCCTAAACTTTCCCGAAAGTTTCGTGGATGATATCTTGGATCAGTTTCCACCTATACCGTGTGAAGTTTTCTCATTTTGACTCTCTTATTTCGATTTGGAGATCACCTCATTTGATCATTCATGCACTCATTTGTTCATTCAACAAAAATGTATTAAATCCTTGCTATTTACCAGGCACTGTGCTAGCGCTATGTGCTGGGACCCTCACTTTATACCATGAAAATTCATTCTAAAAAATTCAGAAAGTCAAAATTGACTGATAATGAATCTAAAACACTGCAAGATCCTGAGGTACATGGAGTAACAGAAACACGCAGAAAGTTCTAGCCTCATAGTTTTTGTATTAAGAGAATTTTGAGTATGCATCTTTAAAATCATGTTCTGTGTTTGCTATCTAGCTGAGTGGATAAGAACTTCGGTTTTTGGTTGTGTGGGCGCAGATGGGCCTGGGAGGGTGGCTCTGCAGACCTCCAGGAGGGTGAGGCTTCCAATAATCTGTCTGCTTGGATGGACAGGAAAAGCAAAAACTCATTTGCACACAGTTGCTGTCTGCCAGTTTGCATCTAAAATTCAGATTGAACACAGAATGATTTAGTGCTTACCATTTGCACCAGACACCATGCTAGGTGTTGCAGAGTAATTGGCTCAAGGAATTCACAAGCTGGTGGGGAAGACAGATGGATGCACATCATGAATCACTAGTAAAATTTGCCACGTAGGTGAAGTTTGTCTTCATAGTCTCCTGGGTCTCTTTTCTTTGCCTTTATCCAAACTTTCCCCCCCTGCCTCTATCTCATAAAGTGAGACTCCTGCTCTCTACCCCCACCCCAGAGGATCTGATACTTCTCTGGTTTATTGATTTCTTGACTGACTGATTACACTTCAGTGTGAATGAGTTTCACTCATGCATTTACATTTCAAGCCTTTTATGTCTCTAAAGTAAATGTTTTGTTTTCTGTGAAAAGAATTTCAAACATTCGGGGGCCTTCCTATCCTTACACCAAAGGGTGTAATTAAGCTGATTTAGTCCTCCATGGTCTTCAATCTCTCAGTTACCCCACTCCATATGTGAGGCTACAGGGACTCCCTCAAGGCCCGTTTCTAGAAACTTGAAGGATCTTGAGTCCTGTTAATGATTGGCTCCTTTTAGCTGAGCCTGATTAACCTGTCCTTTCACCCTCTCCCCAGAGCTGTGCCCAGACCAAGTGTCCCCTCTCCCACCTGGAGGAGCCTCCAAAGCCCATCCCTTTGAACCCTTCCGTTTACTTTGCCAAAACCTGCTCTCAAGTCCTCTCAGCCCTTCATCGCCATGCTTGGGTCACTGCCCCTGGACAGGTAAAGCACCTAGAGCTTCTTATGTTCTACCATTTGAGCCCTTGGAACACCCTAAATGTCCAGGTCTAGAGGGAGGGAATATTTGGTCCGAGGACTCCTCTAAGTAAAGGGGCTAAGGGAAGAAGACGAAATATGCTTGGGGTAAGCATAGGAATTAGCCACCATGTTGAAAATATGGGTCAAAGTCAACATCTTTTAAAATATGAAAGGTACTTCACTACAATTGGTTACAGAGAAATTTTGACATTGATGTTGATTATAGATTCTGGAAAACTAACTACGGGGGGAAAAAATGAAGATCTGCTTTGCCTTTATATAAAGAAAGCTAATCAGAGTCATTTGTGTTAATTCCTTCCCATTTTTTGTTTAATTAACATATAGCATAATGATAGCCATATCTTATTAGTTGTTTCAGATTTATGTTCTCATTGATTACATTCCTTTGATTATGCCACCATAGTTTGATACTCCTGTAAGATACTGATCTGTTCTTATATGAAGATGTGCTCACCACATTTTAAAATGCCAGGACTGATAACCCAGATTTAGAGACTTTCCTTCCCCTTCTTCCTGTGGCCTAAAGTAGAAGGATCATTGGTCTGCATTCTTCACCTAGCTGGGAGATCTAGATGCAGAAATTCAGTAGGTGCCCTGCCAATGCTTACTGTTGTTGTCAGTGCCCAGTACAGGGCAGAATGTGGGGCTTTCGGGGTCTCCCGGCCTTTTATTTCCAAGTGCCTATATTCCAGATGTCGGAACACTTCCCAACTTCAGGCCATTCCCCGACTCAGCCTCTGTTTCCTTTTTAGTCTTCTGATCTTTCAGTGTTGTTAAATGCATAAAATCTTCCCAGATTTAAATAATATAATTGGTATAAAATGAATAATGTAAATAGAATTAATTGATAATTTCAATAAATCTCTAAATTTAAGGAAAGCAAGACTAGAGTCTGGAAATGAGTTGAGA
The DNA here is from genome assembly GCF_004348235.1 of Phoca vitulina. Taxonomy (NCBI): domain Eukaryota; kingdom Metazoa; phylum Chordata; class Mammalia; order Carnivora; family Phocidae; genus Phoca; species Phoca vitulina. Next base: position 45,216,973 of record NW_022589709.1, read on the forward strand.
GAGGCCTTGGACCAGTGTAGGCATGATCTAATAAGGATGCATTTATTGGATGGAAGAGAGAAGTCAAGGATAGTGTGACTGTTTCCAGGGCAGACGATAACACAAAGAGAGATGTGACAGACTAAGATTAAGCTCAGTCGTTAAGCGTCTGCCTTCAGCTCAGGTCATGATCCCATGATCCCCTGGGATTGAGCCCCGCATCGGGCTCCCTGCTCAGCAGGAGGCCTGCTTCTCCCTCTCCCACTCCCCCTGCTTGTGTTCCCTCTCTCACTGTGTCTCTCTCTGTCAAATAAATAAATAAATAAAATCTTTTAACAAACAAACAAAAGAATGAAGGAAGAATAAAAGTTTCTGGGAGAATATGGTGAATCTAATTTAGGAAGAACAATGGGACATCCAAGAACCCATGTGAGTTGAATGTATATATCTTCAGCGCAGGGGAGAAGTTGTGGCTGAAAATAGAGATTTGGAAGTCTTTGGTACTAAAATGGTAGTTGATAATCATACAGAAGAGAGAAGGAGATCACCTAGGAAAAAGCAAAGGGGAAAACAGCTGACTGTGAACTGAAACACAAGAAAAAAATTGATAAAAATGACTTTTGCCATTGTTTGTGCATGATCTTAACTTGTATTTTATCAACTATACATGTCCACTGAGTTGGATAACATCAGTGTTATTAATCTTTATATCTCAGAGTCTTAGTCCTCTGCATATAGAAGGTGCCGGACATGTTTGTTGAATTAAATGAAATTAAAATGGCATTTCTGAGCCTTGATACTCTAAAGACAGATTTTCATAATGATAACTCTGAACCTGGGTAAGACCCCAAAATGTCTGAATTGTAGTTATTTATTCAATTTTGTCCAATACTGAGCTAGCTTTAAATATATGTTGTTGCATTTTGTTGTTTAAAAATCAGTAATCAATGTGTGGTGTAGATGGTAATTCACCAGAGTACTTGATTAACTTTAGCCCATGTTGTTTAGCTTAGCATACAAATGAGTTCACCACAGAATGCAGCCTAGCTCAGGTCCATTTATAATTCTTTTCCTAGTTCCTTGATCTTGAAGACCTCCTAATCTTAGAGCAGATTTGGAGCCCAGAATCCTGAATTTCTCTGGTTTTCCCAGCAACTGGCTTTTTTTCCCCCAATTCTTCTCCTTCCCTCCGCCCTCCATACTACAACCGCCGTATAAAATCCAAAGGATAATTGAATGATGTTTAGTATAAGTATGTCTCAAATATTTCATGGTACATACTTATGCTAATGAGATTATTTGTTGTTCATCTGAAGTTCAAATTTAGCTGGGTGTCCTGTATTTTTTATTGGCTAAATTAGATAACACTACCCTACACTTGAAGTTACTGTTACTAGAATATGGCAAACAAGAATTTCCCCATGAAACTTCTGAACACTCTCCTTCTAAAGTCAACAAATGAAGTTACTGAATCTATCTTCACAAGTTAAATGTATTGAAAAGATAATCGAAATAAAATTAACTATGATATACCATTCAGTGCAAATGTATCAAACATTTATAATGATGGTGTTTTATATATATATATAGCCTGTACACTAAGGGCTGTATTAAGAATGACATAAAGGTATATTAGTGATCATGTGTTTCAGTCTATCTAAAATGTGTTAAAATAATGTACTTTAAAAAATTAAACTTTTTAATATTCACTTTTTCAAGTTGGTAATGATAATAAAACAAGCAATCATTTTTAAATGAAAAAGCCTCCATTCATACATACATGTACAATGGGTATAAACTCCCAAGTATTCTAACTGCAGAAATACCTGAAAGGGGTCTTTTCCCTTGTTAATTACGTCCGACTGTAGTTGTGCTGCCACCTTGTGATGTGTTGAGGTATGATCCAACTTCACCAGTCCATTAACCTGTTTTCCCAGCTTGACCGTTTGGTCAATGCTAAAATTATTCCTCAGGTGATTAATATTTTTCATTTTACCAAAGAATGCCGTACATGTTATACTTAGAAAGGGCTCTCAAGTATTTAATGCACATATTTTCTAGAAGTTTAATGTATTGTCTACAAATTAATAAATGATTCTTAAGATAATAAATTATAAATCATTTAGTACTGTTTAATGTTTTATGACTGAATTTTGGTTGTATCTGCATGTATATTAAGTTCACTTGACCTTTCAACCTGAATTTCCCATAAGCTACTTGAATTTAACATGTCCAAAATTGAAATCATTATATCCTGTATACCAAGCCTGGTCCATGCCATCTCTACATAGATACCAAGGCCATATAATTTATGAGCTAAACTAGAACACTTTGAAAATGAAATGGGGTGCCTTACTAATTATTCCAGCAAAGTGATATAGACCAAGACTCTCTCAAGCAAACTGATTGTCTTATATGTAAGTTAAAAATCATCATAGTCCCAGTCATCCAAACTAGAATACTTGGATTTCTGGACTACTGGTCCACCAAAATGACCTGGAACCTCCATCCCAGACTTCCTCTCTTCCTTCTACCTGTTTGCTCCCTTTTACTTTCACATTCTCCTCCACTGCCCATCAGCTTGCCAACATTCTCACTGTCTTGGTCCTGTTGTCAGCAGATGAACCCACCAACCCAAAATCCTTTTTCAGGAAAATCTAACTGCCCCACTTCTTCCATACTTGCTCCAAATTGCTGGGAACTGCTAGGAAAAACCCATAACCACCCTGCAGACTGGGGTCACTGTATGACCATTGTATCTCACTTCAACTGGATCTGTAATGCTGTGTGGCAATTCTACTATATTTCTTGGAAGTTTTGTTTCTTGAACCCCCTGTAGCAGATGTCCAAGCCTCCCTGAAAATAGAAGCCACCTAGAAAGAACTCTGTCACTGTCCTGCCACCAAAACTAGTCCTTGACCACCAGCACCCCCATATATTCTTTTTTCCCTTCTATTAGGAGAAAAAGGTATCCTTTACCTCTAAGAGTCTAAGGCAGACATTATACCCTGAACTCTAGATCCCATGTCCCCCAGTCTTCTCAGAGAGAGTCCCTATTAATTAAGCTTTTTCTCTCTTACATCTTCAACCTCTCCCACTCTGGTTATTTCTTCCTAATGGCACTTAATCACGGTCATATCTTTTTGTCTTGAAAATATATAATTCTCCCTAATCTCACATACATTCTATCTACCAATCTTTCTCCTTCCCATCAAAGCCACACTTCATGAATTACCTATGCTCACTCTCTACCTCTTCACCCCATCCCCTCCTCAACTCACAGCAATGTGCTTTCTCCCGCAACTACTCCAATGGAACGCTCCTCATTGGGGTCACCAATGATTTGTTTTCAGTATGTTTTCTTTCTCCTAAATTTGAACTGCTCCCAATTTTATCTAGTGTAGTAAATGACACCATTTCCTCTCCGCTCTATTTCCAAAACCAGAAAGAAGGGTGTCACCATGTCGACTGTATCCCATAAGTATCTCTTGAATATATATACATCCTTTTCTATCTCCACTAGCATAAACCTTACCCTCTGTGACCATCCTCTCTTGCCTGAATTCCTGCAAACCTTACCAACTGGTTTCTGCCCTCCCATCTTCTTTCTTTCTATTGCATTCCCCCACACTGAAGCTAGAGTAATGTTTTTCAAGTATAAATCTGAAAACAGTTGTCTGCTTAAGCCCTTCAACACTTATCTATTGCTGTGAAAATTAAGTTCAAATTATTTAATATCATTTACAAGGTTCTCAGTGACCAGCTCTAGCTTACCTTTCCAGTTTCATCTCCCCTCATCTAAAATTATCCAGCATACCAGCTGATAGGACCAAAAGGACCAAAACAAACACACAAACAGACAAAAAAATCAAGATAGTAAAACAGAAAATAGAAACAGACCAATAGGAGATCTAAATATCAAAGTTACCAGGTACAGATTTTATGTGAGTAATATGTTTAAGAAATTAGACTTGAAGAGATTCTTACCAAAGAACTGGAAACTACCAAAAAAAAAGGGGGATTTAAATGGAAATTCTAAAACTAGGAAATTGTAAAAACTAAAATTAAGAACTCAATACATGAGTTTATAAAAAGTTGAGACACAATGAAGAGATAATTAGTAAATGGAAAACTGGTCTGAAAAGCAACAACAACAACAACAACAACAACAAAAAGCGGACTGAGACCTAAGAGGAAAAGGGAAGAAGGTACTGGGGCTTGGGGTGCGGGGCGCACAGGGAGAGAGGAGTAAAAGGTCTATGGGATACAGACATCGCCATCCCTGAAGGAGAAAGAGCAAATGGGGCAGAAACAATTTTTTAGAAATAATAGCTGTGACTGTCCGTGTCACAGATTCAAGCACTCCAAAGCCACAACAGGATAAATACCAAAATAAAAATGAAACACCTACACCCAGGCATGGCAGAGAAAAACTGCTGACAAAAACAAAGAGAGACTATCAATAGTGTCCGGCAACAAAAGACTTCAAGTAGATGAACAGGTAGCAAAATTAGCCAGTTGGAAATCTTGCTTTTCTTTCCCCATTAGAAAATGCCCAAAGTCAGCAGGTGGGCTTGCCTGTACTCTGGGTAGCTCTACCTGCTTGGCCTACTTTCTCTGAAAGAGCAGAATCTTCAGGCGCACAGGGCTATCAGTGTCCCTCATTGCCTGAAGGAGCTGGACTGATCCATTTCTGTGGTGACTCAGTTCCCGCAGTGTGTTTTCAGATGTTGTACTGTCCTACTGCTGTCAAGGAAAAATTCTGGACAAGTTTGGGAGGTTCATATCCATCTGTATCACTATCTCATGTTACCTATGTATTTCTTTTGATTATCTGGGATACCCCGTTGTTGAAGAAGTGGAAAGTGCAGACCCCAGTTAACCAGAAAAAATTCTCCAGAGAATAACTGAAGGATGGAACTCAATAAACAGAGTCATGCTAAACACAAACTGCCACGTGCATTTTACAGTTACTTGAACTGAATCACAGACCCAATGGATCTTGTGAGCAAACTTGAACTAAGTATATGACTTAAAACATCATTTCTTTCTTTTTTTTTTTTTCCATGTGAGGGAAGCTTCCTAACTTTGTAACTTTATCACTATCGAATGTTACTTTGAATTACAAAGAGGAAGTCAATGTAATGATTGCAAAGTTTAGGATTTATATAGGATATTTTACAATGCTATAATTATTTGTTTAAGGCACCGAAAGGCAGGTCTTGGTAGCTAAAGTAAATGCAAATTTATCACAAAGATGATGATAATTCGGGTCTCCAGATTATCTCTCCTCTCTCTCCAAACATTCACGCAGTTCTACTCTAATTCTTTGCTCATTCACTTCTCTCAGGAGGAATCCCTCACACTTGATCCCTCCCACCTGAACTGTGGCTCCTGCCAGGATCATTAATAGAAAACACTTCCTCCAGGCACCCTTACATTGTACTGCTCCCCGAAATAAGTCACTTTTTTCTCAGTTTCCTCTTAATATTTTATCTGCACCACCATTACTCTACTTAGCACACCTTTCTATGTATTCATGCTGTAATTAATTGTTGACACATCTTTCACTAATTTGAAGTCTCCTTGTTAGTAGATCGTTTTATCCACCTGATGTCCTTAAGAGTTTTGACCTCAAAGGTTAGATATGAATCAGAGTTCAAAGGACCTGATCTGTTCCAGCGTTCCACCCACTGCAGGAATCCCTTGTGTGAAATCTGTTGATCTGCTTCAACCCCTGCAGTGGCCGAAAGCACTAGGTCTTTCACAGGGCAACTCATTTCACTTTTAGAGGACTTACCAAAAAGTTCTTCCTGACATTGTGCAAAATGGACTTCCTTAACCCTCATCCATTTGTTCTAGTTTTGTCCTGTGAAGCTACCTTGAATAAGTTCACTATCTTCCTAGTTCATATTTGGGCAATTTACTTCTAAATGTAAAACAGTAGGTTTTGTTCTGTAAAAGTTTGTTACTTGGGGCACATCATTCCAAACCCTGCAGATTATTTTATTTCTTCTAGCTTCCAAGTCATATTGCAATTACTCTTAGTTTTAGCTTTACAGCCCACGTACAGGCTTTGAGTCTTGAAACTCTATGACTAAAAGGAAAAACCTAATTTATATTAACATGACTTGAAAGCAAACCTCCTGATTGATAGCGCTCACAGAATTATAGAAATGAAAAAGATAATGTCCTTGTCACTGGAAAGGTCTCCTTTTATTAAACAAATATCTGGTACATCAGAGAAATGGAAAATAAATGTCAACGCAGAGTTGAAAACCTTTATTGTCAAAATAGAAGGCATTGATCTTCTGCACTCCTTTACTGTGATTTTATCTCATTACATATTGTTACTATTTCAAATTAATCTTCAGGTAGAAGGAGAAGAGCAATGCATCATCATTTAAATATCTGCATCCATGAAATGCTAGGTTATATCAAAAGTTGACATGTAGCTTGGTCTAATAGTTACCATTAGTGGTAGGGCATTAATTCCCCAAAGGTAAACCAAAATAGTTCAAAGACTTTGAGATCTAAACATTAAAGGGAAATACCGATTTACTATGATTGGTAAAAAGCAAAATGTGATCTTAATTTGCATTACTATACATCCTGTGAAAAAATGCACTGTCTCCCCTCATCCCTCTTTGCCTGCCCCAGCATGAAAATATCCATGCTAAGGATAAGAAGTAAACAATCTATGACTCCTAGTTAACTATTATTCCATGGCTTTTCTCTAGGCCAGAAATTGCCACCTCAAACTGATAGGAGGGGAGAAGGTCATTCAAGGATGAGACATCTGCAGTACCTAGAATGCCAGGGTTCCCACTTTTTAAAACTCCTGGGTTTGTTTGTTTGTTTGTTTGTTTATGTAGAGAGGAGGGCAGAGGGAGAGGGAGAAAGAGACTCTTAAGCAGGCTCCACCCCCAGTGCAGAGCCCTACACGGGGCTTGATCTCAAGACACTGAGATCATGACCTGAGCCAAATCAAGAGTCAGATGCTAAGTAAGTGAGCCACCCAGGCACCCCAAGAAGTGTAGTTTTAAATAAAGCATGTGTTGTGACCTACCAACAGAAGGAATGCCAGCATTCTGCTCCTAATGTTAAAGTAAAAGTATAACTTGAATTATACTCCTGTTATTATTAACATTTTAATTGGTTGTTGATTAAGCCTATTATCCTAAACTATGGAACAGGATTGATTTACTATTAAATATATCAGGAATCAGTTCTTTTTTTGTTTATACATTTATGTATCAGAATGTTCTCATGAATTGTAAATCGAAATTTTTGGTGCATGGGTGAACACTACAGGAAATTCAAGTTTGAATGGACAATGTAGAAACATTTCCCTTCATCTGTGCCCTGATATACAATTGAAAATTATTTAAGCATATACACAAAATGTCTTACAGTGTATTGACTGCCTGTGAAGTTGAGATTTTGATATAATTGCATTCGTGCTCTGTGTAATGCTTACAATCCTTTGATTAAGGAAGACTGTTCTGGAGCAGAGCAACTTTCTACACAGCCCATAGCATTTCTCTTGAAGTAAAACAAAGGCATGCTGGGCCCTGATAATTTACAATTTGAACTACAGACTTACTCCTTAAGGACAACCAGACCAGAGGAGTATCATTCAGCATGAGCAGGCTACGTATAAGTTACCCTAATGACAGTAATCATCATATAAAGTCACCTAAAATATTTTGGACACATCTGATTAAAAAAAAAAAAATCTTCATGATTCTCTGCTCTTGGCCGGTTACTAACTGGTTGAATAGCAAATTGAAAAGGGAAGGGAGATGAAAACAAACTGTATCTTTATGTGTAAGGCCAGATCTTTGCATTTGGAGGCTATACATCCTTTGCTTGTTGAATGAGATACAAAGTGTAACAGGGATTGGAAGCTTATTTTAAGGGGCAGTATGGAAGGAGATGGAGGAAAGAAGGGATAAATTCTACCAAAAAACCCAAAACCCAAAAACCAAACAAATAAAAAAAACTCTTGTCAGTAGTTTATTGATGGTAAGCTACATCGTACTGAATATTTTACATTTGTTTGGTTCTATCATGGTTCTTTCTACACAGCCCATAGGATTTCTCTTTGAAGTAAAACAACAGCATCCTGGGCCTTGATAATTTACAACTTGAACTGTATATTTGAAAACCTCAACTCTATTTTATATATTCTGACAAAGTTTACATTTCACTGACTTAGCATTCTATTTTTTGATCATTTATTGATAACTTACACACAACAGTGAATTTGATTTTTCTTATCCAATATGTTACATGGAAATTAATTTATTTAACTTGTTTTTAAAAATTGAAATAGGATATTCTGTACTAAAATAGAATATAAATAAAATTGAACATTGTAGATTAGAAAAGTTAGAATAGTTGGGGGAAACTTTTATATCCATGCTGATGAAGCTCCAGTTTAAGTTATTTCAGTTGTTTTAGGACTTGTCCTATGGATTCAGGTAGACCTGCATTTAAATCCCAACTCAGATTTTACCATGTACTAGCCGCTGCGTGCCTTGTGCAAATTATTCAAGCCTTGAGCTTCATTATCCATTTTAAAATAGAATGATTGATAGTATTTGCCTCATAGTGTTTGTAGTTCTGAGAATCTACCAAGAAAATACATGTATTTTATTATTATAAAATAATAAAAAGTTGATAGCTATTTATATTATTTTCATAAACTACTACTAGGGGACATATAAGTGAATATTTGGCCAATAGTGACAGAACAAATCATTGAAATATATTTAGTTAACATAAATGCTTGTAATTCTATTCATAAAAAACACTATAAATCAAAATGAAGGGAAAATGTTTTCAATACGCATTGAAGACAAAAGGAGCAGTACCTTAATATGCAAAAAGTTTTTAAAAATCAATAGCATAGTTTCAACAAGACTGCCAAGACAATTCAATGGAGGAAGTATACTCTTTTCAACAAATGACACTGAGACAACTAAATAGCCACATACAGAAGAATTAAGTTGGACCTCTACCTCATACCATACACAAAATTAATTATATAGATCAAACACCTAAATGTAAGAGCTAAAACTACAAAATTCATAGAAGAAAACAGAGAAATGGATATTCATGACCTTGGGTTAGATAATGGTTTCCGAGATAGGACAGTAAAAGCACAAGCAAACAAAGAAAAAACAGATAAATATGGCTTAATCAAAATTGAAAACCTTTGTGCTCCAAAGGACAATGTCAAGAAAAAGAAAAGATTGGAAGATGGATTGGAAGAAATATTTGCAAATCATGTATCTATTAAGTGGTACCTAAAATATATAAAGAACACTTACAACTCAACAATAGAAAGACAACTTAATTTAAAAATGGGCAAAGAATTTGAATAGACATTTCTCCCAAGAAGAGAATGAGCAATAAACAAATGAAAACAACTGAGCAATAAACAAATGAAAAGTTGCTCAACATCATTAATCACTGGGAAATCGCAAATAAAAACCAAAATGAGGGGTACCTGGAGGTTCAGTCCGTTGGGTGGCCGACTCTTGATTTCAGCTCAGGTCATGATCTCAGGGTCAGTCCCATGTCGGGAGGGCTCAGTGTGGAGTCTGCTTGGGATTCTTTCCCTCTTCCTCTTCCTCTCCCTCCCCCCTGCCCCTCCCCCCATGCATGCACACTTTCTCTCAAATAAATAAATGAAATCTTTAAAAAAAGAAAAGCAAAAAACAAAATGAGATGCCACTTCACACCCACTAGCATGGCTATAATTAAAAAGACACACAATAATTTGTTTAATTAAAACATTCTTGGTGAGGACATGGAGAAATTGTAACCCTCGTGCATTGTTTGTGGGAGTGTAAAACGGGTGAAGAGCAATTCCATTACTAGTTCATATCAGCATTATTCATCAAAGGCAAAAGGTGAAAAAATAACCCTAATATTCACCAACTGCAAATATAAGCAAATGTGATATATTCATGCAAAGGACTATGAAAAAAATGATGTACTTATATATGTTACAGAATGGATGAACCTTGAAAACATGATGCTAAATGAAGGAAGCCAGTCATAAAAGGACCACATACTGTATTATTCCATTTATATGAAAAGGCTAGAATAGGTAACTCATACAGACAGAAAATAGATTTGTGGTTGTCAGAGAATGGAGAGTGACCATCATGGGTATAAGGTTTCTTTTAGGAGTAACGAAACGTTCCAGAAGTAGATAGCACTAATGGTTGCACAACTTTGTGGATGGATGTATATCTTTAACTTAGTAATCTCACATTGTAGAATTGAGAAAATAAATTTAGACTGCTAAAAATTTACCTATGTTATTATAATGTTTTATGAGAAAAACAATAAAAATATACTTAAATATCAAAAAATAGGTAATTGCTTAAAATATTTTTGGCATATAAAGTTTTGGCATCCATGTAAAAGAAGATTCAATGAAATGGAAAGGTGCCCATATATATTCAATTTTAAAGATCACTTTTTGAAACACCACATAATTTGGTTTTATTTCAGTAAAAATAAAAGGAGCATTTGTATTTGGCTAAAGGTATGCAATAAATATCTTGGCTATTGTAAATAACACATAGTGGTACATATATCGTTTTGAGTTAGTATTTTTGTTTTCTTTGGGTAAACACCCACTAGTGGAATTACTGGATTATAAGGTGGTTTTATTTTTAATTTTTGGAAGAGTCTCCATACTGTTTTCCACAATGGATGCAACAATTTACCACCAACAGTGCACAAGGGATCCCTTTTCTTTACACCTCACGAAAACTTATTTTTGGTCTTTTTGATCCTAGCCATTCTGACTGGTATGAGGTGGTATCTCACTGTAGTTTTCGTTTGCATTTCCCTGATGATTAGTGATGTTGAGCATCTGTATGTCTTCTTTGGAAAAATGTCTATTCAGATCATCTGCCCATTTTTAATCAGATTATTTGGGTTTTTTGGTGTTATGCTGTATAAGTTCTTCATCTATTTTGGATATTAACCCCATATCAGATATATCGTTTGCAAATCCCTCTGCTCATTCAGTAGGTTACCTTTTCATTTTGTTGATGGTTTCTTTTGCTGTGCAAAAGCTTTTAATTTTGATGTAGTCCCAATAATTTGTTTTTGCTATTGTTTCCCTTCACTGAGGAGATACATCCATAAATATGTTGCTAAGGGCAATGTCCAAGAGATTACTGCCCCTACTTTCTTTTAGGACTTTTATGTTTTCAGGTCTAACATTTAGGTCATTAATTCATTTTGAATGATTTCATTCATATTTTATAAGAAAGTGATCCAGTTTGTTTGTTCCTTCCTTCCTTCCTTGCTTCTTTCCTTCCTTCCTCCCTTCCTTCCTTCCCTCCTTCTTTCCTTCCTTCCTTCCTCCCTTCCTTCCTTCCTTCCTTCCTTCCTTCCTTCCTTCCTTCCTTCCTTCTTTCTTTTCTTTGCATGTAGTTGTTCAGGTTTCCCAATACCTTTAAGTGAAAAGACTGTCTTTTCTCCATTATATATTCTTGCCTCCTTTGTTGTAGATTAATTAACCATATAAGTTTGGGTTTATTTCTGGACTCTCTATCCTGTTCCATTGATCGATGTATCCATCTCTCCTTTTGCTATTGATTTCTAACTTAATTCTACTATGGTTAGAGAGTATATTTTGTATGAGTTTGATCCTTCTACATTTATTGAGAATTACTTTATGGCCTAGAATGTAGTATCTTGTAGAATCTTGGTACATACCTGGTATACACTCGAAAGGAATGTATATTCTGCTGTTATTGAAAGAATGTTGTATACTATCAATGAGATCAGGTTGATTTATAGTGCTCAAGTCTTTTACATGTTTACTGATTTTTCTGACTACTTATTCTATAAATTATTGATAAAGAGATATTCTAATCTCTCCTTATAGTTGTATCAGGTTAAAATCTTCATGTATTTTGAAACTCTGTTATTAAGGGCATACATTTTTAAGACTGTAATGTCTTACTAATGATTTTATCATTTTATCATTATAAAATTATTCTCTTTTCCTTGCTGATGTTTTTTGTTCTGTAATCTACTTTGTTTGATTTTAATACAGTCTCCCCAGCTTCCTTTTTATTAGCGTTAGCATGTTATATACTTTTGCATCCTCTTATTTTTAATATATTTTTGTCCTTTTCATTTGAAATGAATATCTTTTAGGAAATACACAGTTAAATCTTTCTTTTAAATTCAATTGACAATCTCTGCCTTTTAATAGTTTTTCTTGGATCATTTACATTTAACATAAATATTGATATGGTTGGTTCTGACTCTATCAGCTTGCTAATTTTTCTATTTGCCACTTCTATTTTTCATTCCCTCCCCCCTCTTTTCTTTCTTTCATTTATTTTTTTTTTTAGATTAATTTTTGCATTAAAAAAATTTTCGGTGTGCCTGGCTGACTTAGCCGGTAGAGCATGCAACTCTTGATCTAGGGGCTGGAGTTCAAGCCCCACGTTGGGGGTACAGATTACTTAAATTCTTTCTTTGAACCACTCTCTCTTCTCCTCCTCACCCCTCCTTTCCCCTTTCCTCCCCTATTCTTACCTCTCCTCTCCTCTTCTCTCTTCTCTCTTCCCCATTATTCTGCCCTGTGATCTCTGGCTTCCTTGGATTTCCAGAACTCTGGGTTCCATCCCCTCAACTCAAGCTACCCAATGGCATTGGTGTAGATTCCATCATCCAGCACTGAAGCATAGAAAATTTCTTTAGGCCATAACCTGAGACAATCACACAGCTCACCTCAATATTTTGAGTGCTGTGTTTTTTTCTATATTTTGTCCACTTCCCTTTTAGTTATTTTAGACAAGAGGGTAAATCCTGCCCCTCTTACTCCATCTTGATCAGAAGCTAAAGTTCTATATGGTTTTATTTTCATATTTTTGCTCTTCTTCATTTTTGTAGTTTTTCTAAAATAATACACATATACATAGAAACTTGTAATAATAAAAATATGTGACTTATTTTAATAAAGGAGACAGGATCGTATTAAAGGATTTATTTGAAGATTAATCATATTAACATGCTTGAATATATAACAAATAATTAGATAGTTTTCAACTTTTTCACCAACATCCAAATTATATCAGATAGCTTTTCCCTTGGAGGAGAAAATCAAAGGCACACAAATATCATAATTTAAGGATGAAAAATGGGAAAAAATCTTTAAAAAAGACATGTGGCTCTTTAGATACATAAAACTCATGTTTAAAAACCCTAAAATGCTACAATGGTACTTAAGAAAATAACATTAACTTGGCTCTAAATTACCCAACATTTTTCTTATTCTAGGTTCCAATGTGTTCCCTCAAGTCCCCATTTACAGATGTTTCTCTCATGACCAAACAGCTAATGAGAATTCCATGGCCTAAGTACTCTACTTTGAATAACATCTTGCACTTTCCCCAAACTCAGATTCATCACACTACTAAAACCTGTTTCTACATCTGTGACTTTGGCTTTTATGATCTCCTTGGGTGGCTCGTTTAATCCTGGCATTTCTAAACCTCAAATTATGAAACAATTTCTCTGAAAAAAAGCATCAGAGATTCTTAACTATGGGTGCTTTGGGTTTTTAAGGGCAAAAAGAAAAGACCAAGCTATTTTCAAAATGATTATCCTTTGCATTATATGCAAATAGATATGACAGAGGACTAGTGCCAGGAATGTGTCCCATGCAATCTTTCCTCTTAAGTAAGCTGAAGATTGCTTCCTCAATTAGTTCAAACTTCTGGGTGGTCTTTTAAAAAAAATAGCTCTTTGCAGAAAACAGTGAACTAATAATACTGTAAATATAAAATAGTATTAATTCTTTAACTTTGAAGCAAAGAAAGAATGAATTGCAAGTTAGTGTTTTTTTGTTTATTAATACAGAATTTCTTATCTCTAACTTTTAAGAGGGAAAAATTCTACATAAATCCAATGGAACAAAAAATATTTTTTTAAAGATGTGTCTATATTTGGGCTTAGAATTAGCTGAGTTTAATTAATTGTGTGTGTGTTTGTGTAAAGTACTTGTGACAATTCAAGAAAACTTTGTCTTTTTAACTGAAAGAAAGCTGACTTTCAATCTTATACCAGCGTACTTTTAAAAACCATTCATTTCAAACTCAGTCCATCCTGACCACACATAAAATACCTTTCCAAAGATTTCCCTTCACAAACCTTCTACAACTTTCCTTCGTATTCAAATTTTGTACCAAGCCATTTTTCTCTAAACAACCAGTCTCATTTAGGACAAAATTACTTTCTTTTACCTTCACCAAAAATGTATTCCCATTCCTTAGATCTTTCTTACACATACAGACTTGCTTCCCTTATTTCCATCAGTCTTAATTACATTTAGCAGAATTTCGCACTCTTGGAAACCTTAGTGAAAATAAGTAGTAACCAATTGTGAACTGTTACACCAGAGCTCTTCAGACAGCAAATTTATGAATCAGTTAAGCACAAAGCATGTTTACCAACAGACCCAAATACCCTTAGTTTCTTTGCAATAGGAAGTCAAAAGCACAAACCTATATCCACTAATCAGTGCTTTAGCACTTTATCCTATTTGGAAAAGACTTAGATGTCCGGTGAATTTAATCCCATTTATCACCCAAGCAAACTTTAAAAAGTTTCAGGTTACCAAAGACTGAAAACTATCTTAAAAATTACCCATGAAAACTTTGAGACAGACAAGATTAACCATCATTTTAAGTCATCTTTTTGCTAACAAATTGCAACAGAGATAACACAAGCTTATTTGCCTTTCAACAAAACTAGATAGAACAAATTTGATATTTAAAGCTGGTAACTCCAAAGATATATCTATTTTAATTAAACCAACAAACTTAACTTAGTTTAAATACTGAATTATGTTCCACCTGAGGCCACTCAAAAGTCAATCAATTTGGGGGTGTCTGGGTGGCTCAGGCAGTTAAGCGTCTGCCTTCGGCTCAGGTCATGATCCTGGGGTCCTGGGATCAAGCCCCACAAGGGGCTCCTTGCTCAGCAGGGAGCCTGCTTCTCCCTCTCCCGCTGCCCCTCTCCTGGTCATGCTCTCTCTCTTACTTGCTTTCTCTCAAAGAAGCAAATAGAATCTTACTTAAAAAAAAAGTCAATCAATATGTTCTCCGTTATCAATTTTTACCTGGGGCACTGATGGGGAAATCAGAAGTGGGCGGTGTGTGCAGGCCGCATGGCACCCAAGGTGGTGCAGAGACAGGAGAAGGAGCGGGGGAGGCGGAAGAGGCAGAGTGCTGCCAGAAGGCAGAGAAAGAGGGTTCCCGGTTCTAAACCTCGTCAGCTCAGAGAGATGAACAGACGCCACGGTTTTTTCCACCAACGTGGGAATCTGCAGTCCACCTCCGCTGGCTGAAGACGGAACTTGCCCAAAACAAAGGGAGTGTTGTCCGCTGCTTGGGAATATTCCTTAAAGCCCCAGTCCTGAGGTAGAGTAACCGTAGTTAGCTCCAATTATACCTATTAACCTGGGAAATGAGGGAGAAACCACCACATCCTTTAGGAGCAAGAACAGTGAGAGAGAGTCTGCGTCCCCTCCATTACAGATGGCCTGTGTTTCCTCCAATCTGGGTTCTACCAGGAGGAGGCCTATTTAGATAATTATCATCCAGTGTCAGGAGGGAGTTGACTAGTCTGGTTACTGACTAAACATATTCTTCCCTGTTTCCTGCAGAAGAGATCTAACTGATAGATTCTACGGAGGCCATGCAGTGTTACAGATCAGTCTTTTCCTAAATTTTGCAATTCATATTGTTTCCAGTGGATTAAAAGGCATCCCAAGGGAGAGTCCTTGGGGACTGAAGAAGCCTATTGAAGCCATACTCCTAGAAAAGTAGAGAAAGTCCATTACCAAAAATTGCCCCGCCCCCGACTCCCGGGTGGCGTCCCATGCAGGATATGTCAAAGATTCTGTGTGTCAAAAGTGATCGGAGGCATCCCTCTAACAAAAATCGCTACTGATCACCACCCTGCCTTACCATGAAGGCATTCCTGTCGTAAAAGGCCCCATCACAGGGATGCTAGCGTGCCCCCGCTTCTCCATTGCATCCTAGGCTACAGATGGGTGCCTAGGAAATGCACCATGCCATCCCATGCCCTGAAGCCTGCATTATTGCCCTGCCCTGAGGGTCGTGCCTTATTTTACCTTGCCTTGAAGAACCTGCCATTTTTAACCCATGGAAAACACTAGAAAAGTTTTAAAAGGGGAAATTACCCAATTTTGTAACTTAAGTAGTTGGTAGAGGACACTGACAAAAAACAGTAAAGACAGAAATCCATTATGATCTAAGAGATATTCTAACACATGTGGTCTTTACAGGCATCTCCTCTAGGAAATGTCCCTGGTTGGGTTTTAATTCAATCGAGTACTGGTTTCAGACAGCTCCGAGCAGAGGGCCGGCAGTCAGAAGCAGCTAGACCAGGGACGTGAAGGGGATCACATTAGACCAGGGAGGAGGAAACCTCACACGGGAGTCTCATGATTGGCAACTCTCCTGGTGACTTAGGTGGCTGTCCTGTGCTCAAGACAGACGACTTTGTATAAGGACAGAAAAAAAAAAAGAAGCTGTCAAGTTGCTGGGTCTTATTACCATCCCTGCCATGGTACTAACTTCCAGCCAAAATGCAGGCTGAGCAACCAACACGAAAGTGTCCCAATGGGGCGCCTGGGTGGCTCAGTCATTAAGCGTCTGCCTTCGGCTCAGGTCATGATCCCAGGGTCCTGGGATCGAGTCCCGCATCGGGCTCCCTGCTTGGCGGGAAGCCTGCTTCTTCCTCTCCCACTCCCCCTGCTTGTGTTCCTGCTCTCTCTCTCTCTATCAAATAAATAAAACCTTAAAAAAAAAAAAAGAAAAGAAAAGAAAAGAAAGTGTTCCAATAAGACCAATAAGACCTTACTCCTTGAAAAGCCCCTGAAATGAAAGTAAAGGAAGAGAAGAGAAAGTACTCACCAAGTTTGCACCAAGACTCATAGTCTGGATGAGAAGACTGTGTGTCTCCCTTTGTGGTTGCCAAATGATGTAGGAAAGAAGTTGGTGTTCAGAGCCCATGGCTAAGAAAGAATTCTTGAGACGTCTTTGGTGGAAAAAGGTGGTTTTATTAAAGCACGGGGACAGGACCCATGGGGAGAAAGAACTACACTGGGGTCATGTGGAATGGCTGATTATATACTTTCAAGTTGGGAGGGGGTTAGGGATAGAGTAAATTTCTAAGGAATTTGGGAAGCAAGGTTTCCAGGACCTTGAGGGGGCCAACTATTGTTAGTAAAATGTCATTTATTACTGTCTAATAAATCTATTAGTCATGAAACCCTTCGGATGTATTTTAGTGGGCCATATGCTTGGGGGATGTTTGCCAATATGTGTCTTGGGAGGTAGAGATACAGGAAGTTTCCAAAGGAATTTTTGTATGTTAAAGTAGGCTTACAGGATCCTGGGGGTCAAGCTAAGGTTGCTTTTTGCCCTTAACGAAGTATTAAGGGCTCTTGGCCCTTAGCAAAGTACCCTAGAGGAATGTCACACCACCTGTCTCAAGGACTTGTCAGGGGGCTGTAGTAGTAAGGACATTTAATTTTCCTTTTGTCTTTGTTTCCCACATGACTTAGTGTACTTATTTTTATATGTAAATAGATGCCTACACACATACTGCATTCTATATGAAAGTCAATGTATGATAAATTAAAATATCTAAGGATATGTAATAAATAAAGAACTTCCTCCATTTCTGAGAAAATTGTCCATGACTTGGCCTTAGTCTGCATGTTTGAGTCCAGTTTCAAGACTGAAATCAGCCCTGTGTGTTCTATAGATATTACCCACCCTCAAGCCCTGCCAGTTACAGCCTGCCCTAGGCAAAATTGCTAAAGTTGTTGAAGTTGTTTTTGTCAGTACCCCATTCTTCCAAAGACTCCTTTTTCCTTTTTTACACTCCGTGGCTGGTCAGTGAAAAACAATTATATTTCAGCTGCAAGGCCATTTATTGCCCAGAAAAATAACCATTTAGGCACCTATCCCCTCCAGAGAAACATAGGACAGGCTGACATTCTTCGTAATCTTCACTACTCAAATACCCGTAACTGTGGTTTTCATTACTACACTGGCTGTGTCTACCTAAGGGTTGGACAGTGAAAATAGTCACCGTTTAGGCTCAGAATGTTCAGTTTGGGCCTTGGCTAAATCCAGTGACTCCAACCCTCCCCACCAACCGCCCCAAACAGGAAGGATGATCAAATTAATTTTGTCATGAAAAAAGAAAATCTTCCCTAATAGTTGGGATGATTGGCTAATGGACTGAGCAAATTCAAATAAAGTAGACCATGTACCCATTGTAGACTTTGCAAATCCTCCAGGCAAGCTCATTCGAAATGGCATTTTGGGCTGTACTAATGCAATGTCTGTACTAAGAATTGTACATCAGCCTGAGTAAGTTCCCCCGTGGCGCTAAGTTCATCAGCTATTGGCCAAATGGGCCTTGGTTGGCAAACGAATATTGCCGTGGCCTTCAGCTTAGTTTTCTTGGTTTATGGCTTTATAGTGGAATTATTAGTAACTATTTCTCACTGTATATAAGCAGAAAGTGATAGAAGTTTTCTGCCTCTCTCCACCATTGCCCAGAATGCATCATTTTCCACTGCTATTGTCTCCCCAGTCTCTATTAATGCCTCCTATTTAAATAAGCTTTCCTCAAATACCCATTATCCAAAGTTAAAAAAAAAAAAAGACCCAAAGCTGCCTGCATTTGGCATATACTATCCCAGGAAATTATCCACAATTGTGGGTGCCCACAAAAGAGGTCAACAACCACTTGCTTTTCATGTGCATTTAATTATTGGAGAGAATTTGATTTGCCAATTATGGTAGTATTTTGAAGCAACTTCATTTTACAATTGAGAATGAAGGCCTCCTACAGTGGGGATTATGCCAGTGATTTCATGCCAGAGCCATTGTGGATACTGAAAAGTTTAACTTGTGAAGAGAACCAAATCAAGAATGGCATCTCTCTGCTACAGAGAGATAACCACAGCCTGTGCCTCAGAACAGGCAGCCAAGGCGGACAGTGTGATTGAGTGGTCACTGGGATGACTTCTTGAGCGAAATATTTCTCTCATTGCCTAAAATGTTCACTATGGAAGATAAAAATCAAAGGCATTGTTAGAGAAGCAAGAGACCAACAGAAGACTAAAGATTAAATGCTGGATTCAAGGGCACAGGGGGTCAGAAAGGAGCGATCACTTGGGTCAGGAAAGCAGGTCTGAAGAGAGAGCCTGGAAGTGTAGATCCATGAGTAGCTAAAATGTGCCAGACATCAGGATGTTTTAAAGAGAGAAAGAAGAAAGAATGGAAACAAAGAAGGAATAGACGGATAGGAGAGCAAATTTTTTTTCATCCCATTTGGCCTATTTTGTGATTTAGAAATTCCTGTCTCTCCAGTATTTGTATCCTAATGAAAACCAAGGGGGTAAAACCAGCCTTCTGATGTGTCAGTTGAAGAGCAGTAACTGGGAATGTTCTTATAAATGCATTTCCATAATTTAGATGTTGGAACACCAAAGAACACAAATAAAAAGTTAATCAATTCTCCTGATACTTTCTTTTTTATTCCATTATCCAGATTAAATAATAGGATGTTCTAAAACATTAAAATTGACAAATAAGTTGCAAAATAGTATGTGGGCATTCTTCCAGCCTGCATGCTGGAGATTCGAGGACTGATACACACTCTGGGCAAGGCAGTTGCATTCTAGTTGAGGAAAATGATAATCTAATCACATTAGTATGACACCAAATGCAATCCGATGGGCTTTAAAGAAGTCATTCCTGGTTTGGATTCCATAATGGTGAGAGATCTTTGGAGATATGGATTGCATTTTACATACTTGTCTCTGAAATATTGTTGAATAAATTGTTTGAATATGATGCCAGTAAGAAGATATTTATTCTGTCCATGCAGATGACTAAACAGAAATTTATGCTTTTGCTGAATGGGTTATTTTGCAAAGACCTGCCTAAGCTATCACTAAAAATGCAAATTATGGTCAAGGGTTCCTTAACTGAGGGCCATGCTATTCCTCTCACTGGGAGAAACAGCAGATGGTTCCTCAGGCCATTCACTACATACTGAGAGAATATTTGCCAACTTTACAGTTTTTAAAAATTGATTTTGACTTGACAAGATCATTGAGGTTAATGATTCAATGAGATCATTGTCTTTTCCTCTTTTCCTGTGTTTTTTTTTAATTCTTTTTAATAACCAGTTGCCCTTTCTATACCAGTTATGTTGTAGGCCTTTCATTATTTTTAAGTACATTTCCTCTTTTGTATATATTTTACAATGTATATATTTTAAAATACCTTTCACCTTAACTACCTTAACAGCCAACTTAAGCTATTAACTTTTTTCCCCCCCAATGGCATTTTTACAGAATGAAATTCTTCCCTTGAAATTCAGGAATGAAAAAAAAAACACAACACACCCTTCCAGATGTAGAGAAAATAAGCCCTCTCCTGCTTTGAACTTCCTGAAATTTAAATGACCTTCTTTTTGTTTTGTGTCACTTTGCACCCCACCTGCTTTACTCTCTTCTCCAACACTTTGGCCCCAGCAACACGGATTCAAAGGCTTTCCTAAGTTCACTTGCTGAGTCTCTAAACTGGCCCGGGTGGGGTGGGGGATGGGGCACGTGTCTGTGTTGGCATCGGATTTGCTCTATCCCATTTTCAGTCAGCATTAGCAGAATGAAGAGGTGACACAGTTGCCTCAGAATTCATTGCTAGAAATTTCCACCTGAAATCCAGCGATATTGAGCCTTTTCATGTCATCACTGCTCTTGATCTTACCGACTCAGGTAAGAATTCAAGTCTGGGGATTTCACTATCTTTGCCTCTTATACAAGCCAAGGGAGGTTTCTAGAAGCTGTGTAGGAAGAGACAAGCAGAGTTCAGAAAGCCTCACTGAGGTGATTATATTAGAACGACTTGTCTTGTTCCCTCTTCTACCTTTCCACCACAAGTAGCAGCTGCGTCTTTGTGGGGTCTGCCATGCCTTTTCCTTTTTAAGACAAGGTCGGAAAATCATGCAAGGAGTGGATCAAAGGGCACAATCCTTAAGTAAGTTTTAAATTAGCAGATAGGAGGAAATGAGATAGGTAATTTGGTCTCAAGTCTTGTTCTCTCCCCCCCGCCCCATTGGACTACATTTTACATCGGTGACAGTACAACTTCCAACACTTCCCAGAGCACCAAGGCGAAGGAATAAAATGGTAAATACTGACGAAGTATCAACCCACTCACATGAAGCCTTCGGTGGCTTATGCTCTGCTTCTTCTCCATCGGCGCGAGAATATTCTCTCACTAAGATGGGCTGGGAATTGGCGATGGAGGTAGAGGAGGCGGGCAGTCAGCAACGAGAGCCTGTGTCCGTGCCTTAGTCACCTTTATGCCTTATGTTCGCCCACAAATGCTACAGAAGCATGTGTGGACATACATTCTTGCAGGAAGGTATAGGCAGATGCATGCCCTTGGCCCAAAGCGGTCTTTTTATGTTAGAGGAGATTATGCTTTTCAGATGAGCGGCAAACGTGCAAGATTTGCCCATGGCAGGCTGAGGCTGGGGCAGGCTAGAAAGGATCAGAGCAATTTAGTTAATTCTGGCTCGCCCTGGCATCAGCTGTGCTTAGAACCGCAGAGATGTCAGTCTCCTCTATTCCTTCATTGTACACTCACTGAAAACTCACTAGATGCTGGGAGTACCTTTATAAAATATCATAAACTCACAAAAGATGGTTTTTGTCCTCAGTTGGGTATAAACTTTTGTCCTCGGTTGGGTATAAACTTTTTTAGCATGGAATCACTTTTAGGTGCTTCATTAATCATTTGGAAATTATATGATTGTTTCCTTCACTTGTGTGAAATGTGATGACTTGTTCAAGAGGTAAGTTGTGTGTGTATGTGTGTGGTATGTCTAATATCTAGGGGGCTACAGTATAGGGTTGTGCAGGTTGCGTACTATACGATACCAGGGGTTACCGTTCACTCTGCAGTGCATGGTACAAAACCAAAGCCTCTGAGCTCCTAGTGGGTCCCAGACGATATCGTGGTACCTAGTTTCTACCGTTTTGGAGCTTGCATTCCATATGCACCCATGCAATGGGTTGGATTCTGCTCTTGAATCCCATACAATATTCCTAGAACTACTTTAAACTAGTTCACCATCTTTTGATAGAGCCCGATATGGAAATGTACTAAAATTTTGGTGTGTTCTGTGATTACACTGATGCTGAACTTACAGCAATATCTGTGTTAATCTGGCATTCCTGAAGAGTAAGTGAAAATCCAAAACTAAAAGTTAGCCTGATATATTTTGAAATTTTTACATTTTACTTTTGTAAAGCATTGACAATCTTCCTTACTAAATAGAGTATACCATGACACGATTAAGACCATCCTTCTTTGTAATGGGTTCTAACAGTTACATTTTTAGGGTATTATTTTGAGATATGTAAAGATAAGGTAAATAACTTGTGGTGGTGGTGAAGCTTTGTTTAGATTACCTGCTAGCATCAGGAACAATGCAAATAAGCGTGACGTGCAAGGCCTTCTTGTCCCTGCCCTGGCTGCCCGTCCAACCTGGCCCCAGCTCCTCCACATCATCACTCTGAGTCTCCTCCTCTGCAGTCCCGCGGAGCTGTGCGCAGCCATCCAACAGCCCAAGGCCTCCCCAGCTCATTTCCTTGGTGCGTACTCTTCTGATAGACAGCAATACCTGTCGCCCTCTTCTCGACCTCCTTGTCTTGCAGATCCAACTGAGCCATCATCTCCTTTGTAAAACCATTCCTGCCCCCACATCCCCCCGCCCAGGCTGGGTGAGGGGCCTGCCAAGCCTGCTGCACTGCACAACCTCGGAGGGGACCATCCCCATTGCATACTGGGGAACCCCTCCTCTTTCTCCAGTAGTGTCCTGAGTATGCCTCCATGCACTTAGCATTCCGCTCTGTTCTACTCCTTCGCAGCCACCCTGAAGAGTGACCGCTTTGGGATCTGAAGCCTTATCTCTACTTGAATAAATTGGTGCTCCGTGGATAAGTACTTGAATTGTGGCTAAATATGGCACAGGACTTAATTCAGGGGCCCTTAAGCTATATAAGGCTGGGTTTTCGCTCCCGAAATCTGCTCAGATTGTTCACTTAGCCTATCTGGCGGGTTTTTCTTTGTTGTGATTTCTGTCCTTCAGGTCATTTCTCCCATTTCCAGGGACTGTTGCTGCTGGCCGCTTTTTTCAGGTGTCCATTAGCACAAAGGAACACTGCTCCTTCTCCTCTTCCCAGCTGCTGTGTTTTTCTTCTCCCTTCTCCTCCTCTTCTCCCTCCTCCCAACTCCTCCTCTCCCTCTCCTACCTCCTCTTCTTCTCTCTCTCTCACCCCTCTCCCCAATTCCCCATTCCCCTCTTGCTCCTCCCCTGCTTTGTTCTCTCCTTCTTTCCTCTTCTGAGGGCCTCTCAGCAGTAGGGGCTTTTGCCCTTCAAACAATTGCTTACAAAAGCACGCATGCTTTTTTAGAAGCCAATCTCTGAATCAGCCATTGACATTTTATTTCCCATGACATTCGTATCTTTAGTGGTGCTCTCGGTATCTATTGTATGGTATGCACTACAGATTATTTTCAGGTGTGAAGTTGTTACCAACGTCTGAATGCAATGTCTGAGAACTGTGTGTGTGAGGTGCGTATGTGCTGTTTTGGGATAGCGGTTTCTTTTTTGAAGAGTTGTGCAATGCTACCATGTCTCTTGCTTTCTAGGTACTATACTCTCAGGATTACATTTCATCACCTAGGTATAAAAACAGCTGCATAGCTGCTAAAGTTCACAAGGTGAAAGAGAATATTCAAAGGTCATTACTACACAAATAATCCTCAACTGTCCTTTGCTCAGCAGTGATGAGAACTTGGGTCTTTTATGTTCATGGAATGATCTTTGCCTTCTGTGAAAATTATGGAAGAGAAAAAAGGTGGTTTTTACGGTTGCTCCTTTCCTCTGAACTTTGACAGAACCCAACCAGGTACAGTGTTTCCTCTCACTGCTCTCACTAGCATGGACTTGAGACTCTCCTTGAAAATTTACAAAGCCATGGTCACATTTGAAATGGAAAAGACCTTGGCAGACTTAGTGTTGGTAACTCTAGTGGTGGGAATTTGGAGCCAGGTTGAAAGGAAGGGTCTGTGGGAAGGGTGGGGGTGGTAATTTTATGGTATTCACGGATTGAAAAACCTTTGAGATTTAGGTGTACATACTTTCCCTACTTCTTGGGAGAATACTGCCCATATTTTTACGTTTTGTACTCGTAGATGGTTATTTGGTTCTGAGTCAAAGATGAGCCTAATACTTATGTATCTCAAAAGTATTAAATGGCATTGTTATTTATGAAAGAAAGTTATAAATTATGTAGATATCTTTGGATCTAGAGTAGTCAGTTCTAAGTGACTAAGTAAATCAGTGCTTCCGTGCCTATAAAGAAGGTTGGTTAAATGGTATTGGTTGTTTTCAGAATGAACAAATGCCTCAGCTAAAGATGTAAATGAGGATTATTTAGTTTTAAAAGCTTCTAAAACACTTTCAAAGATCACTGTCTCTTAAAAACCTACCAGTGTGAATTCTTGGGCTGTATCTCACTTCATAAAACCAATTTGGAAACTTAATTTAATGAGCTTAGCTGTTGATATTTGCCAAGTTAATTGGAGAGTATTGTATTCTCCCTCTTTGTGCTGTGTAGACACAGCCTTTTGGACTGGAACAGGCTTTGTTACTCATAAGCCAATGAACTGAATTCTGATGAGGATCATGCTTTGACGTAGGATGTGAACCAATAGTAAACTTGCTTCAGGGTCTTGGAAGAGACCTTAAAAGTGGCAGCCAAAAGAGGTGGAGATTGCATCAAGCCCAGAGGAGACAGAAGTTTCTGCTGCTACCGAACATTAATGGATTTTTTTGTTTTTATCATGACTTAGTACAATCAGATACCTCAGTAAATCATCGATCATAAAACTCTTCCTTGTATTTTGTAAAAAAATCAGAATTGATATATATTTAAAATCTTTCTACACCTTCTCAGAGTCTGATCACCGTATAAAATATATGTGAGTTGCCTGATTCTTATTTTTTGTCAACTAGTTTAGAATTACATGGGGGGTTGAGTGGTGAGTTGAGAGTTGGATTTTGTGTTATGTAGAAAGCTTGTTCCTGTTGCCATCACTCTGTGATGCCACAAAGCTATCTTGTAGATGGTTTGCAGTTGTATTTTTAGATCCAGTATTCA
Source organism: Phoca vitulina (assembly GCF_004348235.1). Lineage (NCBI taxonomy): Eukaryota > Metazoa > Chordata > Mammalia > Carnivora > Phocidae > Phoca > Phoca vitulina. Next base: position 45,242,303 of record NW_022589709.1, read on the forward strand.
TATAATGTTTACCTGAGAGCTGTTGGAATTTGGAACTTTTTAAGAAATGCTAAAATTGTGAGTGAAACAGTCTTAAAGATTTTATTTATTTATTTGACAGAGAGAGAGATAATGAGAGCAGGAACACAAGCAGGGGGAGTGGGAGAGGGAGAAGCAGGCTTCCCGCGGAGCAGGGAGCCCAATGTGGGGCTCGATCCCAGGACCCTGGGATCATGACCTGAGCCGAAGGCAGATGCTTAACGACTGAGCCACCCGGGCGCCCATGTGAGTGAAACAGTCTTAAAAATACTGTTTTGCTGGCTCAATTAGAAATACTTTCAAAAACAGTTTAATTAAAGTGATGTTATGATCAGTTTTCTACTCATATAAACCCTACTTCTAAATATTTTACTTAAAAACTTTTGTTTCAAATTATAAGGGCCTGTAGACGTTTGCATTCGTTTAGTTGAAGGCATGTGAGCTCGATTCTAAATTCATTTTTACATGACCCACATTTAAAAGCAGTCCTCTCACTTGTCAATTTTATTGATATTTGCACATTAAAATATAAAGAAGAGAGCTATTTTCCATGGTTTTAAAATGATGCCAATGAGTAATAAAAAAATGGAAGTTGTTTTATTTTATTTGCTATAGTCTGTTTTTGGATTTGTTATTTGTAAGGGAAACAATGAGTTAACAATCTAAGCTCTTAATATTCTTTTATATATATATATATATATATTCATTCTATTAGAGTGTTTCAGAAAAACCTGTTTACTATACATTTTTGGTTAAAGGGGGCCTTTCAATCTCTTTTAAATGCCTGTGCTTAAGTTCTATTTGAATTGCAATTCACTAGGAAATATGTCTACCTTTGCGGAGTTCTTAATGTAGTGCCAAATTCCTTGTTCAGTGTTCAGAAATCATTTATTATTACTGATAATGACAATAAGTCATTTGATTTTTTACATTAAGAAAAAAAATTTTGAAGTTTAATTTTATATTACTCAATATAATGCCTTGTTGTTGACACTACTGAGATTTTTGATCATGGAATCAAAGAATGAATTATAAAATAAGGTCTTTCTTACACAAGTATGCCTAGCAAGAATAGTCTTTAGAGTACGCTTATTCACTTTTAGAGAAAACTTTTTTTTTTCCCCAGAATGACGCTAACATATGTATATGCTTTATTGTTGGTTTTGGAGGAAATTACTCTTGGCCAGAAGAAATGAAGAAAATTTTAGTGAAACTTTCATTTTAGTCAAAATTACTTCTACTACATAGAAGTAATTATTAGTCCCATAATCCAGTCATTGTTATAATGCCAACACGCTGTGTCGGCATTGAGCACATTAAAATATAAAGAAACTCTGAGATAGCCTGAGAAGGGGTAGCAATGTTAATTTCTATCCTGACAGATTTAGTTATCTTTTAAGAATTTTTCATGATGTGGCTTGATTTTTTTTACCATTTTCTTTATGTGTAATGATAGAAAATGAATATTTTCTTCTGTATTCCATGAAGGCTACACTTATAAGAGCATAGCAATATAAGATTCGTATCGATTACAGTCTAATTTTTAATGTTCTATGGTAAAATTATGGTTTTCAGGGCACCAAATGTAGGCTACATTCTCCAAAGATAAATAGAAGGGAAGAGGTTGATTTTCTTTTAATATTACTGTCATCATCAAAATGCATTTATTGTTAATACATTAACAATGTATTTATTGACTTCCTCTACTGACAACTATCTGGTTAAGAGAAAACTATTAATTATAGAAGACATGTTCCTGCCCAACCCTGAAAACTTAGAAATCTCATGTAACTGAAAAGCTTTTGAGTAGATGGTGAGAAGCCCACGGATGATATCTAGACAGAGCTGGCCACAACATGCCAAAACTGCTGGAGCCATTTCTACTACCCTCGAGAACTTGGAAACCATAGGTCTTCTTGTCCACCTGTTGTACCAGTTCTTTCTCCAACATATTGTGAATTATCCACTAGAGTTAGAATTAGAATATTGGAATATATTGAGAGCAAGTCTGTGATACCCTCTGAGCCACCAGAGAGGAGAGTCTTGCTGACTGCCCATGTAAATGCACAGGGAAACAGACGTTTTTAAGTATGTAATGTCAGAATGAGTTGGTGTGTCTGAGTACACTTGCCATCCCACCTGTATGATGTGGCTACACGCAAAAGTCACTAAGAGCACACAATGACAAGAAAGTCCTCTTTTACTAGAGTTACAACTTATATTCTCTCCTTCCTGTCATAGGAGTGAATTTTGAAACTGTCTGTCCGGTGGTATTAACCCATTTTAAGAGATTCCTGGCTGAAAGGGCCACACCACAAAATTGGAGAGGCCTAGTGTACCCTGCTTACTGTTTTCATAGTAGAAAAATGAGTCAAATAAGAGGTAAAATAAGTATATAATACTATCTTTATTATACCTATAAATGCATCCCCAACCTCAGTGTGAGATGGGATAGAGAACACAATTCCAAGTGAAGGTATTGCATGCAAATAAATTTTGAATGAAATGTTTGCAACTTTTAAGCATCACTTTAAGGTTAGGGTTTTACATAGTTTACAACCTAGAAGTGTCAGAATCCTACTGTATGTGCTTTATTCATTTATTCAACCAGCAATGCCAGACTGTTACTTGGAAACAAGAAAAGGCCCTACACTTGTTAATATGTGTCCGCACTGCTTCCCCCCCACACCCTTGCAACAAAAACTTGCAGAATCGAATACTATATGGAACACCAAATACAAGTTGTACTTTTATTCATGTATGCCTTTTTTCAATTTGTTTTGGAAAACCTATAAACAAAACCACTGCGGAATCCTTTCCTAAAACTGGTTTGGGGGAAGTCTAACTCTCATCTCAAGAATTATTTAAAGCAGGTTCAGATGGGTTAATGAACAAATGCACTTTGATTAAAGGAAGGGATGCTGAGTTTGTCCCTAACTCCATCAATATTCTCTGAGAGAGAGAGATGGCAAAGAATAACCAGCCAAAAGCAGCAAGTGAATTGAATTGCTATTTCAACAAGCATTACTGATATTATCCCTTTAGAATCCGTCAATTTATTTGCTGAGGACAGTCCTAAAATGCGATATGAGTAGAATGGAGGGCCTGGACTCTCCAGTAAGAAAAACAATAGTAACTAATTAACTACCGTGTATAAGACATTGACATTTGTCATTGACTATTCCAATTGATGGCTAAAAACACATGACCCAAAAGCAGCCGGATGACTTCTGTCAGGATGACACAACTAGAAAATAGCAGAGCCAGGACTGAAACAAAATTTTCCCTTTCTTCCTTTACACTTAACACCATATCTCTCCACCTGGCCTAGGAGAGCTCCAATGGACATGCTACTGGCTTTCCATCGAGCTAGAAATAGTTCTCCTGTTCACTCTGTGCCCTGGTTCAGATGATAAATCATACAATTGTGTCAGATATCAAATAATGTGATAAATATTATAAAACATAGGAAGAGGAGAAAAGTGGAGAGAAAAATGGAGAGGTTGGGTGAGATTCATACGCAATGAATGGAGAAATAGAAGGAGAGAAGAAAAACAAGAAAAGATAAAACAATGATGGAAAATTTAGAGGAAAAATGGAGATAAAGTAGGTGATTTCAAAATACAGGAGAAGAACAGAAAAAGAAATAACCCATAAATTTTAAGATGCAGATTATTCTGAGAGTCATGAGGATCCTAGAAAGCAAAGACTGAGCACGACCAGATTAGAAAGGGCCCATGGCTGGCCATCTAATTCAGGGCATCATAAATGCTCTTTAGCTTCTTCAGTAGCTTGTGCTTTCATAGAACAATGCAAGATAATAGGGAAAAACTATGTTCACTTGAAGTTTATATAGACTCACTCCCTGAGGGGAGTTGTATCATTCAACAGAGATTTTTTTTTTTTTTAGTTATGGCTTCTCTCTTGAGCGTTGGGTATATTCCAAGCAGTTCTGCATTACCCCATTGTGTGCGATAAATCCTGGGGCTTAGGTAAAGAACCAATTGTCCCTCTGCACACTGAACAATTCAAATGCATCATTAGTCTGAATTCTTTAGCTATCGTTTGGGTCAGAGGTCTGACCTCAGGATTGCACATACCTGGAGAGTCGAAGCAGAAACCAAAGCCGACCAACAACAGCAGAACACCTGAGGAGCCAGCATAAGGTTATCATTTTTTTAAATCGTTAAACATGAAAAAAATACACAGTTTGAGAAGCCTACAATTTTTAATTCCATGAAATAGAGGCCATTCTAACAGCAATAAGGTAAAAAAAAAAAAAAAAAAAGGTTACTTCACAAAAACCCCCAATTTTAAATGAATTAATGTAACCTAATGAAGAAGTGTACTTTAGCAGTCCCTTCTCTTTCTTTCTTTTCTTTCTTTTGTATTTTTTTTTTTCATTTCACTGCACCGCTGACCAATTTTTAAGAAACACTGATCATGAACCCTCTTCTGCCTATAACTGGATCAGATTTAAAAGATACCAAGGAGGAAAAGATTCAGTCTATTTCAATGTAATTCTGTTAAATGAGATTCTTATTCAATCTTTAGCAACCTTTGCATTGATTCTTATAATTTTTAAACTAAATTTCAAGTGCTAAACTGAAACCTGGTTTAGTTCATCATGTCCTCAGTGGAGGAAAAAAGTAACTCTCACCATCCTCCATATAATAATACAGGTAACTCTTGAAATAGTGTTAAACTCTCCTCAGTCTTGGCTGCTTTAGTCCTTATAGCTGTTTCTCCCAGGTCCAGTTTTCCATCCATTCTTTCTCTTGGCACAGGGAGGTCCTGGGTCTTGGGCACACAGTGAGGAAAGCATTGAGACTTTGCACTCAAACATGCCTTATGCAAAGAGGGCTGTGATAAGTGCTACTCCTATAACCCAATGCGAGGGGGATGAGGGACAGCATTCTGACTTGTGTGAACTGTAAGAGATCTGAGAGAACCAGCTAGGACAGCTGAAAGCGTTCCTCAGGGCACACAGGACCCCATGGATGGTGCTGGAGAGTGCAAGTTCTGGGGTCAGACTGCCCAGATCCCCAGGACCTCGCTCTGCATGCTTGGGACTCCACCACACTGACTCTATTGCAGGAATTACAAAATGTGTATAATAACATACTTCTTTGGGGCGCCTGGGTGGCTCAGTCAGTTGGGCGTCTGCCTTCAGCTCAAGTCATGATGCCGGGGTCCCGGGATTGAGTCCCACGTCTGGTTCCCTGCTCAGTGGGGAGTCTGCTTCTCCCTCTGCCCCTCACCCTGCTTGTGCTCTCCCTCCCTCCCTCCCTCCCCCTCTCTCAAATAAATAAATAAATAAATAAATAAATAAATAAATAAAATCTTAAAAAAAAAATAACATCCTTCTCCAATTGGGTTGTTTTGAGAAATAGTAATTAAATGGGTGAGGTCCCCAGGGCAGTGGCTAGCATGTAGCAGTTGCTCAGGAAATATGTGGCCTAGCTCTCGTGGCACAGCAAACAGCATGCATGCCTTCCGACTGGCTTAGCTCCCCACTACCTAATACAGTAATTTTATTATTATTTTTTAAAATTGAAGTATAGTTGACAGGCAATGTTACGTTAGTTTCAGGGGTACAATATTGTGATTTGACAAGTCTATACGTTACCTTGTGTTCACAAGTATAGCTACCATCCTAACACTAATTTTTTTAAAGGTTTTTATTTATTTATTTGACACAGAGAGAGAGACAGCTAGAGCGGGAACACAAGCAGGGGGAGTGGGAGAGGGAGAAGCAGGCTTCCCGCTGAGCAGGGTGCCCAATGCAGGGCTGATCCCAGGACCCTGGGATCATGACCTGAGCTGAAGGGAGATATGCAATGACTGAGCCACCCAGGCGCCCCACTAACACTAATTTTAACACAGTAGTTTAAGGACTAGCAATTGGCCACTTTGGTATTAGACTGTTGGTATTTATCTTTATTTCTATCAAACTATTAGACTTTTATGTTGGCCACAGTATCTTGCTTCTGAATAGTGGTTTAGTTATCACCCAAGCAGAACTGTAATATTACAGTCCTATCATAGGTCTTTGACCAAGAACACAGATACTTCCACGTGAACTCCTCTTGAAACTGGTTGTGGCATTGGGCGGCAAGGTTTGGGAGGCTGTAAAAAGAGACCATTGATGTGTGAGTTGCAGCTAAACTGAGCACTAGTTCAAGGCTGGTAATAACAGGTTGTATAAAAGTCCCCCAAATTTCCCAAGTTCTACTCATATCAAAAATGAAAAATTTTTACCTAACATAGCTGGATACCCGGAGAAAACATTGTTACAAAATGCAAACAAACAGGAGTCCATTCATTCACTCGCAAGACCACCCGCTATGCCTGAGGCATCCCTCACTGAGGCCCAGCGCTCAGCTCAGACAACGGGCACAGCCCTTGTCCTCAAGGACCTCCATCCAGTGTGCGGTACCTCATGTTGTACTGCCGTTTGCTTAAACACTGAAGATCGTGTCCCTAGTGTTCGTTTGTCTAGTTTCACCTCTTTTGGTAAGACAGTCGTTATGCTGCTGGGGTAGCAAAGATAACTCCCACTCTCTCCTACCAGGAGTGTCTGAATGCCTGGTGGGCGCTCAGAAGCGCTCACTGACATGCGCCTCTCTTCCAATCACAAATCACTGAAGATGTGCAACATCCTTTTTAAATTGAAGATGATGATGGGGTGTGTGTGTGTGTGTGTACGCATGTGAGCCACCAAGGCAGTGTTCATGACACCCGATGGTATTATAAATGAATAGAAATGAGGCAGGGCACAGTCATGTTAAAGAAAATACCATCTAACTTCTCCCATGTAAGTCTTGGGGCAAAAAGTGTATATTCACATAGAACACAAGTTAAGGATTTAAGACCATAGTAGGTTCAAGTTAAAGAGCCTAAATAAACAAGGCAATTAAACAAAGAACACATTAAGCTTCACTTTCAGAAAAGTAAGTGCAACTTTTTAAAGTAGGTGTTGCTTTTGCTTGAAAGCAAATACAAACTTTACTGCTTACTAGATATGGGACCTTCAGCAAGGTAACTGTCTGAATCAGGAAATACGGAAGTTTTGGTCTCATGAGCTCAAGCATCGCATGAACCATGGTCGGTACCATGCCTCGCATAGCACTTGGCAAATAGACTTTCAGTTAAAAGGAATTGCTGTTAGAATTATTATTTATCACCCCCACACCACCTGGGATGTTTGCAATTAAAAACCGAGTCCTTGGACAGTTAATATGTTAATTCAATGGGATGAACCCTTGGTGATATAACTTTTAATACTATGGTATGGAATTAAAGGAGATATATAAATTTGTGTGTAATATATTTTGAGGAAAAGTGAATAAAAATCAGGATGACTGTAGTGATAGGATGCACAAGTCTAAAAGTGTGTGTGTGTGTGTGTGTGTGTGTGTGTGTAAATTATGCTGTAAATGACCACACAGATGGGAAAATTAATATAGCAACTTCTCCGCCTCTGTTCCTCTGATCCCTCACTTTTCGAATTTCTCCTTTCTTTAACTGCTGAAATTGTATGCTTTCCTCACACTCTCTTCCACATTTTCCTTTCCTTTGATTCCTGTGGCAAGCAGAGAGCCCCCGATACCTCTTGTGCTGGTTTGCTCATTGTTTTATGTTTGTGTATGTAATTGCCCCAATGATATCCCAAATTCCAGGAGATCACCTTTATTATGTTTATTCACCCAAAGTGCAATTCTGGGCTGAAAACTGATAATATTTGTAGGTAATATTTCTATGGACAAACATCTGTAGCTTCAAAAAAAATCATTATTTCCCAAAAACCCTCAGAGGAACAAGCAAGTGAACTTCAGAAAATAAGATTAGCAACTCAGGTAGAATTTTGAAGGTGACACTCTGAGCTTCCTAGAAAAGTAATTTTCTTAATTTGCTCATCCATCATCTTCTTTCTGTGACATAAGGAAGAGAAAGAAAAGGAATAAAGCTAACACGAATGACTGAAGCCGTAGGCATCCCAGTGATGCTGAGTTTTAGAGGGAAGAATGCAGGGAGGTGGCTCTGTCCCAGAAGAGACAGGGGACACCCGTGACTCGTGTTATCATCACGCTCCGGAGTCGAGGCTGGCCTGCAAGGACCTCCAGGAACAGACTCAAAGCTCTTTAATAAGTATTCCAGGGAGTCAAGCTTTCCTGGAAAAAACAAATTAGTATGAGAAGCCAGTACTGTGCAATTTCAGTTTTAAAAATAGCCAAGTGTTGTTAGGGCTGCTATGTGAGGAGAGAAAAAGAAAGCCCTTGTTAATATTTGCCTCAGCTTTCACATTAAAACGGAGGAGCGACCCTGAAATTCTTGCCTGGCAAATACGGCCAAGGTCATGAGGCTTGTATCCCTTGGAGTCACTTTTTAGTCCTTCAGACGACAAAGTTTGGGGTGACCATGTCCCCTTTTCTCAAATTGGTCTTGCAATAAAGGACAACCCAGCGATGGCCCTGCCTCTTTCCCTTACGACCAGAGCTGCGCTTTGCTGTCCGGTTCTGCTCTCCATCCGCCCCATTGCCCCGGGAGGCTGGCAGGGACGTTGCCTGCAGCCGGCCGAGCCTCGGCCCTCTGCAGAGACCCTACCTGGCGCTCGGAGTTGGTGCGTCAGCATTTCAGGTAGAAATGAATGAAAAATCAATCAGGATGACTGCAGTGGTAGCATGCACAACTCGAACCTAGTTTGTCCCTCATTTTCAACTCTTCACCATCGACCCAAGCAAGGTTTAAGATGGTAAGTGAATCTGTAATAAATGTGTTGCTTTTGCTTCACCAGGGATTTTTTTTTTTTTTTTTTTTGGTCTTCTTTTTTTATTCAGAACAAGCAAATCTAACCTGCTCAGGAAGCTACATGTAAAATGAATGATGATGTCAACTTTCAAGCACGTATTCTTTATTTGCCCTGGTTGAAGATTCTAATTAGACCAGGGATCACTCCCCTATAGATACATCGAACGGTTGTTCTGTCAAGTAATACTTCAAATTCAGAGATTTAAATATTTTTTAAAGTCTTTCTATATCATTGCCATAGCTTTTTGTAACCAACTACAACTCTTTATATCAAAACAATACTGATTTAAATTTCTAGATTTACAATTCTGCAGAGATAGAGTTAAACACTGTTTGGACTCTGGCTACATAAGGGAAACTGGAATTTTTCAAAGCTGCAGTCTTCAGCTCCCAAAGACAGCTACAGTAACTTTCTGAACAGATTGGGTTAAATATTTTTACAGACCCATTCTACGATGATAAGGCGGTAATAGGTAGTGCAGTGCAACACTCCAAAGGGTTCCAAATCTCACAAGCCTCTTTGTATGTGATGCTCTCACAGTGAAGAAGACTCCCTGGGTTATAAAGATGAAGAGTCTACTTCTTCTGGTGCTGATTTCAATGTGCTGGGCTGATCATCATTCAGACAACTATACTCTAGATCATGACAGAGTTATTCACATCCAAGGTAAGAAAACACAGGTTCTCTTATGAAAGTCAAATTAATTTCAGGTCACTTGGAGTTCGGATGTTTGGTTGGTGCTTCTGAATTTTAGTTCTGCTGCATTGACTTTTTCTTTTCCTTTCTGTTAATTGGTGAACATGCTCTCCGGCTTTTGACTGCTATTGCATTACAGTAGGGTTAAGAATTGAGGATGATTAAAGTGGAATGGCTTACGAATGTCCAGCTGCAGGGGGGTTGATGCCATTGTTCAAGGCTTTGTAGTACAGTTGCTGTCTTCTAAGTAGAATGCAGGGCATGAATTTATTTAAATGTAAGCGAGAGAGGGGAGACAGAGGAAGTAAAACTCAGGATGTAAGGTCATTCTGTGAGAGTGATCATTAAGAAAAACAATGTGAAAATGAAAGTCAGACAAGCTAAGTTTCAAGAGAGATTAACTCACTTTCTGACACTCTCCTCTGCTAAAGCTTTAGTTTCCCATCCAGTATATTGCTCCTGCATATTTCTTTATTTTTGTTTTTTGGGGTTTTTTTTTCTTTTTCTTTTTTTTAAATTTTATTATGTTATGTTAGTCACCATACAATACATCATTAGTTTTTGATGTGGTGATCCACGATCCATTGTTTATTTCTTTTCAGCTCGGCTGAATGCTAAGCCTGAGAGCTGTAGCAAGATTTGAGGCTGCAGTAAAATGCAGCTGTCTCCTCAGTCCCAGCTTCAGATGAGGGACATCCTGCATTAAGAAAACTGAGAGACTTATGCAATAAGAAAAAGAGAGTTTTGTAGCGTCTCTCTTTGCCCTTGGATGCTGAATAATTCAAATAAGAATTATAGACCATAACAGCTTAAACATATGATGATATTAATTTTAGATGAACTCAGTTTGGGGACAAAAGGCATTCTAAGTTTGCCAAGAGACATAAAACATTAAGTTATATCTTCAAGGTCAAAAGTGTACTCTCACAAAACTGCCATCCACTGTTGGAAAGTATGATTTGTGAAGGTCAAATGATAGTGTAAGTCTTGCTAGAAGTATTTTCCTGCCTACATTATGACTACACAAATAGAATTCTGAATTTGACAATGTCTAGCTATTTTAGACATCTCTCTTACAGTTCTCTTTGCTTCCCACAGCTTTATGTTTTCCAATGTTGGACCGTGAAAAGGAATTATATAATCGTAAATTTTACTATGCAAGCTGCTGACTCAGCTATTTCTTTTAATGTGTATAGTAGAATCCAAGCTGTCTCCCAAAGGCTTTACGGTATTTACACACAAAGATTTCTTGAGGAGGGATAACATCCTTTAACATCTAATCGCAGAATTCAATTCAGCCAAAATAGTAATACCTACTCATTAACAATAGCAGTTTTAAATCCTCTGTAAAATAAATTTTGGCTGTGGTTTCAAGTAATTATTAAATTCCTGTTACATTATTAACCATGTATAAAACATTTAGTCTAAATTGCACCCGGAGTATGAAAATATCATTTTTAAAATACTCCTGGGGAGTCTGTAAGTCAGACTCAAGTGTTCTCAGTGAGGAAAAGTTCTGTTGCTCCAGCCTTTCCAACCCCATATACTCTGCTGAAATTTAGTGCAAAGGCATTTTTGACACAAGTGATCAGAATTATCCAGATCATTTGCATATACTACACATTTTTTTTTAAGTGACTTAATAGTCCACTTCATTTTAATTGTAAATTCATATGCTTAGAAAGTTACTCACAGCTTTCAAGTAATAAAACTACAAGGCCTATACTTTGCTTGTGGAAGTTGATACTGAAATGTGATTTGGGACAAGATTATGATGCTACGTCCATGAGTCGGAATTTATTTTAAAATTGCTCTAAATACCCATCATCGTTATTTTTATTCAATAAAAAGTTTTCTTTCTCCTTTATGATTGCATTCAGATTGAACTTTCATACTCTTCAGTCCTTCAGAAAAATACGTCCAAGTGGTCTGCCATACTTTCAGTTGTATTTTACAATGCAAAAGTGAACCACAGAGCACAGTAAATAATCATTGAAGCAGATGACCTTTACTACGTACTGAAATACTATATTATTTTCTCACATTTAAAACTGTTATTTATCAAACTTGGCCCAGAAGGAATTTAAGGGAGCTGAAATCCTCCTAAAATTTTATATGAATTTTACAGTCAGAAGATTAAATTAGTAATCTAAATCTCAAATTCCTGAATTGGACTGATAAGCAGTATGAGCTTCTCTCAGTGATAAGAAATTGTTCAAAATTCATGTTACTACAAAAACAATTTTTCTATCTCCTGTTTTTCATTAAATTTCTATTTTTGTACTATAAGTTCTCCAGGCCTAAATAATACCAGAGGAATAATGCTCATCATCCTCGAATTCTCCTTGGCTGCCATGATAAAGATGTTCAACACTTTAAGACATTCTTGAGTCACATGCGTAAAAGTTACCTAATTATTTTTCTGAGGGCTTCCTCCCAGTTTTGTTGTGGGAGCTTTCATAGAGATAGAGGCACAAGAAACTTAATCTGGGTTAAAAAATAAAAATAAAAAAGTCAGGTTAGAGGGGGAAAAAACAGCAAGTGGGGGTCCCTGTGCAAAGTGTTTCTAGTGAAAAGCATTTTCTTGTGATGAGAACTCTCCCAACTTCCCATGGGGAAAAACACAGATTTAAATAAAATTGCATGAGTACTAATTCATTCCCTTTATTTTTATTTTTTTTTTGTTCAATCAATTTGGTTACACGAGAAAGCAAATTCCACTTGTCCATGAAGTCTGTTGAAAATGCGTAGTCAGTATATTCACTTGTATATCATACACTGTCCTCAGTGTAGGGAAGGGTAATTTCCTCAATTACTTCTACAGGAAGAGATAGCTTTCGCTAATGTCTTCTCCATAACATTCTCAACTAATGGATTAGACTCCTCATTTCATAAGGTGCCTCGTCAAACAACTTCTAAATCCTTTGAAACTTGAGATCATTAGGAAGAATTTTGTATGGAGTACCAAATCACACAGAAGCACAATTTTTTAAATATTTGGATCGGGTCCAAAAACACTTTGTGTAGACTTTCAATTTCCAATAGAAATTCAGAGATGATGAATATACTTTTTAAAATACAAGTCTTAAGACAGCAGAGAAATGTTATGACCACTTGCCCATTAACCAATGTGAAAAGCAAAGTAGTTACGGTTACACTGAATATTGAAGTGCTTGACCTTACCCAGATTGGAGAGCCAGCACTTCCTGCCTCTGATGTTCAAGAAAAGGGGTTCTGACGGCAAGTTCAAGATTGCTAGCCTTACTGCCACTTACTGGTTTTAGACCTTGGACAACTAACTTCATCTCCTCAAGTCTCAGTTACCACATCTAGAAAACTGGGCATGATCACAGATTCCACAGAGCATTGTGAGAATTAAATTAGATAATACATAGAAAAGTGCCTAGTACTGAGCCTGGCAAACAATAAGCTCCTGATAGATAATAGTTGTTGTCGTCATGCTTATTACTTCCCAACCATCACGGAAAACTGACTTTTATGGGCTTGGGCGGGATGGGTTAAATGGGTGATGGGGATTAAGGAGGGCCCTTGTGATGAGCGCTGGGTGCTGTGTGGAAGTGTTGATTCACTAAATTCCACATCTGAAACTAATGTTGCACTATATTTTAACTAACTTGAATTTAAATAAAAACATGGGGAAAATATTAATGAAAATAATTCAGCAACAAAAAAATGACTTCTAAACATAAAAGGGAGCCCAAATACTGGTGAAAAGATGTCAACTTGTCAAATTCATTTGTTAACAGAACCGTATCATTACCTTAGTTCTAAGGAAGTAAATATTTTCTAAGTTGCCTTCTTTGTCCTCTTTAATTTCACAATTTAAGATTTCCCCATCATCTGATCATTTTTACTTTCCTTGTGGAAACTGAAGCTTTCCAAACTTAAGTAATATTTAAGGTGAACACATATAAGCTACCTTAAATTTTATGAAAGAATAATAAGAGGAAAAAATAATGTATATCTGGAAGCCCCGCGGGAAGTGGACACTCCCACTCAGGGTGGTTGGCCCCTCCATCCAGTGTGTGTCCCAAAAAACCCCTCTGTTCCAGTGTAACATGTGTCCCTTTGTGCTAACACGCCTCCCTTGCCTCATCACACTGTGTGCTTTGGAACACCCCAACTGTATAGTAGTGCTTGGCACAGAGTAGGTGCTTAACATGTTTGTCAAAAACTGAATGAGTGTACTGAGTACTATCATAATGAGGACTTCTGAAATCCTGTGGCATTCACAGCATTCAGTGACACATGGTGAGGGCTGGATGAACATTGTATGACTGCTTCCGTTCTGTAACGTTGGCATAAGTTAAATCATCATTTATGGGATTTAGGAACTTAAAAGAACTAGTGTAGATCATCTAGATCAATATCCCACCATACCAATGAGGAAATCAAGACCCACAGCTTTTATGTTGCTTGTTCCAGGTGGCATGGCTGATGAGGGGAAGTTTCTCTCTGCTAATCTCCTCCCCTTCTTCAAATCTGGGGTCATTTCCCACTTTCTTAATGAATTCTCCCTGTCAACTGCATTCTGCCCCTCCTCTGGCACCCCAATCTCTCTCATACCTTCCTTTCCTTTTCTCTACAGCACTGGGGTTATCTATTCTACTTATTTTTATGTAATTGTATCCATCTCTGCCACGTGTGTCCCTCAGCTCCACAAGGGTAGGTAGGGATCTTTGTCTGTATCCCAGTCACCTAAACGATGACCTGGAACATAGTAGGTGGTCGATACATGTTTGTTGAATAAATCCAGGACCAAAATCCAGGTACTTTTCCTAATCAAGTCCTAGTCAGTCTTTCCAAAGCTCAGAGATGTCTTTCTAGTTCATGGAATGAGATGAGGAAGAGGATTATGAGTTTGGTAGCAAATTCGGTTGTATGCATGGTTCTCACACTGCACATGGCATCTTACGCTCCATGAGAGTCCACCCAGGGCAGGAGGCAGCAATCTTCCTGATGTGTGCATGAAGCTTTGAAGAGTATCCAATTTACAAATGGCCACTGCAATGCTATCCTGTTCCTTGTAATATCCGCAGAGTCGGGATCTGGTGGTGCAGAGTGGATCAAAGAGGGTGGAGTGAATTTAATAATGTATGATCACAAATGATCCACAGAGCCAAAATTTCATGTGAGAACTAGATAAGTGTTACTCCATCTTAATTTTCTCTCTTCCACTTAAAACTCATTTGGACTCTGAGTCTGTTTTGAAAAGTTAAATTAATTCATTTTTATATTTTTGAGGCAGGGTAATGCTATTTGCCACAAATGCAAAATCCACAAAGATCAAGTATATTTTCCAAACTGCATTTAGAACATATACACTATTAGTAATTAATATGAATAATTCAATCTAGAAATTATTGGCTATATAATATCAACTAACTTAATCATGAGATTATAAAAATTAGCAACATCATAAGTATTAGATGACCTTTCTAAAATCTACTAGTTTATGACAGGACATAAAGCCAAATACAATAATAAGAACCAATTATATTAAACACAGGCTTATCATTTGATCAAACTAAGAATATCACCATATGAATATAATAGATGAGTCCCCCGATGCAGGCAAAGTATATATAGGCATACACATACATATGTAAAAATACTCATACACTGCACACATACATATATACATTTATTTGGGCTGCTATGAGACAATACCATAGACTGAAGTGGCTTATAAACAACAGAAATTTATTTCTCACAGTTCTGGAGGGTGAGAAGCCCAGAATCATAGCTGTGACAGATTTGGTGTCTGATGAGAGCTAGCTTCCTGGTGCACAGATGGCTGTCTTTTCTCTGTGAATTCACATGATGGAAAAGAACAAGGGACCCCTCCTGGGTCTTTTTTTTTATAAGGGCACTAATCCCATTCATGAGGGTTCCACCCTCATGAACTAATCACATACCAAAGGCTCTGCCTCTAAAAACCATGACATGGGGATCACCATTCCACATATGAATTTTGAAGGAATACAAACATTCAGGCTACAGCAAGCTCCTCCTCCATTAGGCACTGGGGGTAGAATGATGAAAAAACACCTGGTCTTTGTCTTCATGCAGCTTTTAATCTAGTGAGAGACAGACATTACTAGGAATATGGAACTACTGACTATGATAACTGATGGAAAATTATGGAATGCTACAGAGAGAAGACAGCATTATCTTGTTATTACTTTTTTTTTAAACAGAAACATACAAAATATCAGTTTCTCTAAACTATAGCTAGAAGTCAAACATGACAATACCTTTCTTCAACTACATAGTTGCTACATTAGATACACACCCATATATAAACATATGTGTGTATATATATATGCATACATAATGGTTATAAATAGAAAAGGCAAGGAATGAGAAATGGTTATAGATTAATACACAATTTCTATAAATTCCTTCATCTGGATTCAGAAATATGTATATTTTCATACCAACTTTGCATCTGCTAGCCCTGCCCTAGTCTTCTCTGCATTTGTGTGTCCTTTTGAGAAAATCTGCAGTCACTTAATAAACATTGGCCTCTTTCATGCAAAGCATTGGGTTACTCTCTGAGGAAGGACAGACCATCTCCTCAGTGAGCTTGCTGACAAGAGTATCAGCACAAGAAAAAGGTGACAAAAAGGAGTAAAATAAGTAGTAAACAGAGGGAGAAATATAGAGAAAAGAGTAATTAGCTACTAAACAAAAAAACTCTTACTATTTAGAACTTTATATCCATACTCACTGAACTTTTTTATCACGTAGATTTAAATCCATAAAATACATCTTAAGAATATTTCTAAACTTGTTATTGAGTACCCTAGAATGCTGATTCTGTGTTATGCTATAAAGCATATTAAAGCAATATATTTTAGACTATATCCAGGTATAAAAACCTACATTTAATAATCTCTTCACGTAAAAACAAATTCATACTACCAGCTATTGCTTTCTCTGTTCCATTCTGGGTGCTGAAATGGGCAAATCATGTGGGAAGCCAATAATTATTTGGAAACTTTCCCAAGTACCCAGAAAATCCATTAAACAGAGAAGCCTTTCCCTTTGGTTGCAACTTTGCAAGAACCAATGTTGACTCAGCTAAAGCACTGACTTATAGCTTAATGGCTTAACGTTAATTTTAACATGCTGTTTCTCTGACTTTACTAGATATCAAGAAAAAAATAGATTTAGATTTCTTTATTGCTTTGGCTCTTTATTTTAAACATAAAGTGGAAAATTACTGTTTCAGGAAAGTCTTCTGGCATAGAAAAATCTACCAAAATGCTAAGTTAAAATATTCAATTAAGAGGTTATCAAAGTGATAATACACAGGGGGGATAAATCTTTGTTTGGAAATATTTTTATTTCAAAATGAAGACACTGAAAACATAAGAAATCTAAAAGTTCTATAAAACTTCTTCAAAAATATTTTGTGTGTGTTATAGTAGCAATAAACATGTGTGCCCCCAAAAATGATTCTCAAGTAGCCAATACAAATAGTAGCCATTTTAATCTTGTTTTAATTACACATGTTGGTTACTTGACTTCAGCGTTTACTCAGTGACTAATTACCACATGTGTGAGTTCTGAGCAGTATGTTTTCACACACTTACAGATTACTCTGTGAAGTTTATTGAACAACTTAAACAAGAATTCTCCCTACCTTTTCCAAACACTGTCAACTCAAAAGGGACAGGGACATTACAGGTAAAAACACAGAAAGTCCATAGTCCATTGCATATGAAATTAACAAGGCATCTTAGAACAGGGAGCGTTCACTACAGTCAAGTGTGTCAATTAGGTGAAGAAGGTGGGAAAAAGAGGAGTGTCTTACCTTGTTTCTAAAAGAGACTATAAATTTAAAATAAGAATACCATTGAAAACATATCCTTGAAGTGAGCAGATTCCCACTTCTAGATGATTCTATTTGTAATGGTGCTCGCTTTGCCTCCTTGCTTTGCCTTGTTCCTAGAAAGCACTGGGAATGATGTTTGTGTATTTGGCCCAGAGTTACTGAATGCTGGTGAAGGCACAGGTGAACGAGAGATATGGCAGTTAAAGACAGGTGTCTTTACAAGTCGCAATAGGCATTACGTAAATTTCTTACGTTCTTAGTTATATGACTATTTTTTCACTATGGGTTTATGATTATCTGTGACTAATAATGTTACTAGGAAAAATAATTAACATTTTCACACAAGGGTCTTTTTTTTCTGGTTTTTTGCTTTTTTTTAAGAGGAGAGGGGTAAATTTTAAAATTTTCTTCCCTAGTGTAATGTGGGTTATGAGTAATTCTTACTTTCTCTTGAAAAGTGTCATAAATTATGCTGACAGGCTTTAAATCTCCAAAACCTGCATATGAATATTTTTAATTCTCACTTTGCTTTGTCTTTTATGGCACAATCATTAACAAAGGGTCTTATGGTTTAAAGTACTGAAAAGCTGATTAGATGGTTAGTACTGTACTTCGCTGAAATTATTTTCATGTAAAAAAAATACCTTATCCTAAAAGATGAATAAAGTAACAGGTTTTTATAGACTGCCCACAATATATTAAGATCAACCTTGCTTCAAGACCAAGCTTCTTGAACTTTTCTTATATCTATTTAATATTGGCCTGTATAGTAATTAAATCAGTGAAACAAAGGAACTCATAAACAATTAATATAAAAGTGTTTTTAAGGGAAAAAATGTTATGAGGGGGGTCCCAAAGGGTCATGGGATGAATCGCTTTAGAGGGGAGTCAGGAGGGGTTCTGTGAGGTGAGATCTGAATAGTAAGCAGGAACCAGTCACATCAAAAGCCAGGGACAAAGCTCTCCAGGTAGTGAGTGAGAAATGAAAATTCTCTGAGATGGGAGTAAACATGGTGTTTTCAAGCTGGAAAGAAGCTGGGGGGACTGCAGTCTCACCGTGACGAGAGTATGGTTTTAAGATGAGGTGGAAAGAGTAAGCAGGAGGAGACCATAGTACTTTGTATTTGGTCTATAGTACAGAGTTCAAATTTTATTCTAAAAACATTGAAAAATGGTTAAAGATTTTGAGCAAGAGAGTGCTGTAAGATGATTTACGAATACAAAAGACTACATGACTACTGGATTATGGTGTGCCAAGAGCAAAGGTGAGATCTTTCTGAGGGTTTTGAGGTAGTTTAGGTGAGAAATCATAGTGGTGTGAACCAGGATGCTAGCAGTAGAGATGGGTGGTAGAGACAGATGGAGATCAACCAATTAGGGGGACAAAGAAAAAGGAGGTAGAGATGGCAGCACGTGCTGACAGACTGGATATAGAGGTTAAGGGAAAGGGATATATCAAACACACCTTCTAGATTTTGCCTTGAACAAATGCATGGATGATGGAGGCATAAATAAATTGAGGAAGATCAGGGAAAGGACAGGTCTGGGCAGGGGAAGAGGGACTCAAGTTGTCCCCTCAGCATCCAACGTATGCCCAGCAGGTAGATGGATTTACTCATTTGGTACTCAGGGAAAAGTACACTGCTAGAAAGTTTTGGAATCATCAGCACACAGTGCTATTTTTGGCCATGGACCAGCTGAGAACGTCTGGAGAAGGAGGAAATGAAGGTAGAGATAAGGAGCTAGCCTGGTCTGAGCTTTGGAGACCCTTAGCACCAACAGGTAAGGTGAAAAGAGGATGCAGAGGTCACATATTTATTTTTTCTCACGTAATTTTTTTTAAAAAATCTAAATTAATTGCAAGCATTTAAAAATAGGAGACATTTGCATGAAAATCTGCATTTCTGGCATCTGTTGTAAAGTCCAAAGACCTGCTGTTTTTCAACCGGCATTCGCATTGGACAACATCAGCGGGAACCAATACCCTGCTCCCCTTCAGAATGGAGCATGCGTGGACAGCACTGGCATGGTCTGTTCCACTCCCTGGTGTTCTCAGCACCATGGTGCACCCGTCACTTCCCTCAGCCCTGCTGCCCACCTGGGTATTTGTGTTCAATTTAGCTTTCACTTGTTTCAGTTCTCAACACTTGACACATTATAGGTTATCAATTTCATTGTTTATTAAGAAGCAAAAGATCCCTTTTGCCTCCACGATTGATTCTGTGATAGTATTATCTTGATGTCTTGCATACTGAGTGAAGACATTAACCATACCAGTGTATAAAACCAACAATGTCTTTTCTGCAAATTATGGATAACTGGACCTTACATCTCACCACAAAGTGGAAGTGGTCTGAGCAGAGTCAAGTAGATTTGAGCTCTAGCCCTTTACCACATAAAGACACATTTCCAATAATTAAAGAGTGTGTGGTTAATTACAGCCAAATGAAGAAGAATGACTCATGCTAATGTTTTGGTTTCCCCGTACCCTTTGAAAGAAACCTGTATGACAATTAAAATCTTGGAAAGTGTGTTTATATTAAGAATGCCATTGACCATATTAGTGAAATATTCAAATTTTATTTTTCATTTTTTTCCTGTAACATATTCCTTAATCTCTCTATCACTGTGATAATCCAATTTGTTTTTTTAGTCTAAAATTATAAGAATTAATTACTATTTTTTATGCATAAGTCTTTGATAACATAGATAAATTTAAACTCTGAAAACTATTAACCAGAGCAGATAACCCTGAGTTGACAACAATACTGTCTCTAGTTCTGGGGCGAGTTATATTGGACTTAGCAATGGCAATAATATTAATTAGTGAATATTAACATTTAAAACCACTATGTGTGACGCACAAGAGAAAATGCCCTACCTAGGTCATCTCATTTAGTCCCCACCACAGCTCTGTATGAAGGTGGTTATCCCCACTGAAGTTGAGAGAGGTTCAAAGCTTGCCCCTAGTCATATGGTTATTAAGTGGAAAGCTGAGATTCAAACTCAGGCAGGCTGATTCTCATGCTCCTAATACAGCTTCCATCTAAGCCTTTTCTTAGAGACTGTTGAGTCAATCAGTGGGTAAAAATGGCTCTCATTTTATTCCATTCAGTTGATATAAATATGTCTCAGAAGAAATCAAATCACTATAAAAAAAAAAAGTTCAGTGTTGGACCTTGGAGAAACTATTCTTTTTTTTTTTTTTAAGATTTTATTTATTTGACAGAGAGAGAGACAGTGAGAGAGGGAACACAAGCAGGAGGAGTGGGAGAGGGAGAAGCAGGCCTCCCGTGGAGCAGGGAGCCTGATGCGGGGCTCGATCCCAGGACCCTGGGATCATGACCTGAGCTAAAGGCAGACACTTAACGACTGAGCCACCCAGGTGCCCCTGGAGAAACTATTCTTATGAGAGGTATTCCTATTTCTTTTTTTTTTTTTAAGATTTTATTAATTTATTTGAGAGAGAGAGGGAGAGAGAGCAAGAGCGATTGCACAAGCAGCAGGGAGTGGTAGAGGGAGAAGCAGACTCCCTACTAAGCAGGGAGCCCGACGCCAGGTCAATCCCAGGACCCCAGGATCATGACCTGAGCCAAAGGCAGATGCTTAACCGACTGAGCCACCCAGGTGCCCCTAAATTCTGTTGTCTTTTAGCGCCCCATACAGCACCTTTCTTCTGCTACTTTGTGAGTAGTTGGTCTTACAATTCAAGTGAGACAATTTGCCTGGATTTTGTGTTGTGTATGAAGATACATGGCCGAAGGCAGACACTTAACTGACTGAGCCAGCCAGGCGCCCCAAGAACCATTCCTATTTCTTGGAGAAACCTGACCACCATGGTGATTCTTAGGAGTTAGAGGAGCAAGGTGGGGTGGTGACTGCAAATGAATACATGCCATCCCTATCCACAAATGAAGACTATCTGGAACCCCCAGGGAAATGGAGGAGACATGAAGAAGTTGGATTATATAGATATAGATTTGGGGTTTTTTGAAAAGTCTTCAAG
Organism: Phoca vitulina; assembly: GCF_004348235.1. Classification (NCBI taxonomy): domain Eukaryota; kingdom Metazoa; phylum Chordata; class Mammalia; order Carnivora; family Phocidae; genus Phoca; species Phoca vitulina. Next base: position 45,263,699 of record NW_022589709.1, read on the forward strand.
GTGGTGTTCCTGAATGCACTCCTGTCCTGTTAAGCACTAGTAGGTTAGAAGAATCATCAAAAGTTGATGAGACGTGGATTTCTCAGGAACCAATGCCTTCCAGGAACTGTCTTCAGAAAGAGCACAGGAAAGAAGTCAATGTCGAAGATAGAAGCCGGTTCGCATACCTGCCACACTCTGGACCTCAGTAAACGCTGGGCAGTAAGAGCCCCTGGGAACTCACAGTGTGCCAGGCACGACGCTAAGTTCTCAATGAACCACCTCACTTAACTCTCATAAGAAACCTAGGAAGAAGGTGGCTTAACTCCATTTTACTCAGGAGGAAACTGAGTCACAGAAAGGTTAAATAACACAGTTCGAGAGTCCATAAGCTTAACCAGTAAATTATAACTGCCAAAAAAACAGATGAAAGAATCATGAACGTGGAAAAACAAAACCCACAAAGAACTTAGCAGACAGAGTTAAACACCCTCATCACACTTTACTTCTTCCTGCTAGAAAAAAAAGATGAAGAAGAGACGGAATATCCTTCAGGATACTAACACAGCTTCAGGTTTACCTCTGAGAACAAAGAATTTTAAACAGTGGATCCCCTAAAGCTGCTTGGAGGCTCCCAATGCTTGTTTCAAGCAAAGAAGCTCACCTTTTATCAGATTTATGTGGCAAATTTTTGTCTAAGACATCCTGTGGGAAGAAAAAGTTCTACCGTCCCAGAAAAAAAAAAAAATCTTTTTTTTTTCCAAATAGTGCCATAGATCAACCTCGAGGCTCCAAAACAATGATAACATTTATCCTTATTTTTTACTATGAAACTTGGATAAAACAATAACATGGTACACATTCATGATAAACATCACTCAAAACAATACTATAGTTTGGTGTTGGGCAGTTTCCCATTACAGAATCAATTTAGCTCTAAGGCAAGGAAGGCGGATGGATATGGTCAATACCCAAGAGCATGCCGTGAGTGTCTTCACCACAAGCATTTTTGCTGCAACCATTTTCATGGTCTGATTGGTGGTAAGGCAATTGTGCCATAAAAGATAAAATCACAAAAAAAATTTTTTTAAAGGGACATTCATGGGGCGCCTGGGTGGCTCAGTCGGTTAAGCATCTGCCTTCAGCTCAGGTCATGATACCGGGGTCCTGGGATCAAAGCCCTGCATCAGGTCCCTGCTCAGTGGGGAGCCTGCTTCTTCCTCTGCCCCAGCTTGTGCGCATTCTCTCTCCCCCTCTATCAAATAAATAAATAAAATCTTTTTTAAAAAGGGACATTCATTTAAAAGGATATAATGAAACATGAAATATGAATAATAAAATTAAAAAGATTTTATTATGAAATACAAAATATTTGAATACTTTTAAAATGTGTGTAGAGTCATGGCAAATCTGAGCAAAGAACTGATTTTATTCTGTGGATTACACCTAAGCACTCGTCTTCAGAGTCTTTCATTCATGGTATTATGCCTTTTTGTGTGTGTGGTATGTATGTATGTATGTATGTATGTATGTATGTATGTATTTTGCTCTTGGTTCATTTCCTTGTTCAGCATCTTACTTTTTCTTTCTTCGATAAAATTTCTTCCTTCATTAAGAGACTGACCAGTTTCCAAATACTTGGATGCATATTTGTAACTTAGGTGTTTTTTTTTTTTAAAGACTTATTTATTTTTTATATATAGAGAGAGAGAGTACACGAGCAGATTCCCTGCTGAGCACGGAGCCCCACAAGGGCCTCTATCCCACGACCCTGGGATCATGACCTGAGCCAAAATCAAGAGTCAGCTGCTTAACCAACTGAGCCATCCAGGCGGCCCTGTAACCGAGCTTTGTGTTGCATTGTAAAAGCCTGCTACATTGTTGTTTGTTCTTGGCATATTGTCACCTCTCCCTTAATAGACATTCCAAAGTTCTATGGGAAACATGGGTTCAAACTCTGTGTCGCTGTACGAAGGCTAAGATTTATATGACATAAAATGGGAATATTGCGTCAATGGAGAAATGAAACCAAACTGTCCACCAATTGACAAAACCAACAAACTATCAAACCAAATGGGCAACCAGTTGTTTTGTTGTGTTTTGTCTTGTCTTATCTTTTATGGCAAAATTGCCTTATGGCCAATTATTTATGCAGCTAAAGATTTGCTGCAAAAATGCCTGCTGGCAAGCAAGGCTCCAGTGAAAACCCCCTAGCACCAGTCTGTCTACCCGCAGGAAACTAGCACCTTCCACAGTGTGTCTTACACATCCAAACCCGCCATGTGGCAACAAATACCACAAAAATAAGGAACCATTTTTAAACCTGGTGCAGTTTTCTCAAATGACTCATCATGAAGCTGACAATTGAGTCTCTGCCTACCAGTTTGGAATGTCAGGAAGGAATTAGCTTTTTCTTCAGAGTGATGAAAAAATTTTGCTAGTTTCTCAACACTGTGAAAGTAATTAATGCCACTGAATTCTACACTTAAAAATGGTTAAAATGGCAAATTTCATGTTATGTACATTTTTACCACAATAAAAAGAATTCAAATGATGTTGGCAGAGTTTTTTTCTTAGGAGTATTTTTTTTTTAAAGATTTCATTTATTTATTTGACAGAGAGAGACACAGCGAGAGAGGGAACACAAGCAGGGGGAGTGGGAGAGAGAGAAGCAGGCTTCCCGCGGAGCAGGGAGCCCAGTGCGGGGCTCAATCCCAGGACCCTGGGATCATGACCTGAGCCGAAGGCAGACGCTTAGCCGACTAAGCCACCCAGGAGCCCCAGGAGAGGAGTATTTTTAATGTCCTTGTTTAGCCATCTTAAATATATTGCCCACTTTTCTTTTTTTTGCGTTTTACATTAGTTTAGGAAATTCAAAAATCTTGACCCTAATTCATCCATACCCCAATGAGAAAGTAACCAACACTAACACTGGTTATTTTGCACAATCCACAATTCACTGTAAAAAGACAAACTTCAATCCATAACACCTTCTCTTTTTTCCACCACGTGTATTTCTTTGGCCATGAACGGCCATAAAAAATGATTATACTTTTAAAAGAATTAAGAACAATAGATAATAGTCCAATACCATATTTCTACATTGTTTTTCTGCAGCTAATTACTTGTATCCTATTGTCTGAAAGAGTTCATCTAAATGACACAGCAATACAAAGGCGAGTTGTTTGGTCATGCAGTTGCTTTCATAATTTGGTGAAATTGAGTGATGTCCTCTGGATTTCACAGCAGAATTTGTAAAATAATAATGAGGCCCTGCTGTTTCCCCTGGAGACAACTATGGTCTTTGAAGGGTATCAAATCTTTCAAGTCACGGTCACTGACACTCACTAATAGAAATATGAAATTTCTGTGACTTACAAATTAAACTTTTAAAAAATCCAGTCCTTTAAAAAAAAAAAAAAGAAGAAGATAGCAGGAAGGGAAAAATGAAGGGAGGGAAATCGGAGGGGGAGACAAACCATGAGAGACTATGGACTCTGAGAAACAAACTGAGAGTTCTAGAGGGGAGGGGTGTAGGGGGATGGGTTAGCCTGGTGATGGGTATTAAAGAGGGCATGTACTGCATGGAGCACTGGGTGTTATACACAAACAATGAATCATGGAACACTACATCAAAAACTAATGATGTAATGTATGGTGATTAACATAACATAATTAAAAAAAAAAAAGAGTAAAAAATAAATAATAAATAAAAAATAAAAAATCCAGTCCTTCCAAAATGAGCATATGTATGCTGCCTAGTTTTATTTATTCTTTTATATTTTTTATTAAAAAAAAAAAGGAAAACAAGCAGTGTTCATTCTGATGATCGAGTTGTATTTTTATCTTTTGCATTTTATTTGCTTTGCAACTGCCTATTGATCAAACAGGTTGATTTAAACATTACTTTCAAACTGCTTAAGTTTTTGCATCCAAAGATGAGATTTGAGACTTACTCTAGGCAAGCCGGGTGCAAAGTTGGTCATCGGCACTCATGCTCAGTTCCCTTTGCTGCTCTTTGTCCCTGCGCTCTCCCCTCTCCAGCTGATGTGTTTCCTGGTTCATCCCCATCATGACTACCCACTATGGGGAGCCTGACACAAATCCCAAAGTCAATGTTTCCATGAGGCAGACCAGCCAGTGAAACACCCAAAGATCCTGACTCACTGACCAGTGCTCCCTCCTATGTCTTTTTTGTTCTGCAACAGGCCACGCTCGCCAAAATACTCAGTGCTGTATGATCTGCAGTGTCAATCTTCTAAAAACAAGCGAACCAAGAAAAAACATTGTTCTCAAAGCCATGCTGGTGGTTTAGATTAATGAACACTGATGGCGCTCAGTCACTCGATGTGTTACACATTACACATCTTTCTTAGGCTTTCAGCCATGCACTTCTGGCATTGATTACTTCCACGCCACAGCACCTCCCACCGCCCCCCCCCCAAAAAAAAATAAGAATGGTAGAATTTTATACATTCTGGCAGGCTTGTTAGAAAAGTTATTTTGTGGGAAATCAGTAGATTTTTGGTATCTGCTCTATTCTCAATATTATACCACATAAGTCATCATCGACTCATAAAAACAAATCACCTAAAAAAACCAGAAGCCTACACTACTAAAATACTACAAGATGAGGTACAGTAAACCACAGAAAAAAATTAGAAGTCCCAGTCCCTTGTACAAGACTTTTGATCTTTGCTTTAACTCTTTAATTTATGAAACACTCAGACCTTGTATTCATTCTGGAACACCTTATGATTATGTGAAACCACAGAATAATTTCTACATCTCCTTTATAACACAGGTGGCATTTTATGTATTTTTCACCCCACGGGATCCAAAGCTTTATAAGAAAGTAGAAGGTTAACGTATGCCAAAATTATCCTCGTTATCAGGCAGTATCATATTTGAGAAACACTGGAAGACCTATGCAGTAGGAACAGTCAGCCAGGAGTGCACGCTCAGCTTTTGATCAGACGTGATTCTCAGTGCTCTCTGTGTCTGTGAGGTCAGCTGTATATGATAGATGCTCCTACCCCCAATTCACGGATAAAGAAACTGGAGCTTAGAGGTTGCGCACCTTGCTCAAGGCTACAGAGCTAGTAAATTGAGGAGGTGAGGTTATAACGAGGTGTCACATTGCAACCCTCGTTCCTAACTACTATAACACCCCTTATCCCTGTGGATTTGGACATTCATTTTGACTTTAAAGTAAAAATCTTGTGAGAATCATGAAACTACAACCTCCTGAAGCTCTGTGTCGGGTCTCAGCTCAAGCCTTGGAAGTGTCCTTCCAGGTACGAGGTAGGAGCTGTTCCCTACAACCTTCAAGCAGTACTGAGCAGTCTACAGCACTTTCCTCCTCCTGGAAAGAGGACACGTGGATGCAGTCATTAGGGATATTGAAGGGGGAAGATAACAGGTAGGGTAGAGTTGGAGAGATTTACCTTTCATCCCTTAGGATTCTATGATCCTAAATAAAAAGATAAAGAATAAAATATAAAGGAGATGCCTAATGAGCTGGATTTATGATTCATTTTAATTAAGCCATTATCCTCTTATTTTATTATCTATTCCAAGAGGGGGCATTAATGGCTTTGTTAAACTTTTCAGTTTCTGAGGATTGGGGCTGACTTATAAATGGCCATTTTAAAATACTCATTCTGATCGCTGTATGTTAAAAATATAACCACTTGTCTATTTTTGGACACTTCTTATTTTAAAATCTGAATTCTGTGTACGCCATTAACTAAGTTAAGTTATGGGATCTGTCCGGAGGTGAGTGGGTACTCTTCCTGAGCTGTGTATCCTAAATGATTCACGGCCAAGATTCACTCAGTTCCTACCTGCCCCAGGCAGGAAGGGCTGCAGGGCTTCATGAAAGGCAGCTTTTGGCAAGCTTCGAAAGCTGTGTGTAGATGCGAAGGTGTGTCTGTGACCGGGAGTTTTTATATTGCTTTGTCATTTCCAAATCTTGCACATCTCCAGGAGACCCTGTCAAGGTCAAAAGCACAGTAAGCTAACCGGGGAAAACCCCAGAGAAAGCCAAGATGTGACAAGCACAGCTGGCTCCCTGGAGAACGGCAGCCCCGCTGACTTGGCAGGATTGGACTATTGCGGTGCTCTCTGGAAAGCTAGCTCATTCCTGGAGGAGGGAGGAGGGAAACCAAAGGGCAAGGAAGAGAAGGGTGGGAGCGAGAAGATAGACTATAAAACAAGATGTAGCGGAAAGCAAAGACGAGGGGTAGAAAGAGACTTAAGGGAACAAAGAAACAAATAATTATGTGGTTAATCAGGAAATAAATATAACTTTGGATATACTTTTAGCAATTAAGTTTTGAGGAATATATTTCAAAACCTGGAGTTGTTTTTGGTTTTTTTTTTTAAGCATTGGCTAAAAATACCTTTCTGATGTCTACTCTTTGTGTGAAAATAAAATACATACATACTGCTTGAATTGCTCCAGAATGACATATCACAAGTGTATATTTGAATAGAAACCACAAATGTGAGGATACTCTAAGTTCTTTGGCCAGAATAGGATGAAAATTGATCATGTTGCTTTATAATTTTGCTGTAAATAAAATAGAGATTTATCGTATTAGAAAGCTCAAGGGGGAAGAGAAATTTGCCTACCTTGAAATTTTTTGGTTTGTATTGATGAAATTCATCATAACCTATGTCATTTCACTTGGTCTTGATTCCGCATTTTTAATATTTAAATGTAGGATAAAACAGAATTTGTTGTTAAATTATCAAACTTTGATGACTGTGGAGTTTTATATTCAGTAATTTTCAGCTATTGTAATTAACATCCTTCTTTTTGTCAGTGGTTTAAAAGACATGACTACCTTGTAGGTGCCCTCTAGGTATTAGAGGTTACCTTTCTATGTGGTTCAAAAAATATTACTGTACAAGAATGCAGAGAAGCTTATCACCCAATGCTACTCTTTGTCAGATACCCTGTATGGGTAGCATATTTCATTTTATTAAAAAAAAAAAAAAGCCTAAAAGCATATTAATGGTTCTTCTTCTTTTTTTTTAATTATAGCAGAAAATGGCCCCCGTCTACTCGTGGAAGCAGAACAAGCCAGGGTGTTCTCATACAGAGGTGGCAATGTTACACTGCCATGTAAATTTTATCGAGACCCTACAGCATTTGGCTCAGGAACCCACAAGATCCGAATTAAGTGGACCAAGCTAACTTCAGATTACCTCAAGGAAGTGGACGTTTTTGTTTCCATGGGATATCACAAGAAAGCCTATGGAGGCTACCAGGGTAGAGTGTTTCTGAAGGGAGGCAGTGATAACGATGCTTCTCTGGTGATCGCAGACCTCACCCTGGAGGATTATGGGAAATATAAGTGTGAGGTGATTGAAGGATTGGAAGATGACACTGCTGTGGTAGCATTAGATTTACAAGGTAGGTATCTATAAATCATTTTAAACTTGGAAATGATAATTAATCATTTTTCATGACAAGTAATGTCTAGTGGTTACCATAGTGATAATGTGAGAAATCAGAAGTCCATGCATAGCGGGTTTCTTTTCTTTTGTATTTTGCAGTCTGTCAATGATTCCAGCTTTCATATTTGAAACGTACACACAATGGTTATACACAAAATTGAAGCTATTTGCAAGTAGGAGAAACGTGCAGTGGAACTGAATTACTAATATTTGGAAATGGCCTTATGCTATTCAAAATTTAAATCTTATGACATGGTTATGGAGAAATTCAGATAGGATGCATTTTTATTATGCTTCTAAAATTATCTCAGTTTCAAAATAATGGCAACTTTTGTGAAGGACATCTGCTAACTAAAATACGTGTAATTGTATTCTATAAAGTAACTGTGAAATCTTAACAAAAAAGTGCCCTCCAAGTTTATTTAAATAAGTAAGAAGTAAACTCTTTTAATGGTCCAGAGTCTTTTAGACACCAAATACCAAACAATGTAGGCATTCTGGGAGAATTTTTTTTTTTTCTTAAGCATGTAATCTACTCAGTAGGTTCAAAAACCAAAATGTAGAGAATGCTGAACAATAAAGTGTGCTCGCTGCCCAAAGCCCACCCTCTATATGCCCCACCAAGAGGGAAACTCTTCTCTGTTTCTCACGCATCTCAAAACATCTTATATTCACGAATTTCAGTGTTTCTCTACACTGAAGGATGAATTTTTTTGGCTACATTGATAGAATACTTTCCTTCCTTATGCACATAAACTATAGGTGTGTGTTTGCTAGAAGCTCCTTTCACATCCTAGGACAGATTTGTGCCTTTGGAAAAGGATCTGTTTGGTCCACTGGAGTATCACTGAAGAGTTGACCTTCTGAATCCCACAGAATCCCATCACACGTATGGAGATTTATTAGCTTTATGTATCTAATAAATTGCACGATGTCATAAAATACATTTTTGTGACCTTCTCCTGTCTCTCCTTTTTTCTCTTGTCTCTCTTAGTTGTAGTTCTTGGCTCCTGATTACATACCACCTTGTACTTTCAGTTTTTATTGAGTCACATGAATATCCATAAACATCGGCATTATTCAAGATGAAAGAAGTGATGGCCTTAGAGAAAACAGTTTATCATCAAATATTAATGACAGCCGATTTTCCTGATCGAAGGGGCATCAGGCAGTGGACAGACCCTCAAGCTAGTAGTACCAACCAAGACTTTTATGTTAGTCCCAACTCTACCAGTATGAGTTTCGTAACTGGGGCAAGTTATTTAATCCTTATACCTGGCTTCCTCATCTATGAATAACAGGTTGAACAATATTACCTGTTCAGTTACTTTTTCATCTAAAATTCTGTTTATATACCATGTATTTCCTAAACCTAAGTAATTCACCTGCCATATTTACTGTCTCCCTACATTTATTTTAAAGTGAAATTTTAAGTGCATAGAAAGCAGTAGAACTTGCCAGAAATAGAAGGGAACCATAAAAATAAATACAACGAATATAAGATACTTCCATATTCCACCTGGATACCTGCTTGCTAATAGCTTTGAGCATGGAGCCTGCTACACCTTTGTTTAAAAAGGAGATTTACAATGTGTCAGAGGATGATGCACTCCAAGGTCAAACTGTATTCCAGACATAATTAGAGGTGTTGAAGAGAAACTGTAAAGAGTAACTTTTTCCTGCCTAGGCCCTTCAGCATCCCAAATCACCACGTTTTCCATGCTATTGGAACACTTCCCTACCATATAACCCATTAGCATATGAGCCAAGGAAATGTGTCCAAGAAACCAATTGAACTGATAAATATTTTTATAAGTACTGTTTCAGTGCCAGGAGATGTGGAGATTTCCAAATCTTGGTTTTTTTCATTCAATAGTCTGACAGGCTACTAAAGATTCTAATATACTTTCAAGAGTAAGAATTTTAAAATAAGGCAGAAATTATTATCTTGTAGGTCAACTACACTTCAGATACAATAAATAAAGTAAATGAGGTAGAATTTGGTTATAAAGTAAGCGGGTACAAAGCAGTTGCTATAATCCCGGGCGCTGTGCTTGGCTCACTTTCAGGAACCTCCCCACCCCCGACAGATGAGACTCAGGGAGGACTTCTTTTCTAAGGTAACATGGCCAGTAGGAAGAGCTAGAACTGGAATCTGATACCAAGAACACTGGAAGAAGCCTATGCTTTTATCCACTGTGATCTGGGGGCTCACAGGAAGGAGAGATTCTCCGGTGGAGAGAAGACCAGAGACCTCGAACAGGCAGAAGGGCAGCCACCAGCTGCAGGGGATTCTTAACGGCCCCAGAGGGACTTGGGTGACAACCTACAGGCTGTCTTTTGGTCACACGGCATTAACTGGTGCGCTCATGGTAGCGCTTCCATTCCCCTCCCTGCAGGTCGTGCATTTCCGTCTTTCTTGTGTGCTGCAGAAAGTGTAGAAGCAGCCATCAGCCAGAGGGCCTGCCTTGAAATAGCTAACATTTTAACATGTAGCATTATACACACAAATCCATTTCTGAACAACTGAACAAAATACAAATCTTCAAAGAGTAAGATCCGAGTTCCGCTCCACAGCTGTGATGCTCTCCAAGCCCCTTACAGAGATTTCCATTATAGCTCTCATCACACTTTGTTTTGTAAAGGTTTGCCAACTTGCCTTCTCCACCCGTTAACTACAATCTACTCGAAGGCAGTCAGGGGCCAAGAACAAAGTTAGTACTCAGTAAAGAGTTTACAAGTGATTGAATGTTGGATACAATGGGTTAAAACTTTCGAATACACAAACAAATCATGCACACCATGGAGAGGCTATGGAAAGGCCCACAAAGGAAGGAACACTTGATTTGGGCCACGGAAGTTGAATCTGGTCTTTCCAAAGGTAGAGGGCATGAAAAAGCAAGGGACAGGACATCGTGGGGTTGAGAGAAATTTCTCAAAGGGAAAAAATGTGAACAACAGATGCCATAGAGAGTCTGCATCCACATGGACTGGTTTAAGGCTCTCAGCTTGGCAATAGGATAAGATAAAAATTGTTATCATAGCCAATTTCAAGCATTTGGAAAAATAGACTCATATACTGAATCCCCATATACCATTGTCCAGCTTCAAAAGTTATCATGATAAAGACACCTTATTTTATCTTGCTTTATATAATCCCAATTGCACTGAATAATGTTCAAGAAAAACTCAGCCTATTATTTTCTCTACATATGCTGCAATATGAGATAAGGACTCATTTTTAAATGAAATTGCAAAAAAAAAATTTTAAGATAGTCACTGTAGAATAGCATTTGAAGAAGCTTGGTTGCTAACCTGAGGATAAACATTGAAAGTGACTTGGTAATTTCCACATAGTCTGGGACAGATGAGCAAGGTGCAGTGATTATATACCTAAAAGTTTAAGGGCTATGTGGCAAAAGAGATTTTGTGGTTATCCCTTAATACCTTCAACCCAGTTTTTTACTTTTTTTCATTATCAGTTACATTCTTACATGTGACCATCAGGCAAGTTTCACTCAAACTCCTTGTCAATCCTCTAATGTACATAAATAAGGCCAGGGAAGCATATCATTTTAAATGTCATGATGATGGTTTTTCAGCTGTACTTGTACAATGTTTTAAATTATATTGGTCCTTTAATACATGCTAAATGCTATGTTCTCCAAAGAATTTTTCCAATTAGGAAAAAAATCATTCTTCTTTAAGATGTCCAAATTATATGGTTTGTATTTATAGTACAAGATTTATTCTGTCTCGGATTCAAACTAATATATATATATATATACATATATATATATAGTTTGCACATCAAATTATGGGCCCTTTGAAGGAACAGGCCACACCCCAAACCTGTATTCTAGAGCACCCAGCACAGTGCCTTACTCTTAGCTGTGACTTAAGAATTGTTTCTTTTTTTTTTTTTGAATCATACTGATTCAAAATTTTTTTGAATTTTTTTTTGAATCATACTGATAAAAAAATTGTAAGATTTTTTGAAAGACTGAGTTGGAGTTAGCTGTGGAAACAATTTTTTTCGTATAGAATCTTCGATAGGGTAATACCCTCTGATTACTACCAATTACCCACACTGCTAGAAACAACACCCAACAAGACTAGCCTTATGTGACTATAACGAAGAGATTCAGGTCACTGGAAATTAATGAGTAGCTTGGTCTACAGAATTCATTTCAGCAATTAACAAATAAATAAGGATATGAAAAACGTGATACTTTTTTTCCAATCTCCCATTGTACTGGTTTTCTGCTGGTGAAAATGGGGCTAGATACACAAAAATATAGTCTGAGAGGTTTTAGAAATAGAAAAAAAATCAGATATGTGTATAGCACTGATAGACAATAGAAGGGGCACTGAGGAAGGTAAAATTATACTCCATGGTGTCTGTCTTTCTATTACTCAAGTTCCTGAAATTTACGTTAGCTTTCATATGGGCTACGGTATGGACATCTTTCAGATGTCTAACAAATTGATATTTGCCAACAACTAGGATGAACTGGACTGTGCAATTATAAATATTAAAGAGTGTGTTTTCGAAACATATTTCTACTGACTAAACTACTCACATTCTTTTCCATACAATAGATCATCCTTATTAATTCCCTTTGTCATGATGTATACCAGCTCTTCATGGGAAAAGAAACAACTTTTGATTACATTTTGACATATGAGTATAAAATAATCATACTTCGAAAATAATCACATGCCCTTCGTTTTCACCGATGGAAGTTTAACTTGTATTTTTGTAATGCTGGATGAAAGCAATAAACATCCACTCCATAATTCAGCTGCAGGAAGTGCACGTTTTTCCACTGAGACAGGTTTCTGCGATTATAGTCTTAGATGTTGAAATCTTAACTCGCTGGAAGTAAAATAAGTGAATAAATAAAATACTAACAAACATGCAGTTCCAGAAATGCCCCTGCTTGTAAGAAACATCTGATTATTGAAATCTGTGCACCAAATGTGCACAGTACAGTGAAACTTTTACAACTTTGGCTGAGACACAGAAAATGACCTCGATTTACTTGGGATGTATTCTTTCCATAATCATCAAACATTAATTAAAATTCAAGTAAATATTTTGAATTAATATAATGATAAGTTGACCATTTATTTCTACAATTGAAAAATAATGAAGTTTCAGTACTGGGTTTCACTATGACTTTAAGAAATGTTTGCATGAAATTATGTTAAATTTGAAAGGAACTTAGAAATACATTACACTGAATTTGGAACTGAATCAATCATGGTTCAGTAACATTCAATGGTTAATCAAGAACCAACTACTCAAGAAAATTTTTTCCTAATGCCCATGAGAGTTCACCAAATAACACCACAGTGAGTTTAAACCAGAAGGGCTGCCTAGGTCTTGAAAATCATTGTAAATTAAAATATCCTGCAGTCTCCACTGTTCCCTTCTTGAGACATTTGGGAAACGGAATCCAACCCAAATGGTTTCTCTCTCCAGACTGAAACACTTTGAGACTTTTCTCTCACTTAGGGTCTAGCTGCCAAGGAAATCTCAATTGGATAAATTAAATATTTTTATTTTCATTGGCATTGCTGGGGTTCTGAGGAAAGAGGATGAAAGGCATGAGGGGACAGGGAGAGTTATAGCAGTTCCTTCCCAGCGCTAACTGGGTTCTTAGCTGGATGCCTGGAAATAGCTCTTCTTAGATAGAACCATCTCAGGCTCCCCTCCACCCCCATCACTGCAGGGGGCAGTGGCAACTGAGAGAGTCTTTTCCTCCTTCCTTTTGGCGCTGATTCAGCTTACAGATCCTTCAGCCAAGAACCTGAGAAGGCAGGATGAGATCAGGAAGCCTTCCTGGATCCCTGCCTCTTACGGAACCGTGCCAGCTGGACTGCCCCAGAGGGACAAACGTGTCCTGCGGAGGCCTTGGGGGAACACGACTTGATTTAGGCTATTGAAATTTCTTCTGGTAGAGTCTTCCAGGACAATTTATAAAAGAAAACATTTCCTGTGTCCTGGTTACACGATGAGTGAATTGTACATTCATCTTGAATAGGGTCTGCGGTCTCATAAAACAGCACTTGCGATATAACCCACCAAATTACTGTGTCAGTGGGACAACTGTTTATATTCCACAAGCTAAAGTATTAATTATTTCTAATTATAACCAAAAATCCAAGGCAAGGCCTTGACTAACCACTCTGAATTAATTGTCTTTTACGGGGAGACATTTTGGTGCAGGGGTCCTTCTGAAAGTCCAGCAAATGATACAAGTTTGCTTTCTGTTGATGTAATTCTCAGTGGTTCAAGAAAATGCGCCCAAAAGTCAGGAGGTGGCTCAGTCACCTCCAGTGATTATTTAACCAAAAAGAACGCTTTGGGGAAGCCATTGCATCTTCCCAGGCAAAGTCAAGTGCCAAGTCACACTGTTCACATTTGTTAAGGGTTTTTGCCCAAATAGTTAATTCTTTGGCATTAACTCAACTGATGTTTATGCTGTATCCACCTTGTATAGGACAAGCTTTGGGAAGGTTTTTTTTTTTTTTGTAATAAAAATGTTTTTAAAAGCTGGTTTCAATTGGCAACATATGAATATGGAAGCTGAAGAATTATTTTTAAATGAAAGCTCTCATTTTGGTTGTGCTGTTCAAGGACAGAAAAAAAATAAGATTAAGGGCTACCCTTAAAAGTTGAAATGGATAACAGAGCCAGGATACCCTTAATGGAATATGGAGTGAGGTGTGCCCCCACTGTAAAGAACTGGCTTATTAATATGAAATAAGGCTGCTTAATTAGGTTTCTGTTAGATATGTAAACTCACTTTGGAGTTTCTCCAAGTAAGAAACCTCCTAAGTGAAAGTTACTTAGATAAGTAAGTTTTTAGGAGCATATGTAAAAGAAAATATGTATCTACATTTGAATCATTTGTTACCATATTTGTTTATACATTTAAAAGGCTATCCTAAGTGGGGCACCTATGTGGCTCAGTTGGTTAAGCATCCAACCCTTAATTTCGGCTCAAGTCACGATCTCAGGGTCTTGGGATCAAGCCCTGAGTCTGCACTATGCTCTGCGCCATGGAGTCTGCTTGAGATTCTCTCTCCCCCTCTCCTTTTGCTCCCCCACCCATGGTACTGTCTCTCTAAATAAATAAATAAAGTCTTTTAAAAAACAGATAAAAAATGAAGGCTATCCTAAGCTAATTACTAATTATATAAGAATAACTACTAAGAAAAAACATGGAGAATCCTGATAAATACCTTCTCTCTGAGCACTGTTTCTACATCCTCTACCACTATTAGTATTCAATATTGACTTTTTCCTAGCTGAAAAGGACTCAGTAGTAATCCATTTTAAGGTTATTAACAGAAGTAGCAGAAGGTAAATTCTCAAGGAGGCTATTTGAAAAAGATAACCTATGGGTGAATCATTCCAGAAAGGAGAATTTTAAGGCTTGTATTGAACTCTTAGCGAAAGGGTAAATCACTGAAGTCATCAAACCGCATATCTCACTGTGAGATGCTCAGAGCCGAGAGGCTGTTTGCAGGGGAAAGGGACCACAAGAAACCACTGCAAGTTGACCAGAACCTGCAACTTCATCTGCTGGAGATTCTATGATGTTTTCACCAGTCAAGCAACATTTGCTCACAGTTGGTACTTTCTGTACCATTAATCCCTCGGTCTCTCCTTTGGACAGGTGTGGTATTCCCTTACTTTCCACGACTGGGGCGCTACAATCTCAATTTCCACGAGGCACAGCAGGCTTGTCTGGACCAGGATGCTGTGATTGCCTCCTTCGACCAGCTCTACAATGCCTGGCGGGGCGGGCTGGACTGGTGCAACGCCGGCTGGCTCAGTGACGGGTCTGTGCAGTATCCCATCACAAAGCCCAGAGAGCCTTGCGGAGGCCAGAACACGGTGCCCGGTGTCAGGAACTACGGGTTTTGGGATAAAGACAAAAGCAGATACGATGTTTTCTGTTTTACATCTAACTTCAATGGTAAGCTATTAACTGTACCGCCTTCTTTCCTGTCCTGGGGACCAATACGTGCTGTAACACCACACTCAGTTTTTAATCTTATCTACTTAAAAAAGAAAAGGACATGGCTTTGATGTATTGCCCTTAGTTTGAGAAGATGCAATGTTCTTTAACGTCATAAGTTTTAAAAATACCCACGCGAGCAGAAGTGCGTATTTCCACTATTCCTAGGTGTTATTGCATCCGATTATAGTTAGAAAATAGTTTAAATTGAGATATTCTATGGGGTCTGTTTCTTATTGACAAAGATGATGCTGCCGCTGTGTGTGATAGAGATGTGTGCCCTGGGATACAGGTCTCTTAATGGAAGTGAGAGTAGTCTCTACGTCACGCTCTCCTTCTCTAAATTACAAAGTCGATTATGTTCATAGTTGATCAGCAAAACTCAAATAAAGAGAAAGCTCAGAGTAAAGAGAACTTTGCAAAAAAATAAATAAATAAATAAGTAGCAATAACACTGGAGATAAAAGCAGAAGAAAAGAGATCCAGGTTGCCTCCGTGTTGATGATTGATCTGTTGCCTTCAGTGTAACTCCCAACCCTGTCTTGCCCCAACCAGAACCAGCCACACAATTTGTGGGGCCCAGTGCAGAATGAAAACATGGGTTCCTTGTCCAAAAACTATGAATTTTAAGATGGTGACAGCAGCACCTTCAACACACGTGGGGCCCTGTGTAACTGTCCAGGTCACACGCCCATAAAGCAAACCCCGGCCCCATCATTTTCTATTTCACTTCCCTGGCGACATGCTTGGGAAAAATAGCAAGGGATCAGGGATGAACCAACTTTCTGTAAAGGGCCAGATGATAAGTATCTTTGGCTTTGTGGGCCACGCGGTCTCTTTCGCAACTACTCAATGTAGCTCTGTATGTTGTAATGCAAAACAGCCACAGACTGTATTAAACGGATGGCTACGGCTGTGTTTTAACAAAACTTCTGGTGACCCCAGTGCTGTAGTTTGCGGACCTCTGGTATGGACGATAGAGCCAACCTTCTAACTCATGTTCCCAGTGGCCTCTACCGATCCTCCAAATCACATTGTCTTAGTCTTGCCAGAAAGAGCTGGCCAGCATTAATTTATACTTCAGTCATCTATATGTAATGGAGGGCGAGGAGACATCCCATTACAATGTGTAATCAGGTAAGAGAGTCTCATTATAGTCTACCTGAGACTCAAGTCTGAGGAAATCTTCAGTGCAGCACTTCAGCCAGTTGATGCCATACTTTATACACTGTATGCATCTTTAATATACATGGAAGGCATTTCAGTAATTAACTTTATTCAGTGAGTGGTTAAGACTAATTCGCTCTTTCTTGTGCAATCAAGAAATGGTTAGGTGTCAGGGCTCCCACTGAATAAATAAATTCATCCCCTTTGCTAGTAACTGAACAGACTGGGTTCACATTCCGGGTCTGCATTACTTATGGCAAGTGACTTCCTGTATTTTTTGCATTTTCATACTGTAGTCTTTGAATCAGAATAATGTCTTATTGATACCTGTAATGAAAAGGACTTGAGGGCTTTTGATTTTTTTTAAATGGACTTTTATGTCAGGAATGTTTTTTGATCTTTTCACATTCAAATTTTGCCTCTCCAGAAACTTGTGCTAGGGTTCAGTCTTGCTACAGCTAGAATTTAAATAGCTCTTGCTTTTAACATGGAATTCTGTCCTCTCTGGTATTACAGAAGGGCCCTTTTAGTCACTAATTAGCTAACAGAAACCGCATCTGTCATTTCCCTTCTCGGTTTCAAAGCTATAAAAGGGCATGTCTGAACACATATTAAGGGGCAAGGAAAATGGGAGAATGACCGAGGGGCGCTAGGTTTAACTGACAACCCTATGTTCCCCGAACTTGACAGACACTGCATCTCCCCCTTCCCTGAGACACACTTCCGTTTGGGCTCCTTCCATCTCTGGGCGGCTCAGGGGCAGACAGGCCCCCTGACTCTCTCTGCTTCTCTCCACAGGCCGGTTTTACTACCTGATCCACCCCACCAAGCTGACCTACGACGAAGCGGTGCAGGCTTGTCTCAACGATGGTGCTCAGATCGCAAAAGTGGGCCAGATCTTCGCCGCCTGGAAACTTCTAGGATACGACCGCTGCGATGCGGGCTGGCTGGCGGATGGCAGCGTCCGCTACCCCATCTCGAGGCCGAGGAGACGCTGCAGTCCCAGCGAGGCTGCCGTGCGCTCCGTGGGGTTCCCAGATAAAAAGCATAAGCTGTACGGTGTCTACTGCTTCAGAGCATACGACTGAGCGTGCCCCTAGAGCACATCAGTTTTAAAGTCATTAAGAACATGTGAAAGGTTTTTTTGGTGTTTTTTTGTGTTTTTTGTTTTTTGATTTTTTTCAACACGAACTCATGCAAGTTACCAAAACTGTGATAACCCTTTTTTACTTACTGGAAAGAGTCATTTTCATAAAGACCAATTCATGAATTTGTTTTTGTAAAGCTATCATTCAATATATATTATAAATTAATATAATTTTAAGGGAAGCGCTAGATAAGGAGGTTTTAGAGCCCAATTGTTTAGGCTACATCGTTCCCAGTGAAGTATCCTTTCATGAACGGGGCATGCAATAGCTTGAGGATTGCGAGGATTAAATTAAGGAAAGTACAGCTACTCAGAGCAGCAGTTTCCACAAGCACAAATTTTACACATTTGTACAATTTTGAAATGCACTATAATCTACAAATTAGAGCAACGGATTTGAAATACAGGCTTCTTTACATAAACTGAGATTCTGAGAGGTTGCACGAAACTCAGTTTCACAAGGGAACAATCTACACTTTTCTAAAAGGTATTATTTCAAGACTCCAATAAACAGAACGTTTTAGTCTTTAAAATCCTGCCTTTTTGACCAAAAATAAATAAATAAATTCATATGGACTCCAATGCATAGTAACAAGCACAGTTAAAACTCCTTAATAACCCCATTTATATGAAGTATGAAACGTAAATACGCAGATAATATTTAACCAATGAGAGACTCCTATCTTCTTTTAATTGAAATGACACATACCTGAGAAGAATCGTTAAATCTTTTGAGTAGCTTTACTGAGTTATATTTAAATTCTAAGGGCCGTCTGCTAAGCAGCATTAGCATCTACTCAGGGCAGTTATATAGATAAACTGCTGGACAGAAAAATTGTAAAATTTAGCAGCTTGATTTTATGTTAGCCTATGAAATATATTGTCCTATAAAAATAACTTTAAACTATTTAATATTTCCTTCTTATTTACCTTCCATGAAAAAAATTTAAATCACAAAAGGAATGGATAACTATACACTTGCCTAACCAAGAAATACAGACCCAACTTTCAAAATTCCCATTACTCTTCTTTGTATATCTACTAGAAAGCCCAACTGGTGCCTGTGTGAGGGCAAATGAGTGAACAAAGTCGTTCTAAACCTTCCTCCATATAGAAAATGCGGTCAATGATGTCACTTTCCTTGCCGGTCATCATTAGGCTTAAATGAAATGCAGAAGCTCCCATCAAAGAGTTTACACTAAAATCTTCAGGGCTTTAAATGAAAGGGTAAGGCCAGCTTCAGAAAAACAACTTTAGACATTAGCAGCTCCAATATTAAATAAAGCTCTGTTTTCCTATATTTTTATGACTGTTGAGACCCTGCAGGGACCAATATTTGTATTCAAATTACATTTCATGGTTTCCCATTGTTTTACAATGAGTTCTAATAAATGGGCTTTAGTATAAGAATCCAAGTATGACATAGCTGGTATGCTTTCATCAATGTTTTTATGTAGATTTTCCTCCCATGAACATGAGTAAATAAATCTGTTTCCTGAATTGATTGTGGTTGCATTGAAAGCTCTGTAATAATTCTAATAAATTTACTCTATAGATATAGAGTTACATGTGTGGAAGGTATAAGAACAATTGGAAGCCCATGAAACCATAATTATATCCATACATTATCTAGAGAAAATATTGTAAATAAAGGCAGATCATTTCTTTTATCGAAGCATATCTGGGAAATTTCAGATGCGTTAATATTAAAAGAGGACAATGTATGCATGTACATTTTTACATTAGGTTGGATATGCAAATTGTACAAAAATATAAATCCAAAGAGATTGTAAAGTTTAACTCAAACACTGCTGATACAACTAGAACTCAAACTTCTAAATTAAAAATACCTGAATGGTCTAGGATAAGATGGACACATGATTTAAAGAGGGGACTATCTCCAAAATACCAACTTTAACACCTCAAACATGGGGGTTAGCATATTGGAGGGAGCCCATACTTGAGATTAGGACCCACATTACAAGCATTTTATCGGAAATGCAAGTGGGAACACATTGCTATTGAAGCAGATATGTAATTTTCAGTTATTGCTGCAGAACTCTACCTTTATAATATTAAGCATAGTAGCTTTTCTTAACTTTTGAATACTTACTAGTATTGGAATTGGTGCTGTTCAAAATCTCTGGAGTGACTGTTAGCTAATTAAAATCTATACTGATTGCACACCATTTTTCCATGCTTGTAAAAAAAAAAAAAAAAAAAAAACTTAACAGAATGAATACTGCTGGGCAGAATTTTTATCTTCTGACTTCCCCCAAAGGATCAGAATCCCCTTACTCCTTTGGACTCCTATCTGAATAAGGGTTTTTCTAATGTTCTTATTTTACCATTTTTCCATCAATGTCTATTTTCCTACTTCATTCCCCAAGATATCTGACTGAGGATTTCTAAAAAAAGAAAAGCTATCCTAATACATACAGTTCCTAAAAGAAACTCATTGCAGCACTGGCAAATTCAGAAATTACTCCTCAGACTTGGGTTCCAAGAGTATCAGAGGGATGAGGTGGGAGTCTGGGTTAGGAAATCTTGTTTTGACCATTCTGTCCATCATTAACAGTTGTGGCCCATATAAGGAACAAAGTTGACTTGTAAATTTCACTGAGATACCTCCATTTGAGAATACCAACAAAAAGAAATGATTCACATGGAAAGAAGGAATAGGAATGAAAATAAGTCATATTAACACTGGAAACCATCTTTAAATGACTGCTGCCATATTTTATCACAGTAATTTTTAGTCAAATACGGTATTTGTAAATTTAAACCTTCTGTCATAGAAAGGGGGCCGGTACCTGTTTAAGCTTTATTTTATGCAATAATATAGTCACTTATTATTTTGGCAATTAGAAGTAGACTCAAAGGAGATTCCAATTTGGTTGCTGGCAGCCATACTGGGTTTCTTGATTTCAGCGCTCCAAAGAATACGGTGGTCCCATGGAGTAGCTGACCACTAAGGAGGGGAGGAGTAAAAGGGAATTGCCTATCAGTTTTCAGCAGAGAATGCATCAAGAAGGATCAATGGATAACTGACAAGAGTTTTGCTGAGAAGTGAACTGTAACAGAGCTCACTACTGCCAGAGCAGCTCTGATGTACAACAAAAGAAATGAAAAATTCAGAAGTCATTAAACCACCTGATTAAAAGAAAAACCAGTATTTAAAGGCATTTAATACCTACTGAGTACAAATCTGAGGAGAAGAACCAATCTGTATTACCAAAAAAAAAAAAAAAAAAAATGTTTTCATTTTCTGTAAGATACAATGAACTGGTAAACAAACATTAAAAGGCAATTTTGTGTTACCACAGCATCTTTTGATTCGTCTGAGTTGTAGAATCTTAGCTATTAATCTTTGGTCAAACTCTATAAATACATTATTTCAAGAAAAGACATCTAACCCATCCTTGTTTTGATACATTTCAGTTCAGACTGTAAACAACATAACAAAATTTCCATTTCCTATTATTATTACAAAGTTAAGGGGCGAATAAAGTGCATATCAATGGTAATGCTAAATCAGCCATAGTATATCCCAAAATCTATTGGCTTTTTTTCTTTTTTATATGATTCAAATCTTCATTTATTTTGCTCACCAGGTTAGCAATCCCAGAAATCTGTGGCATTGTTAATTAAATTAATATGTTTGACATGCTTTATGACTTCAATTATTAGCATTGAATTAAAAGAAAGATTCTTATTTTCGTAGTAAAGTCCTATACCCCAATAACAAGGAATATACCTTCCCTGAATTTTCAACATGGAGAATACTTTCTGGAGATCGCTGCCATATAGAAATCGCTTCTTGGGTACGTGAGTCTATAGCTGGTACAATGACTTGAATGCAAACACACCCAAAACAGTTCGAGTCATTGACATTCAAACAGAAAAGTACACTTTAAGATTTCTCCTGTACTTATTTGGAATACAACGAACAACCTTGGAGAAGAAAGTACAAGAGTAAATATGAAATTAAATAATCTTTAGGTGCTTAAGTTCTGACAGAGATGAAAGATATCATCTCCGACTTTGCAAGCAAATTTCATGTATGACTATTGCCCGGTCAAATACAAAGCCTGCCTGGTACCAATATCAAAGAGTCGTATGGAATTTCAAAGTGCTTAAATAAAAACAAGTTAAACTGTTCACATGTGATGCCCTTAGTTCCATACCAAGTGATAACGCCTAATACTGAGACTAGTCTTGAGTAGAGCAGACCCTGTCCAGGATGGTCAGATATTCAAGGAGACTAAAACCAGTAAAGGGTTATGGGGTAGTATGAGGGAGATAAGTAGGCACTAAGAAGAAACTGATACAAAAGTGTAAGAAAAGGATCTTTTCCGTTCGTGTCTCGATTTCTTGGGCTCTCTATTTAGAATTACTTAGACGTGCGGCTTAAGACGTCTCTATGGTCTCTACTTCCCTGTAGATGATCTATTTAGGAAACTGTCAGCAGGCTACGCAACCCAATCTTAGGGAGGAAATTCACTACGCACACTTTTTTTTCACTAAGAAGCAAACAAAGCTTATTTATTTTCTCTATATTTCTTTCCAGCCAATAAAGTTTGTCACCTCCATAGCCACTCATCATCTGAAAGAACTTGGGTCAGCCCAGAGGGTGATTCCATGTCTTTCTTGAAATCAACCAATTTTCTTTCTCAGCTTATCTCTGTCCACTGGGGCTGTTCAGCATCACGGGCTTCAGCTATTAAAAGATGGCTCTTTATTTAGTTGGTGTCTGACTACAGGCTGAGGTCTGTTTACTTAGGGGAATACTTCCATGGTGGAGAGAAAGCTCAGATTCCCCAGTACCTAACAATGAAAAACTACTGGCTTTAACAACAAATATGATTCTTGGATGGCAAAAGAATTCTAGGAGTATTTTATTGCCATCTTTTTTCTAAGGGCCCTATCATCAGCTCTTCATTCTGCTTAAAATATCTGGGTTTTTAAAATTTGTTTGTTTTAAAGTGTTTCTCCTTCTGATTTTGATCAATGAAAATTCTGCCTGCCAAAACTCATATATGTAGAGAGCAGAAAAAGATAAAAAGCGATTGAGTTTGAGGTTTTAGAGTCTTTGAAAGGCTCTTCTTTGAAGATGCTGGGAATCTTGCATGTGAATCTAAAATGGAGCTTGCAGAACCACTCATTTATTATTCTGATAAATAAACATATTCCCGTGTAATGATTGCCCTGAGCCCAGAGAAAAGATAAAGTCCTTTGTGGTTCTTCCTGTGCTTGAGTTCTGCCAAACTGAATATCCTTATTCCATGGGAAGATACTTAATCCTGTGATGAGAGCCAAATTTCAAATGGCTGAGAAGCAAATTCTATTGTTCTGAAAGAAATAATGTTTTTAGGGGCACCTGGGTGGCTCAGCCAGTTAAGTGTCTGACTTTGGCTCAGGTCATAATCCCGGGGTCCTGGAATCAAGTCCCGCATCCAGCTCTGTGCTCAGTGGTGAGTCTGCTTGTCCCTCTGCCTCTCCCCCTGCTTGTGCTCTCTCTCTCTCTCTCTCTCAAATAAATAAATAATAAAATTAAAAAAATGTTTTTTAAAAAAAAGAAATAATGTTTTTAAAAGCCAACCTTGAAGTTCAATATACATGAAAATTCAGTGATCTGTTAAAACAGTTGTATTCAGCATATTGCAATCACCTGGGGGAACTTTAGAAAAACACTGAGATCTGCATCTCTCCCCAGCAGATCATGGTGAAGGGTGCTCTCTGGACTTTGGAAATTTTTAAACCACCCTCTCAACCCCAGTCAATTCTAATATGCAGCCAGGGTTGAGAACCACCTGCCCTTTTTTTTTTCTTTTATCTTTGTTAAAGATTTATTTATTTATTTGAGAGAGAGTGTGTGTGTGTGTGAGAGAGAGAGAGAGAGAAAGCAGGGGGAGAGGGGCAGAGAGAAGGGGAGAGAGAGTCCCAAGCAGACCCTGCACTAAGCACGGAGCCAGATGCCAGCCTGATCCCACTATCTGAGCTGAAACCAAGAGATGGATGCCCAACCGACTGGGCCACCCAGGTGCCCCTGAGAACCATCAGTCTTAACAGATTTAAGATGAAAAACCAAAGCCATTTGATTAATGTATGATTCAATTGATATTTATAGCTCACAATTAAAAATGATTTTTAAACCAGTATAATTCGTTTGAATTTATTGAACTTAGAATAGTCTTCAAATATAAATATTTAATTCATTTGACTTGTTTTTCCTTCTAGTGATGGTTCCCATCATGTCAGCAAATGTGTATCTAATAAGCTATTTTTCGGCCTGCCTGCCCTATTATTGTCACTCCTCCTATAAAAACGACTTGAAGCCATTTACATGTTATCCTGAAATCAAACTCTAACCTACCTAAAGTACTGATAGTCAAGGACTATAAAATAACTGTGGAGAACATTTTGGGGACAAGAAACTCCATGCTGAAGTCAATGGCTTTTGAGATTCCAGTTCTATCTCAGGAAAAAAAGACCAATGTCTACCATGAACTTTACTTACTTTACAAACATGGACACTCAGATTAAAAAAAAAAAAAAAAAGGAAAGAAAGCCAACACAATGCCAGTGAGAGAGAAAAGAGGTCGGGGGTACAGGGATGGAGGAGACACAAAGATTAAGAGAGATAAAGGAAATTAAGGAGAGAAGAGAAAGAATTCCGCCCCTGCCCTGAGTAAGGACATATGGTTTATTAAAAATAGCTTGTCAAGTACCAGAGACAACTGTCTACTTTCTAAAACTCTTAAGAGTTCACATTAAAATATAGAAATATTGCCATTTTCCAAAAACATGCTTATTCCATGGCATGCATTCCTTAGTACTTTATCACTAATTCACTCATCAAATGAAAGCTATGGGGCTATGAATAATCTGAAGACAGAGTTCCACACGGTTGCTGAACATAGACACCAGAGTGAGGGTGCTGCAGTTTGAATCTAGTTCTGCCACCTACTGATTCTGGGAAAAATCATATAATATTTCTTGGCTTTGGTTTCCCCCCATCTAAAAGTGGAGATATTAGTATTAATGATCTCATGAACTCCTGCCTCATAGGATTATAAAATTTGATTGAGTTAATATATTTTGGTAATAGCTAACACAATATACCACACTATATGAAAAGTACTTTACGTATACAGTTTATTTAATCCACGTAACCCTATAATATATATATTATTACCCACATTTTTACAAGGAGAAAATAAAGGCCCAGAGAGGTTAAATGACTTGCCCAAATCACAGAGCTTCTTAGAAGTAGCAAAGTAAAAATTTAAAGTAAAGCAGATGGTTCAAAGAGTTGCCCTCCTAGCCACCGCACCATACTTAACCTCATGGCAAATGATAAAACAGCTCCTAGCACATAGGAAGCAGTCTGTAAGTATTAGGTCTTCTCACATTAGAATCTATACATAGATTCACAAGTCAAATAGAGAAACAGGCCTCAGTTTCCTCATCTAAAAAAAGGGATCACAATACCAACATTACAACTTCTTTTCTCTCGTAATGAAATGAGATTATTTGAAAGTATAAAGTTCATTATCACTCATCATTACCTACTACCTTGAAGTGTCTTTATTGTTCGTTTTTTTACTATGTAACTCTTTAATATATAATTATTTAAATTTTTATTTACATAATCTCTCGGTCAATATGCTACATTATAAGTTTCCGAAAGCACAGACAATATATTACTTTAATAATACTTTACAGCAAAGGCTAGCATACTGCTATACATGTAAATTGAAAATTAATGTTTTTATCACAAAATAATACATATTTATAGCAAAAATACCAGAAAATACAGATAAGCACCCAAAAAATGAAGATCACTCATAATCCAAATTACCTGGGGCGGGGGGGAATCTCTGTTAAATTTTGTTTTATTGGATCATGTTTTCCATTACGCATGTGAATAGGTCATAATTTTTAATAAAAATTAGATCATTATAGATTTTATTTAAATACTAGATAAATTAATAGATTAATCAATTCTACAAATTATAAAATTCATACACGATGCCATTAATAAAACTATAAGTGTTTTCCTAATTGGCTTACGGGTCTGGTTTAGCTACTTGAGTCTGCTACAACACTCTGAGGCAAATGTAAGGCAGGAACAATGCGGTTCAATGATAAATCAGCATGAAATGTCCTTTAGCAGTCACCTTCAGCTTCCTTAATTCTATGGTTTGTGCAGAGCACAGAAGCCAATGGTCTGGCATTGGCAGAGGGGATAAAGGCCTACCCCTTCCATCCCTAGCTTTAGACAAAACCAAGGCAAGACTGGGGGCTAAAGACATGAAGACTTCCTATCGGAATACTTCCCATGCAAAAGAAAGAATGAAGTTCTATTCTGTATCCTCTCTAGCGGCGAGAATAATTCTAAATTTTAAAGACAAGAATGATAACCAATTACCTGGCTGGATTAAAAAGAATAAACATTAATTAGAAAGGTGCATTGACTACGTAACAGCAGTTAATTCCTACCAAAAAGATACAGGAAGCCACCAAAACCTGACAGATTCATTGAGAGCTGACTCCATATTAATGCCTCCGTGGAGGGAAGTTGAGGCATCAGGGTTTGGAGGGTTTGGTGGGAGAACACTGTTTGGGATGTACTTTGGAAACAGAAATACTAAACCAGCTTAACAGTGTCTAGGGACGGCGGCCTATGTTTGAGAGAGTCCGTGGAAGAAAGCTAATCAGGGGGCAACTGGTCTGGAGAAAGGCATGCCTCTTACCAGCTCAAGCTTGCCTGCACAAGTCCATTTTGACACATAATGTAAATAAACTCCCTCCAATCTTGTTTGAAATAATACAAGCATAAATAAAACACTGCAAATATAATTAAAGCTTACTCCTATCTGAAATATAAATATTTAATGACTCGTCACATATAGAAGCCTTCAAAAAAACATTTACAAGTACACAGTATTGATCTGAGGCTATGAAAGTTCTTCACTTCTATGCAAATAATCAAAAATATCAATTTTAAAAAGTCTGTTGTCTTTATGACCTCAACTATCTGTAATCAATCAATCACATGCCTAGTAAAACTGCTTCTTGAGTTTCCACAGCCAAGATATGTTATACAAAAATTATTTAACAAAGTAAAGTGCCACAATGTTGGTGCCTTGGAGCCTAACAATTTTGGAAAAAAAACTGGAAAAAACATTCCATATTTAATTCCATACACTCCTCCCCACTGCCACTTAACATCTCTCCCTTTTCAAGACACGCATTGCCAGAGATTACTCCCTTCCAATTATAACAACTCAAAACGCACCATATATTTCCCTACATCCCCAAGATAGGCAGTAGCGCCTTTCTGAGAACTGCCTGACTTTTTTATTACAAGGTGGCAGATCTGAGTAGAAGGGGAACTCAAGGAACTGTCATGTTCCCCAGTGGACCTTCGTGACATCTGTTAGATGGCCACAACCAAGCCCCTGCCTTAATGTCCACCAGAGCTGGATGGGGATGATCCTCCCTCAACCAGCCAGCACTCTGGGGCTCAGTCAAGGTTGACGGCCTCCGAGAAGCCCCAGGATATTTTACCCAACCCTAATCTTTTATCTGCTGCCGTCCTTTGAGGAGTGCCTTCGATTATGAAAGAAATAAACTAATCTCAGTATTTATCCCATTGGTTAAGATTATTTGTTAATGAAATCAGCTAATGTGTGTAAGCACTTCTAAATGTTCAATAAATGTTATATTCTGGCATTACTACATGATCGATAAATGCTTTATTCATCGTCAACATCATCATCATCGTCATTTGTGATTTCCTTTGCAAGCTCAGTATATTAAACAGCAATTTTGTGCAAAGGCCCAAGCCTGGATGCTTATAATGATTACCCTTTAGTCTACCATATGCCAAGCTCTGTACAAAACAAGTTATCTCCAATCTGGTGATGATCAGCTTAAGACCTCAACAGTTCGTGCCCAACAGTCAAAATTTGATCCCTGTAAGTTGTACCCGTATTTCTAATAGACACAATGATTTTGTCCTTGACAACTTATTTTTCAAAAAAGATTACCAAGATTCTTAACAAATATGTTTTTACAGTTACTGAGTGGTAAAATCAAATACAATGTAAAATTTATGCAACCATGTGCTCTGACAATTTTCTCGTGGGCTGAACTGGTTGAAGTTTCTTAAAATATAAGATGGGTGACATTTGAACTGAAAATATTTTTTCCTGGTTTAGCAAATCCTCCTGTAGCAAGTGAAGCTTTCTTTCATTGACCAAAGATCCTCCGTCTGGGATTTAAAATTAGAGTCAACTGTCTTGAAATTGTTCACTGTCAACTACATGCATGAAAGGTTTGAGATATCATCAAATGATAATCCTGAGATACCTGTTGTCTGGACCTGTGGTGGTAAAGTCTGAGGTTCCTTAGCGGAGGTAAATGCAGTTTGGGTAGTTAATGCATTAATTTAAAATCTATTTTGCAGGCATGGTTTAATTTTAGGGAAAGAGTTTTTAATTTAATATTCACAAGTGTCGGCATCCTTTTAGTTCTCTCTGAAGGAAAAACAACATGGTGGAGCATAAGGCTCAAAATAGATGTATTCATTAGTCCTTGCTGAGGATCTATACATAGTCTGGGTTGCCACATTTTATGTCCCAATTTAAAAGTCATTCAAGTTCAAATTCTTTTCAGTTTCAAATATGTTCAGGATCCCTGGGGTGTTTGTGACTGAACCAGATGGCTGGCAAATGTGCAGAGTTCCACCTAATCTAACTTTTTATCTCAAAATAATTGAGTTTCTCCTCTTCATGTAGTCTTTAATGAAAAGCAAATTGTGTAAGGGAGCAAATGTTATTGATGCTTTTTCGGGTTTTGTTGGGTGATTTAATGTGAGTTAGTCTTGGTAAATATGGGAAGAAATTAGGGTCCTAAGATAAATTTCCAAGTCTGCAGGTGCTCTTCAGCTTGGTAAATAAATGAGTGGAAATGTATGTAACTTGTCCCAGTGGAACTTACAAGAAACCACAAATTTTCAAAGCAGACCAATTTTCTGACTTGACTGAAATATTTCCTGATTAGTCAATGTTACGCATTTCAGTTCTCCAACTATTTTCTGTCACCTCACACACCACAAACAATACAGAGTTTTGTGACACAGTGCAATAATATTTTGAAGTAACAGTTTGCATCTTCCCTCCCAAATACTGAATGTGTTCACTTACACCCTGAGGGTTTCCTTTGTCCCCCAAATCCTCAGAGGCAGACACAAGTAGGCAGACACAAGTAGGCAGACACCTATGCAGAACCTAAAAAGAAAGCTACGATACTCAACTCTTCAGCAACACTCTGGCCTGATAGGAGCTGAGAGCTTCAGACGAATGCTTGCAGACAGGTTTACTGCTCCCCAGGATTAGAAAAATGATGCAGGACAGTGGATCGAGAAAGCCAGGGAGACTCTGGTCTGGGCCTGAGCCTGGGCAGAACCGATGCCAGTGCTCAGCCCACTGCCTATCCATCCACCATCCACGATGGTTTGCACCCCGAGACTCTGCCCAGCCCCCGACTCGACCCATCCACCACACAGGAGACATGTACACTTTGCGACAGAGGGAAAGCCCCTTCCCCGAGCAAGGAGAGCTGTACAGAATGGGATCTGAGTTGGAACACACAGGCCCTGCCACACTCTCTTTCTCAGGACACACACGTGCTGAAAAACCAACAGCAACAAAAACAGCCTATTCACTGTATACCAATAAGGACAGCTCCGAATGTGAGGGCTCAAGTCACTGACGGTGGATGACCTCTACCCGGGAATTCACAGAACACAGCACAAGTTTTGTTTTTTCTTTACAAGTTCAATCAAGCCAGTGTTTTCTGCTCTTACATGATATAACAACCGAGGACACTCACCTCCAGCCTGTGTCGTGTCTTTTTCCACCGTCGGTCTCAGCTGTTCTCACATTTCTACTTCACGCCGTGGGGGCCGTTACTCTTTCCAAGCTTCTGAGAGCTGTCTTCAGAATGCCTTGGCACCGTCTCCCAGGTCCCCGTCAGGGTGTTAACTCCCAAGTCACATAGTGAAAAACTACCTCTTCCCCAACTTTACATTCTATTCCTCTGACCCAGCACCCTCAGGATCTGGTCCAATCCATGGTCCCCCCAGCTCCCGTTGGTATGTGTGGGCTAAGTCCCATAGCTTCTTCAAGGTACACTGGCTTTCCTCTCTTAGTAGGCCTGGAACTTTCTGGCCAGGTTAGGTTGTGACTCAACTCAGCGATTGATCTGGTTGCCAGTAGCAGAGGTGGGGTTATATCCTAAATGGGGTGCTTTTCATCTCCCAAGGCAGAGGCCTGAGTGTCATCATCAGAACAAGGGCAGAGTGCTAGCCCCTCATGGGGAGTGGGTCACTCCTGCAGACTCAGACAGTTCAGAGATCTAAGGTGCTTCAGTGCACCGAAGACCCGTCTCAGGGCCCCGTACTTGCCCCGTGGTAGCCCAGACTTTGAGAGACAGACTTGCTGGCGGTGGGATTTCCACACTGCTTGTCTACAGCTTTGCTCCTCTTCCACTGAAGTCCTGAGTCTGATCCTTAGCTTTCCCTGCCTCATGGTAACAGAAGGTTGAGTTGCCTCACAGGCTTTCAAGAACACCTGCTGACTCACACTTTGCCTTTACGTGGTGATTAATCACCCTCAGCTGTTCTTTGTCTTTCACTAATGTAGCAGTGGCCACTAGCAACAGCCATCCCATTCCACAGCCTTTATGATGATTATTTTTCCCTGAATCTCTGAAACTTTTGAGATCTTGCACCCACAAGTGCATTTCCTTCACCAAAATCCGTAACAATTTACCACCAGTGAGACTTCACAATTGCAACACCTTAATCAGCCAGGGGCTTGCCAACCTCTCCCTGTGAGGGGAGGTAGGGTTTTTCCTGACAGCCAGCGGCCCAGGATTCAGGTCCAATATTTCATTGTAGTGTCTGTTTCTGTGGATTAGCCCTGGCAGCAACTGTCTCAGGTCTACTTCTCCTAGAACCACCCAGATTCTAAGCTGCAGATTTGCACGCAGGAAGCTTCTAGGGCAGTGGTCTCAGAATAACATTGTGAGGGAGCAACAGAAGCAGGACTGAGCTGAGGGAAATGCTGAACTGTAAGGCGCGGGCCGCAGAGGCCTCGGCCCACCCCACAGGCACTTAAGAGCGAGGCTGGACTTCCCTGAATTAACGCTTGTCCTGAATTAAGAAAAGGGCAAGGTCTATGTGTCCCTGAGCTGACCAGTCCTTGGATGCAGGCTGCTCCAAGAAGTCCCTTCAGCAGAGATCAACTCCAAGGGAGGGACTCAGATGTGAGTTTTCCGCAGCCAACGTGCCCAGCTGCTGGGGGAATGAGTGCCTCCCCAAATCAGGTTCTTTCCTCCCTGTCTGCAACCATTAGTATCAATCCCCATGCTTACTTACCCCTTGGGTTTCTGATTACAGGAATTGCCAAAGTCTTGCAAATCTTTTTATGTCAGCTCTCTCCTCTCAAGTCACGCTTTGGATTTGTCCCCTACGGTGTGCTGGGACCTAACTGTAGGTTTGGAAAAGCGAGAGATAGAAAGTGTCCTGTCAGCCAGGACGGGGAGGCAGCTTCACCTTTGCAGGTTTCCAGGTGAGGCAGAACCAGCTTCCCAGACAAGGAAGGAGGAGCTACTGTGCCGGCAAAGGAGGGCCCTTGGGGACAGCCATGCTCAGCATCATCCACAAAGATACAAATGCTCCCTTTCCAATCCCCGTCGTGGTTTTCCTCCTTCCCAGCCACGGACATGTGATCCGGGGAGGCCTGAAGTTCAAGTTCCTTAATCATTGGCAAGCCTCTGGTCTTATTTTAGCTATGACAATCCGGTGGTAATAAAAGAGAAATTATTCTAAAATAATCCTGATCCGCTGACCACGCCTTGAGCCAAAATTTTAAAATTCTAGCTCATATTTTTTTTCTTTGTAGCCTTCCAGAACACTTGGAAGCAGCCAGCCCGTATCACCGTTCCTGCTATAAGGGGTTCCGGGCCAGGGCTGCAGTATCATCGAGGGGCACGTCTGCACCATCACTGTTTACCACAAACAATCTGTCCGAAAGACAGTTTTCCTGACTTCCATAGTTAATTCACCTTCGGATGTCATCTGATAGGTCAAATGACTGGTTTTCAAGATTCTGATGTACGTTAGCCCTGGCAATAAAATATTAATGTTTTTAACAGCTCTTTTCTTATGCATTCTGCTCCAACAAAAATCGAAAGCTATGGAATTGCACAAATAGCGTCAAGGAATGATAATTCAAGAAATAAGCACTTTAAGTAAACAATTTCCCTATAAGCATTGAAGAAGAACTTAATTTTTTTCACATATATACATTTTCTTTACATGTCGAGAGCAGGGAAACTTTGTGAATTCAAAGTAAATTCTAAATTAGTATTGGTGACAACCTCATGATAATATAGGACTACTGCTGAGCAGAATGCTGGAGAAATGGGACTAAGGTTGGCAGAGATACAAGAAAAACATGTTCAAGTAATTCAAGATTGGACTAAGAAGAGAGAATTAAAAGTGTGTGTGTGTGTATGCTCAAACCACCATGCATTGATTTAATTCCATTTAAAAAATGACTATTTGGATTATTTTTATTTGTTAGACTCATGTCATTTTTAAAAAGTGTTCAGCCATCAGATGCCACTCACCAACTGCATAACATCCTTTTGAACTATCATTGATAGCATTTGTGTCTTTAGAGAAAAGTGTTTCTAAATGAGCAACTAGGGTTCTTCTAACATACAGGGCGATAGCGCTGCTGATACTAAGTTTGTTAGGAAAAGCGGTAATATCTTGAACTATATCATATCCTACCATTTTATGTGACTAAGTTTCTCCACAATTTAAAATAACGCTGTTTTTAGATAAGTAGTCCCCAGATAAAAGTTTAAGTTGTGATTTCCCAGAGAAATCTTTGGAAAGAATGAAACTGCAAACTGGTAAAATTTCTGGACAAAATGTTCTTAGTTAACAATGTATATGCAAAGGATATGTAAGGCTTTAGAAATCACAGTAGAGTACCAGCATCTGAAGTTAATTGGTTATGACAATTTGTCAAATTGGAATAATAAATTGCCTTTTAAATAATAACAATCATAACTTGCCGTATAAGAGGTAGGATGAAGATACTTTAAACCCCCAGGTAAAATTACTTTTTAAATAGTCTAGACAAAATTTCAAGTGGGTTCTCAAAAAATGAAAATAAATAGAAAAGCACAGTTGCAAACAACTTTTAACTATTGTTTAATTCTGCAAAGGCCCTAGACACGATACATACATTAACGTTCTGATTAACATTTTAACATCTTAAAACTATGCTTAAAGGGGTGAATAACAGATGTCAGACACTTACACATATTTTTATTCTTCTATTATTTGCATATGGCTCCGATGGCCAAAAAAAAGAGCTGTCTTAGCAACTACACCAAGCCTTGGGGTACCCAGCTGACTGCATCGACTTTCTTCGTGAGCCAGGACGAGATATGTCGTGTGCAACATAAAATTTCTAATTAAGCATTAGGAATACCTATTCTGAAATGTTGTTTGGCATGTGTCCCCTTCAACCACATCTCTGTTTCTCCTCTCCTTTTGTCTCCCTTCTCCCCAGACCCTTGTTTATTCCTAATGAACAACCACTCCCCATCTCTTCATTTGCCTCCATGCTCTCATCTCTAACCCCGATCCACTGCACAAATGATTTCCCTAAAGAAAGACACTTTTCTCTTTAACAGAAATTCCACCGTGGGTGGTTAAGATCTTCTCTTCAACCCACTACCCAAGCAAATATCTATAGCCTATAGATAAATTTACCTAAGTGAGGTTCAAACAAGTACGCACACAGGATATTCCTGGTCCTCAAGGAGAAAGGCTTGGAGGAAGGTTCTGCCCAGAGCTTCGTCTGTCCTGAACTTATGATCTTTATTGTCTGCTTCTCTTCTTCTGTGTCCCGAATTGGCCTGCCCTGAATGTATCACATCTTTGTGTTAGGGATAGTATATCAACTATGGAGAAATACTTTTCAGCTATTACTAACACAGTTCAGTTTTTCTGGAAAAAGTCTGTATCCAGTATGTCCAGAGTCCTGCAGGGCTAGACTCTGAGAGGCTCATCATCTGCTTATTCCCATCTGCAAATGCACCCTCTAGGGAGGACTCAGGCAGGGGCTCTTCTCTCTGTGGTTCTATTGGTCATGATTTTCACAGACTGCCGTAGGCATTGGTAAGAGGAGAGCAATTTTCAGGTGGATGCTTCTTCACAAACCTCCCCTCACTTCTAGCAAATCCTATGCTCTGTGACTGTACCTGTAATACATTATTATGCATCTTCCTGCCTGCAAATCCCTGGCGTTTCTTGATTTAAACCTTTACATTAGCAGCACGCTTAGACAAAATCATCAAGGGCAACAATGGGAAGAAACAAGGCCTGTGTCATCAAGAAAGATACCTAGTAGATATGACTTGGCGGAGAAAACAAAACAAAAC
Organism: Phoca vitulina; assembly: GCF_004348235.1. Lineage (NCBI taxonomy): Eukaryota > Metazoa > Chordata > Mammalia > Carnivora > Phocidae > Phoca > Phoca vitulina. The sequence goes on from NW_022589709.1 coordinate 45,298,037, forward strand.
AAAAACAAAACAACAGTCTATACATTGTCTTTGTTTGTTTGTTTTTTTTTCCCCATGGAAAAAAGGCCAAAGTCATTTTATCTGAATAAAAGCCATTTTCGGACCAAAGATCTTTTCCATAGTTAACTCTGCTCACCATATTTAATTCAAATATATTATCTCAGCACCTCCTTAAAAACACTTAAGTTCTGCAAACTAAAACAATGAATCAAATATGGCCCCTTTAAGGTGATAACAGCCAAATTTAGCTTCTTCCACAAGCCAATTCTCAGATACTTGTAACATTATCCTCAGGTTCTGATACATAGTAAATTAAAAGCCCATTTAGTAACTTTATTTGACAGCTGAACCGTCTCTAAGCAGCCTTAGGCAAAGGATACAAATGTCTGGTTCTTTCACAGAGAGCCATAACTTACAAACAACTTTACAATGTTTAGTCTTGCATTCTTTGGCCTATAGGCTCTGCCATCAGTAATGTGTTTATCAGTGAAAATATTATGTAGGCCTGTTGGCCAAGGCACTAAAGATGTGCTCAGAATAAAGTGTCCACGAACATGCTGTTAAAATGCAAAAGAATTATGTGAAAGTCACCTTTTCAAAAATAGTCATTTTACTTCTGACCTTTACAAGTGAATAATAGAGTTTCATTTGGAACATAATTGCATGACCTAAACTGTGTGCGCTCTGCACAATGCTCTTCACAAAACCCAAGATACTTCTTGATAAAATAAGCTGAAAGTTCCCAGTTTAAATAAGCAAACTGAGAAGTGTTTAAGGCTCTATATTCATTGATGTCTTTTAAAGTGCTCATAGCATTAAATGGTGTTTATAACAGCTTTGTCTTCTCTCCCTTCTGACAGATTTGGGTCTTTTTTCAGGGCTCAGGGAACCGTCCCCCTAGCTCTCCCTCAGACCTGAGGCTTTCTACAGCTCAGATGCTGGATCACTCGGTTCCCAAATGGTTTCTGTCTGCTCTGGCGTTTCTTGATTTAAACCTTTAAATCTTGATTTAAACCTCCTCATCTCTCACACCCTGGAAGTTCTTGGCAACTGAAAAGAAGTCCATTTTCTTTAGATCTGCGTATTTATAAGGACACAAACACACACATGATTCTACCTGAAATCCCAAGACATTCACCTGGGATGGTTCACCTAATTCCAACACCCCCTACCAGTCACAGATCCCACCACACCTACTCATTTCCCTCAGGCCCCACATATAGCCAAACTAACCATTCTTCCCATTCCTGCCAAAAATGCTCATTCCCACTTGTTCTCCTTATAAAAATTCCCCAAGTCCTTTCAAGATACGTTTTTTTAAAAGATTTTATTTAAGTAGTCTCTACACCCAATGTGGGGCTTGAACTTATGACCCCGAGATCAAGAGTCGCATGCTCTACTGAGCCAGCCAGGTGCCCCTCAAGATACATTTGAACATCACCTATATCAATAGGTCTATCCTAACTCACCCAGAAAGATTAAGGAGGGCACGTTCTGCATGGAGCACTGGGTGTTATACGCAAACAGTGAATCATGGAACACTACATCAAAAACTAATGATGTAATGTATGGGGATTAACATAACATAATAAAATAAAATAAAATTAAGAAAAAAAAAGCTTATCAGTTTTTCCCCCCTACTTCCCCATATATATGAGCCTGCGTTGCTGTGACAGTGGTGTTGTAGTGCTTTTTTTTTTGTTACTCTATCTGCCTTCCTGTTATATTATAAGCTCCTAGACAGCAAGGGCCAAAATGAATGATCCCTGGCGTTTCTTGATTTAAACCTTTACATTAGCAGCACGCTTAGACAAAATCGTCATTGTCTAGAATGCATGCATCCTCATTGTTTGAAACTGTCATTTTAATTGAAATGTCTATTACCTAGGCCCAAACTGGGAGGTAATCCTCTCAAATGATAGGGAATAAGGGAGAAATATTTCTGCTTTGAGATCTGCAATGCCTGGAAAGAGTTATTAGTGTATAAAGATATAAGATACATAAAGATAAAAGTTCAATGAGAGGAGAAGGAACAAAACAGAAAAAAGTGGCATTATTTATTTATTTTTTTTTTTTTTTTTTAAGATTTTATTTATTTATTTTGACAGAGAGAGACAGCGAGAGAGGGAACACAAGCAGGGGGAGTGGGAGAGGGAGAAGCAGGCTTCCCGCGGAGCAGGGAGCCCGATGTGGGACTCGATCCCAGGACCCTGGGATCATGACCCGAGCCGAAGGCAGACGCTTAACGACTGAGCCACCCAGGCGCTCCGGCATTAAGTATTTAAATAAACCATTAAAGTCCTGCAAATTTTGAGTAATTTTGGAGAGGTCTTTGGGATTTTACTAATAGATATGATCCTTTTCCCAGAAAATGCATCTGCTTATACACATGAACACATAAACACACACACACATATAGACAGACAGGCACACACCCCTTTAAAATACTTTAAAAAAATATATTTTATTTTTATTTATTTATTTTAGAGAGAGAATGTGTACATGTGTGTATGCGTGTGTATGGGGGAGGGGCAGAGGAGGAGGGAGAGGGAGAGAGAATCCGCAGGCAGACAACACCCGCCCCCCCCCCCCACCACTGCTGAGCACAGAGCCAGAGTAGGGGCTTGGTCTCAGGACCCTGAGATCATGACCTGAGTTGAAACCTAGAGTTGGATTCTTAACCGACTGAACCACCCAGGAACCCCTAAGATAGTCTTAAACGGTCTTTTTCCCTTGAAATCATCCATGGATTCCACTGGTAAGCTTTTGCGCTAGTAACCTCAGCCCACAGATTAAGAACATTGAGCCTCTGAAAATGGTGTGAGAGGGCAGAACCCCGTAAGAAAACAAAGAGCGAGCTTTAGGAGAAAGTGGAAGAAAACCACGAGAAAGACGGGCAGTGTCCCTTTGGACCACTCCGGCTCAAAGAGCTTTTGCTTCAGTGTTTGTCTGAATTGCAAGTTGTATCTGTCTTATGATTACAACTAGCTGTTGAAGGAGTGTGGTTTTGATGTTTTGTTTTTGATTCCATAGGAAACAAAAAGATACCACTGATTAAAGGCCTCTATCCTTTTCACCTCTGGAGGTGAGAGCTGATATCTTAAGGAGCAAGTCATTCTTGGGAGAAAGGCAGAAGGTGGGTGGGGGGCTGTTAGGCCACAAGACAGGACAGGGCGATGGCTGGGAGAGAAAGGGATGGGATGGTAAGCTTATTTTCACCATTTAAATTCAAGTTCAGAGAAGCTCTGCAATCCTCAAATCTTAGTAGAAATAGGATTGAGTAGGAGCAAGCAAACAAGATGGAATATGGAAAAGACAAACAAACAACTTAGCAAATGAGATGCAGAAAAATGTTAAAACTATATGAAAGGCTTACCATAAAAAACTAGTACTTCAGGGAAGTAGGACATGTTAGGAGTTAGAAATAAAAATAGGCGTGTCTACGGACTACAAGAACCACTGCAGGAGTAGAATGATTTGATTCTCTTTGCCATAAGTCAGCAAGCCCTAGGGTCTCTTCTTGGTCCCATCTACCTTGCCAGGAGACCTAATTTCTTCCTGGAGACTTCTGAGAATTCTGTTTTAGTTTCCCCATCTAACAACATAAACAATAACGGATGTGATCATTTATTTAGCGCTCACACTAGGCTGAATACTGAGCAGAGAGCTTTCCATAAACATGATTTCACTTCATCCTAATGTCTATTCCATGAGGCAGGTGCTATTACTACCCTCTTTTGCGGATGGAAAAAAAAAATGGAAGTTCAGAAAAGCGTTAACTCTCTCAAGGTCAAACAGCTGATAACTGCAAGGATGAAAGGATTTCTTCTTCCAACACTCATTTTCCTGGAAGGCAGTTGCAGACCTTAATTAACCGGTTAGCTAGTTAGACTGAGACAGGGAATCTGGCGTGTAAAATGGTTTTTCTAACACTATGGCAGACAAAGAAAGCATAGTCCAGCAACCAAAAGAAATTTCATATTAACTCAGATTCTTTATTTGAGCAATGCTTCTTAAAATCTCATTTCTTCCCTATTTCCTTACTGACCCACAGCTTCCCTGGTCCTTTCTCCCACTAACTACCCTAAAACCCTTCTTCCCCACTCTAGCCATTCTCTCTCTCTGTCCCCTTTCTTTCTCTTCTCTTGCCCAGACTTCTTATGTTCTCCCAATTTTAAATCACAAAATCCAACCATGCAGGACTTCTGTTCGAGTAAGACAAACTTGCCCCAAACGCTAAAGCTCAGGCCCGCTCCCCACTCGCCCTGGTGCCTTTGGGCACTATATACATACACTAGACCACCAGCCAGCAGCTGTGCATGGGACACTGAAGAACTCTCCTCAAGAGAAAAAGGGAAAGAAAACCCCGAACGTGGCAGAGCCAGATAACTCTTCAGTTGGCAGGGAGAAGAAAAAATTTGAGAGTTCCCATATATTAGTCATTTTGGTTCAGTGACATTTATTTATGTTTTTTTTTTTTCTTCAACTAACCTTGAATGTCATGATATTTGGGTTTACTTTATAGTAATAGGAAACCACTGATAAGATTTGGTGAAGAAATTGGCTTAAGCCTATCCATATACATACAAGGTAGTCTGGCTGAAAGGTAAAGGATAGATTGAAGAAATGAAGGGTGACAGGTGGCAAAAGAGACTTTTCTTTCCCTTTTGCCCTCTTCTCCTAACCCCCGGAAAGAGTCTTTGCAAAGACTCATATACATCAGAGACGTTATGAAATAATGCATTAAAGTTGCATTGTGGGAGGAAGTCACTCGTAGCAAGAGAAATGTGTGTTTGGGTTCCACTCTATTTGCAGTCATGGCTAAGACACTCACTTGGAACTGTCAGACATGCTTGGGTGAGACCATGCCTGGCACATGGTCGTCAATATTTACTCCTTGTGTAAATAATTATCCATTGCAGGAGCACATGCATGAATACATGGGGTTGACAGTCCATAGAGTAGGCAGGTAGAGACATGGACTGGGACATTTAAGTTATTACTCTTACCTGACTTCATCTAGTCCAATAGGTTGGTGGTTCCAGCAAAAGTGGAGTTTTGATTTTATAATTGTGAAAAAGTAAAAGAAAATCAAGTTTGAGGAGACGATAATGACATTGATTTAGGATGTTGGTTGAGCTTTAAGGCTAGAAGACTTTATTACCTCCCTAATAACTGGCTACTCCCACATGTAGATGAAGTACTGAACTACTATCCTTTATTCATTCAACTAAATATTATTGGTGATGACTTTGGTCAGGAACTATAATAGGGATCATAGAGAGATGACAAAGAAGGAGCAAAATCATAAAGAACCCATGGTCTGGGGTAACAGTATAATACAAGGTGACAGATGCCATAATTAAGGTATAGACCGAGTCATAGTAGGCCAAGGTGGAAAGGAGTGTATGAGATATGGTGGAGCACTCCTCAGGGAAGGAAGGAATATTTTGTTACTGACATTGTTTAGGGTTGCCGGTGCATGGTGATAATAAAAAGCAGCTGACCTCTAGTCAGTTTTATTATTGCTTTTCAGTTCTCCACAGACAACTTATCACCTTTTTGCTTGCTCCCAGGGCAGATTGCTCTCCCCCTCCCCCATCTCCCATCTTTAGTATGGCTGACACTGATTCGCACTGCTGTGTGAGCAAAGTGAAGGAAGAGATTGACTTTTTCTGAGGAAGCTACAGAAAGAATAACAAGGCCAGCGACATTTAAACTGAATTTTGAAAAGAAGAGTTCACCTAGTTATCTAGAATGAAATATTATAAAATATTAATTCCCTGCTGGATTTTGGAACCCATTGTTCTGTGTGGTGTACCACTATTCATTTACCAGTATTACCTCCAGCCGTAATCAGCTAAGGAGTACCAGCGCTGGGGCGCCTGGGTGGTGCGGTTGGCTGAGCGTCCGACTCTTGGTTTCAGCTCAGGTCATGATCTCAGGGTCGTGGGATCAAGCCCTGCGTCTGGCTCTGTGCTCAGCGTGCAGTCTTCTTGAGACTCTCTCTCCCTCTCCCCCTCTCCCCATGCTCTCTCTCTCTCTCTCTCAAATGGATAAATCTTAAAAAAGAAGAAGAAGAAAAAGAACGACTGCTATTCTTTAATGTAACAGGTCAATTATTTTGCTTGCTCAGCTTTCTCACTCTTGGGAATACCTAGTTTTGCTCCAGGAGGGAAAAGAAACCCTGTTTTCCATGCACACGGATGCAGGTTAGGTTCTCTACGAAGCTGACCCTGAGGCAGAGGTTCATGTGTAGTATGTATACGAGGACGTGCCCGCAGAAAGGAGGAGAAAGAAGCAGGGTTAGTTGAGGGAAAAGACAAGCTGTGATGCGGGCCTAATAAACAGCTCCAGCTGACCCTGTAGGAAATTCTGGAGTTAAAATGGTCTTTCACTGTAAATGACTGAGCCTTCATATACCTGATGGTTGTCGGATGGGAGCCACGTCAGGAAAGTATGCCCTTGGGCAAGCAGCAACACCTACCTGTGGCCAGTACCAGCCCTGAAACGCTCGGTCCTTCCCCACCTCCTGCCCCATCATTCTGGCGAAAAGGGCCATTTGCCCTCATTTAACCATATTCTTGGCTTCTTCAGCGTTTGTTCCCACTGAGAACCACACCAGATAAAGAGCCAAGTCGCCTATCCCCCACTCCCTATGGCTCCTTTGTTTTAGAAATCTTATTTGGTTTAGATAGCTGACCATTTGGACTGCTTGTTTGTTTGTTTGTTTTTCCCTTCCTGTGCTTTAAATTTCCTCTCGAATGCTTTAAAATTCACAAATACAAAGTAAGCTCTCAAAACCCTAAACTTCAATCCTCTATCCCCAAAATAGCAGACCCACACTCTCTCTCTATCCACAGCCTCATGGTGTGCCGGTAAGTGTGCCGTGTAATTTCCAGAACTTATAAGTAATAAATATTTTTTTTTAAGTTCCTGATGTGAGGCCCCTGGGTGGCTCAGTTGGTTAAGCATCTGACTCCTGATTTCAGCTTAAGTCCTGATCTCAGGGTCGTGAGATGGAGCCCCACATCGGGCTCCACACTGGGCATGGAGCCTGCTTAAGATTCTCTCTTTCCCTCTCCCTCTACCCCTCACCCCATGTGCGTGCACTCTCTCTCTCAAAAAAAAAAAAAAAAAGTTTCCTGATCGTTATTGCTGAGGGTGTCTTGCAGTCATAATGAGAACCACAAGGGTGGGTCCAGCCACAACATTGCTTATGGATAGGCTGAGACTGGCACAAAACACAAGATGTCAGTTCTTCCCAAGTTGACCTAGAGATTCGGTGCAATCCCAGTCAAAATCCCAACAAGTTATTTTATGGATATAGACAAACTGATTCTAAAGTTTATATGGATGGTGAAAGATCCAGAACAGCCAACGCAGTATTAAAGGAGAAGAACAAAGTTAGACCGATGTCGCCCAACTTCAGGACTTACTCTGCAGCTACAGTAATCAAGACAGTGTGGTGTTGGTAAGAGAATGGAAAGACAGACCAATGACACTGACTAGGGAGCCCAGAGATAGACATCTAGAAATATACTCAGCCGATCTTTGATTAAGGAGCAAAAGCAGTACAATAGTCCCCCCTTATCTGCTGGGGATACATTTCAAGACCCCAGTGGGTGCCTAAAACCACAGAAAATACCAGACCTTGTATATACTATGTTTTTCCTGTACACACATACCTGTGATAAAGCTTAATTTATAAATTAGGCAATAGTAAGAAATTCACAACAATAATGAATAATAAAACAATTATAACCATATACTGTAATAAAAGTTATGTGAATGTGGTCTCTCTCTCTCTAAATACCATACTGTACTTACTCATCTTCTTCTGGTGATCACGTGAGATGATAAAATGCCTTCGTGATGAGATGACGTGAGGTGAATGACATAAGCATTGTGACGTAGTGTTAGGCTTCTAATGACCTTCTGACATCAGAAGAAAGATCATCTGCTTCCAGACTGTGTCTGACCACAGGCTGACTAAAACCACAGACTGTGAAACCATGGGGACGGGGGAGGGTACTGCTGGACACAGTGTAACAAAAGTAGTTTCTTCGACAAATCGTGCTGGAACTACTGGACATACAAAAAATGAATTAGACACGGGCGCCTGGGTGGCTCAGTCGGTTAAGCGACTGCCTTCGGCTCAGGTCATGATCCTGGAGTCCCGGGATCGAGTCCCGCATCGGGCTCCCTGCTCGGCAGGGAGTCTGCTTCTCCCTCTGACCCTCCTCCCTCTCATGCTCTCTGTCTCTCATTCTCTCTCTCTCAAATAAATAAATAAAATCTTTAAAAAAAAAAAAAATGAATTAGACACAGACATTACAACCTTCACGAAAATTCACTCAAAATGGATCACAGTCCTAAATGTAAAATGCAAAACTATAAAGCTCCTAGTATATCATACAGGAGAAAACCTAGATGACCGTGGGGATTGTGATGCCCTTTCAGATACAACAGCAGAGACGTGGTCTATGAAAGAAAGAATTGCTGAGCTGGACTTGATCACAACTTAAAACTTTAGTCTGTAAAAAACAATGTCAAGAGAATGAGAAGGCAAGCCACAGACTGGAAAAATATTTACAAAAGACACACCTGATAAAGGACTTTTATTCAAAATATACAAGAACACTTACTAAACTCAATAAGAAACTGAACAACCTGACTTAAAAATGGACCAAATTCCTTAACAGACTCCTCACCCAAGAAGATATACAGATGGCAAATAAGCATAACAATGGCCATATGTCACGACATATTTGTTCAGATCCATAGAATATGCAACAACAAGAGTAAACCCTGCAGTAAACAATGGACTTTTGGTGATAATCTTGTGTCAGTGTGGGTTCATCCTTGGTAATAAATGTACCATTCTGGTGAGTGATGTTAATGCTGGGGGAGGCTACATATGTGTGGGGCAGGGGATATTTGGGAAATTCTGTACCTTCCTCTCAATTTTGTTATAAACCTAAAAGTGCTCTAAAAAATTTAGTCTGTTTAAAATGTTTTGTTCGTTTTGTTTCTTCAGGATTATAGCACAACACCATCTCTCCTTGCAGGAGAAACACAGGGATCAGGGCAGAACACTTCCCCATTTGTGACATCTAGTGGCTCTGCATCTGAATGACAACCTCTTAGAGAAGGAAAATCTGGCAAAGTCAACAGTGGCTCGGCCTGGGTTTTACCAGTTCCTGAAAAAACACAAAAGCACTCCTAATTCCCCGGAAAAGTTCAGCAGTGTTCTAGTTTCACAGCCAAGTAGATGAAAATATAAGGTGTTTGTCTGTCTGCCGAGTATTTATTTGGATTTAAGAAAGTACAAAAGCCAAAGTGCACCAAAGCTAGAAAATAATAATGGTAGGGAAGAATGGAGAACCCGGTTCCCATCCTCAAGCTATTCCTTAGCACAAGAAAGGCCATTAAAGAGCCAGCTAGCCTCCATAGCAGCATCTTGCATAGTAGTGGGAGGAAATATGCAGAATGGAACTTCAGGATAAATGGCTGATGTCTTCATGGAGACTAGGAAAGAACTGGGAAATCGACCCAGTCTTTAATCGTTTCTGCGACCATTTTGACTTGGCTAGTTGGTATCCCCTTTGTGCTTTTGCATATGTTATCTCCCTAAATTTAGACCCCACCTGCCTCTAGAAGGCAGGTGTTTTACTTCCTTGTTTTGGTAAGTGAGAACACAAAGTCTCAGAGAGTCTGTACCTTGCCCTAGTTACAGCTAGAAAGGAGCATTGCTGACAACGGATTCCATGTCTCTTTGGCTTCAGGAGTCCATATTTCTTCTATATCACATTCACCCAGATTATAGTTTTCATAAACTAATATTCTTTGTTTTTCCACCAGTATTTTCCACTTTTCTTGCCCCCCTCCCCTGTAACAAATATTCTGGGTTTATTGCTTCAGGGGAGGGATGTGGTGAGACAGAAAGCTGTGAACACCAACAAATATGTGGGGTGTTGCATTCCAAAAGTCTGAGTTAGGAAGTTAGAGGACTCGGGGCATAGATGAAGAGCATAGGAAGACTGCCAAGAATTGAGGTGAAGGGAACTAGATCTACTTCTTTTTCTTGCAGAGGTGGGATAAATTTGAGAGAAGACAGGTGTGCATTGGAAAGAGAGGCCCCAAAGCTTCTTCCCTGGCAGAGCCATCATGATAAGAGGCACTCACTGTGGAAATGTCCGAAACACCTCAACTGGATGTATATGAGTATAAACCACCTGTCTGAGAGTCTCGCACCCTGTAGTAAGCTGGAAGCGCTAGAACTATGCAATCTGTAGGGGCCAAGGTCACAGAAACAAGGCACATCCCAGACAACTGGGTTACACAGACATGCACGCAGCACAGTTTACACACACCCCTGGGAGGCGTGGGGAAACTAAATGGACTGGGTTTAAGGGTTTACCCCCTGCAAGAACTGAAGGACAAAATAAACTTCATGTTGGATTACAGAGAAATAAAATTATATTTAATAGCCACCTTGTATTAGCTTCCTAGGACTACTATAATGAACTGCCATAAAGTGGGGGGCTTCAAACAATGGAAATGTATTCTCTCAGTTCTGGAGGCTAGAAGCACAAAATGACAGCGGCAGCAGGGCTATGCTCCCTCTGTAAACTATAGGGAAAACTCCCTTTTGGCCTCCTCCTGGCTTCTGGTGCTTACCAGTATACAGGAGGAAAAACAATTTTCCCTTTACCCTTCTAGGTTCTTGCTGAGAGCCCGTTATGATAAAAGACAGAGTAACAGGAGAGAATCACACAGAAGTTTAATAATATGTGTATTATTTTCCTGGGAGACACCCCAAATGACCCAAGCTACCCCCTTAAATACCATCTCCAGCTCAAGACAAAAGAAGATGTTGGGGGAGGGCAGTTATGAGAGGTGACCAGGCAAAGCCCAGTAAACAAAGGGAGCGTGGCTATGCGGATTGAAGTCCTTCCTTTCTCCACTGGTAAGAGTTTATAGAGATTTGGTTATCCTCCTCTTCCTGGTACAGACAGGAAGACACTCTAGAAGTGGAGATTGCCCTTGTAAATGTAAATGTCTCTTACAGAAAGGTAACTTTGACTCAGGCTTCAGAGCTTGTGTCTGCTATTTCTTAAAATTAATTAGCCTAAAATTTTCACAGATTCTAGGAGTTAGGGCTTGAAGATATCTTTTTGAGGGTCACACTTCCATACACCGCACACCTGAGTCTGTGGTCTGGGGTTCATATCTGCTACACACATGAGTTTGGTGTGAAGGAGGTGACACTGTGCAGGGTTAACAGTATAGATGTCCAGGGGCTGGTCCTGGCCAAATGTTGACATAACATAGGACCTTGAGCAAGGCAATTAGCCTCTAGTGGTCTTGATTTCCTCATCTCTATGGTGGAGATTCTTTCTAGCGCTGATGGTTGATTCTACTGGCCCAGAGTGGAGGAGTAGATGAATCCTCCCCCCATGCCCCAGACACAGTGTGGTTTAAGAGGTATCACAAGACTCTCCTGGTCCAAGAACACTACCCTCCACCTTATGATCCCTCCTTCCTGGCCTGCTTTTCTCACTATTAGGGTCACAGAGGTATCGAATGACAAACAAATACCTTGTCAATTGAGGGCCACTGCAAGGATCATCTCGATTCTGGAAAACCAACAATTCTATTGACAACAGGATTCAGTTTTGAAATGCTGAAACTACAGGGAGACTTGCTTTGTAGGGGGGTTCAAGCTACATGGTTGCCAAGGGAAACTAGGACATGATTTAGAGAAAACACTGGGCTTAGGGTCTGCACAATTCCTTTCTTATAACTGCAAATCCGTTCTCAAAAGAAAGCAGTGACAGAAGAGAGCTAAAAGCCAAGGCGGGCAGGCCAGCGCAGGCTGCACTATTACTCATTTCTGGGGAGAGCTGGTGAGCTGCTCACGTGGGCTGGCCCCCAGCTTGCAGCAAGAGGCCGGCAACGGAGATGCCTCACTCTGTCCCAAGGAGACAATCTCAAGGATTGCCACAGCCAAAGCTCCAGACATTCTCAGTGGCAGAGACCCGGCTGAAATCTGGGCTGTTTTTCGATGTCTAAAAGCCCTGTGAGCAAGAAACAAGCAGCACTGAGAAAGAAGGAGGCATCTGAGAGCCGTGGCCAGGCGCTTTGAGTTCTGCAATCAGAGAGGCTGCCTGGAGGCCGTGTTAACTAGCTGTGTGACTTCAGGCAAGTTATCATCTTCTCTAAGCCTCAGATAAAATAAAGATTATTATCCTACAGCCTATCTAGACATGTAGTTGTGACATGATGTAGGTCAAGTGCTTCATAGAAGCACAAGGGAAGTAGCCAGTTAATGTTACTTACATTTCAGACGCAGAACCAAAGCTACAGGATACTAAAAATTAAGTGTACTAAGTCCACAAAGCTAAACATATACTTCCAAGGTAAGAATCCAGGGTTGCTGACTCCTTAGTTCTTCCACAAAAGAATACAGAAATGAAAAAGGGAAAGCCAGGCATACTTTATTTATTTAATAGTTATCATCATGTTTACCCCGTGCCAGGTGCTATTCTAGGCACTTCATAAATACTAAATTATTTAAGCCTCATAACAACTGATGCAGGCACGATTATCATCAAGCTGTAAATGAAGACAATAAACACAGGAGGGTGGGTGACTTGCCCAAGGTCACCCAGGGTCAGCGGGTACTGTGCTGTGTCTTGGGGATCTGAGGCAAATTTAAAAAAAAAAAGTATCATTATATTTAGACCATTTCTCTAGAAACTCATTAACTAAAACATATTGTTCTTTTTATTTTTTTATTTTTATCTTTTTTTAAAAAAAGAGTTTATTTATTTATTTGACAGAGAGGGAACACAAGCAAGGGGAGCGGGAGAGGGAGAAGCAGGCTGTGGAACATAAATTGATAGTGCACCCAGCTGCTAGCAGTTTCACAAATGGCAAATGGAGTTTTGTGAGACGGCTTATCTTCCCCAAGACAAGCCTTACAGAATTTACCTCATAACCCGCATTGTTAGCCTCCAAATTTCTAAATTAATGATTTAAAAATTAATCACAAATGTTCTAAACATCTAAAACAAAGCATAGCACACATAAATTAGTCATATTTGATAACTTTGGTCTCACCTATGACTTTCTGTATCTGTCCTATACTGTGATTTCAAGGTTCACAGCCCCTGAAACCTCAAACACCCTAATAAAAAAGACTCTGATAGGCTCCAGAACTGTGCACTTGGCCCAGGGCAGAGCAAAATAAAGTCATCAGCCAGCAAAGAGATGGACTCTCATGAAGTTGAAAGATGAAGCAAAAGGTGAGCTATGGAACCTTGGTGTAATGTGAGGGAAGAATTCAGGTTATTCCCAAATGCCTGGCAAGAGTTACAGCTGGAGCAGGGAGGCTGGGGAGAACGAGGTCCTTTACTGAGATAAAGAACTTGGGAAGAGGGGGAAGTCAGCATACAGCACAAAAATAGTTCAGCTTTAGACGTACTAAATTTGGAAATCCCGTGAGTCATCCAAGTGGAGATCTTTAGTAGTCCATTAGATCTAAGTTGTGAAGCTTAGAAATGGGGCCTGGTCTGGGAATATAAACCTAAAAGTTTCCAGCATATTGTGGCAGTCGTCAGATTTCAATGAGATGACCTATGAAGGGGCTATGGAGTGAGGAGAAGAGAACACTTATCAGAGGGCGTGAGGGGCCCCAACATTAAAGGCTGGGTAAAGGAGAATTAAGTCAACAAAGAAGACTAAGAAAAAATGGTCACAGAGGTAGAAGGAATTCCAAGAGTGTATGGCAAGAAAGCCAAAGACAGAAATCGGTCAGCTGTGTCAAATGCTACTAAATGGAATAAGGACTGAGAGAATCCACTGGAGTAGCACAATGGACGTCATGGGTGATCCCAGCAGGACATCTTCACAGGAAGAGTGGGATGGAAATTACATCACAGTGAGCTGAAGAGTAATGGGGAGCTAGTATCCGCCATGGCAGAGTGTCTTGTATGGGATTCATGCTATGACTGGAATGGTAAGAACCGGATAAAATATGCAAAACAACGGCTCGAGAGAGCCAGCAATACAGGCGCTGTCAGCCTTGAGAGAAGAAAGCATAGAGAGTGAGCTCCACATTCTCCCTGGCTTTTTCTCTGAGGTAGTCTTCCACATTCAAGCATGGGGAAGTAGGGCCCCCGTAGAAAGTGGCTGTCTTGCAGGGGTGAGGTACGCCAGAAGCAATTTCTGGACAGTGAGAGAAATTCAGAAAAGGGGCCCAGAAACTGATCTACGTATTTCCCCCAAACTGTTGGACAGTGTCTAAGCTGTGCATGAGTCCAGTGAGATTCTGCCAAACCAGATGAAAACAGCAGCTGGAAAGATAAAAATCTGATCACAGATTTCAGCCGCACGCTGTACTGAGAAAACAGAGGTTAGAATTTAAGCCTTACCAAGGAGGAGATGCATCAGTAACTATTATAAAATTTTAGTCAAGGCTTCAGAAGGGGCATGCCTTAGTAGCAAGGGGAACCCACAAGAAATAAGGTCAAATAAGGTAAAAAAATTTAGAAGTCTAGCCCTAAGAAAGCCTAAAATCACACCTCAGCAGGATCTGTCTGCCTGCCAAAAACAAACAAAAACCAGCTTTTTTTTGAAAGAAATCACAGAGCCTCTACAGTGCTTTTTTTAATCCACAATATCTAAACTTACGAGGCATGCTAATACACAAGACAAGCTAGGTTTGATAAAAACCAAGGGAGGGCAAAGAAGATCCACTGGTAATTCACATATTAGAGGAAAAAGTTGGTCAAAGAGTAGAAAAGACTGAGAATTAAGCAAAAAATTGGAACACATAAAAAAATCAAGTGGACATTTTTTTTTTTTAATTTTTATTTATTTATTTGACAGAGAGAGACACAGCAAGAGAGGGAACACAAGCAGGGGGAGTGGGAGAGGGAGAAGCAGGCTTCCCGCCGAGCAGGGAGCCCGATGTGGGGCTTGATCCCAGGACCCTGGGATCATGACCTGAGCCGAAGGCAGACGCTTAACGACTGAGCCACCCAGGCGCCCCAAGTGGACATTTTAGAATGGAAAAATACACTATTTGAAATTTGGAAACCATTGGGTAGGTTTTACAGCAGACTGAACACGATATGAGTCGGGGTTGGAGAACTGGAAGACAGGTAGATAAGAATATGCAAAACAGAGGCATAAAAAGAAAAAAAGAAGAAACAAGACAGAAAGTAAGAGACATGTATGGCATAGGCCAAAGGGATAAATAAATCTGTGTTAACTGGCGTACCGGGAAGACAGGAGTGAGGGAAGGGGACAGGGGCAATATTCAGAGAGAACAGTCTATCCTACCACCTTGGCTGCCTTATTTCTTAAGTCATCATTGTATCCTGAAGTGACTAAGTTTTGCTCGAAGCCTGATATCTGGTAAACATTCTCTTGTATTTTTGAACCCCTGCTGTCTTAGTCAGCTTGGGCTGCTCTAAAAAAATTTCATGATTGAGTGGCTCAAACAACACACATTTATGTCTCACAGTTCTGGAGGCTGGAAAGTCCAACATCAAGGTGCCTGCAGATTCAGTTCCTACTAAGGATCCTTTCCCTGGCTTGTAAATGGCTGCCTTCTTGCTGTGAGCTCATATGGTGGAAAGAAATAGAGAAAGCTCTGGTCTCTCTTTCTCTTCTTATAAGGACACTAATCCTTGGGCGCCTGGGTGGCTCAGTCGTTAAGCGTCTGCCTTCGGCTCAGGTCATGATCCCAGGGTCCTGGGATCGAGCTCTGCATTGGGCTCCCTGCTCGGCGGGAAGCCTGCTTCTCCCTCTCCCTCTGCCCCTGCTTGTGTTCCTGCTCTCGCTCTCTCTCTCTCTTTCTCTGTCAAATAAATAAATAAAATCTTAAAAAAAAAAAAAAGGACACTAATCCTATCCTGGGGCCCCACTCTCATGACCTCATCTAAATCTAATTACTTCCCAAAGGCCCCACCTTCCTATACAATTGCATTGAGAGTTAGGGCTTCAACATATGAATTTGAGGCAGCAGGGGGAGGGGTGGGGGGGGCACAAACATTCAGCCCATAACACCTGCTGTGTGCACTGTGCAAATAGAAGAATTGAGCCTGAAGGACAGGTCTGTCTGATGCCAGGGTTTAATGATTGCTCTTTTTGCCAGGACTGTGCTGCACCCCTCCTCACCCACTGGTCCCCACTCCAAAGCTAATATATCCTCTATATTCTGTCATAAAGGCGAGCAAACTACAGCCCATGGCCCAAATCTAGCCCGCCATTTGGTTTTGTAAGTAAATTTTTACTGGAGCCCAGCTGCGCATATGTGTTTCTGCTCTATCTATTTCTGCTCTCACAGCCCCGCGGCAGTGTTGAGTATTTGCACCAGACCGCTTATGGCCGGAGAAGCTGATGGTATTTACTCTCTGCTCCTTCGCGGAAAAAAAATGCTTGCCGACTCGTGCCCTAACTCACTGTAAAAAGGAATTTGACTTTGGCAATTACGAAACTATTATGAAACTATTACTGCTATTAATTTCTTCATTAACTGCCTAAGTACCATAAATTTATCCCTCCTTAATATAAAGTGAGTGATGGTGCTGATGCCCTGGGAGAGAAGATAGTGGTCGGTGCTCAGAATCAGAGGTAGTACAGCGTCAGCCATAAGGACCAATGTACGTAATTCATTTTTGACCGAGAGGGCAAAAAAGGTCTCCGAGGATAGAATCCTTTAAGAATGGGGAGGTGATTCGAGAGACATCACCATGTCTCCACAGTGTGGATCCACCATCTCTCTCAGAGTAAAACCCAAAGGTCTAGCTCTGTATTATCTCTGATCTTTTTCCTATTACCCTACTCTCCCCACTGCTTGCTCATTCTGGGCTGTGCACGCTGGCCTTGCTGTTGCCCACTGTCCTCCAGGAATCTCCCATCTTAGAGCCTTTGTGCTCCCTCAGCATGGAACACGATTTCTTCTGATAGCACTGTAGCTAAGTGCCTCATCTCCTTCGAGTTTTTGACCCAGACATCATTGACATTGCAGCCAGCTTGCCTGCCCCCACTGCACTCCCTATTATTTTCCCCAAAGTTATTATCACTTTCTCTACCTTGCCATGTACTCAGTTATTATGTTTATTTTTATTGTGTGTCTACCCCCTAATAGGACCTAAGCTCTATCAGGGCAGGAATTATGGGCATTTTTGTTTTTGTCTACTGATGCTTCCAAAATCACCTGGAACAGTGATTGAAATATGGTTCTTGCCTATCATATATTTATATATATCTTGAATGAATGAGTGTACATTCACATTTTGTTCCAGGGTCCCAGAAATACTTTTAGGTCAATTTATTAAAATAAATTTATTTATTTATTTATTTATTTATTTATTTATTTATTTATAGAGAAGGAGGGAGAGTGAGAGAAAGAGAGAGAGGAGGGAAAGAGGGAGAGAGAGAATCTTAAGTAGTCTCCATCCCCAGTACAGAGCCTGACGTGGAGCTCGATCTCAGGACGAAGAGTTCATGACCTGAGCCGAAATCAAGAGTCAGACGCTTAACCAACTGAGCCATCCAGGTACCCCGAGGTCAATTTAGAACTATCAATTTAGGATTGGCCCATGTAAGCTTGACTGAGAAAATAATTTTTCCTTTCCTCTCTTGCCATAATTCTCCCTTTGTTTCCTGCCCAATAATAGCAAGTATCTTCCAGAGATTTCTGATGAATGAGATTTTCACAAGTCAAGCCTTCTAACCAGCTTATTAACCAAAATATTTTAATGAAGCTTTTAATCCAAGTTAGCACCTAAATGCTAGACACCAATGTCAGGTCATTGTGGTTAACCTAGTAGTATGGAAGAGTATCTTTTGATATTCTGTTTACATCTTTTTTTAAAATAAAGATTTTTATTTTTATTTATTTGAGAGTGACAGAGATAGCAAGAGAGAGCACAGGCGGGGAGGAGAGGGAGAAGCAGGGAGCCCGACGTGGGGCTCGATCCCAGGACCCTGGGATCATGACCTGAGCAGAAGGCAGATGCTTAACCAACTGAGCCACCCAGGTGTTCCTGATATTCTGTTTACATCTAAAATTCAAATTATGTTATAAAAAAATTCACTAGTTGATATCCTCCACTTATATTAGAACTAGTTGTTCAGTCTAAATTAGATTTTTTCCCTCCTTCCAGGGTCTCATTATGTTCTTTCTGCCTTATAAATATAATATTATAAATATAATAAAAAAAATACATTAAGAGTATCCATACACAACTTCTTGGAGCCAGATTAGGTCTGAATGCAGAAACTGGCATCACATATCAGAACAATTACCAACAGCAAGGTCTTTTTGTTCTTTATTTTGATGACACAAAGGATTAGATAACAATTTTCTATGCTATAATAAATTTATCCATTTTCAGCCTTTTAACTGACGGAGAAAATTTGTTTTGTTCTAAATGAAAATAGAAAGTATAAGTACTGGTGGATGACTTCATATCTAATTATCCACATCTTAGTTTGTAGAAAGGCAATTCCAGGATATTTAAGTTGAAATATCTTGCCTCGAAATCAATGTAATAAATAGGAGCCTGATTTTTCTATAGACAATACTTTTTTTAAAACCATATTCCACATTCCAAGTATAGATCTATTGGATAAATTTCCACATCTATTCAATTTTAGCATTTAAATATATTTCCAGGGTGGGAGGTAGGGGCACTCTTCTTACAAAAAAAAATTTGGGTTGACTCTCAAAACAATTAAATTCTTGCAGAGATTAACTTAGTGTGTTTCATTTCTAGCACTGAAATTAGAAACAGTCTGTCTGATTTAGGGAAAGATTAGCAAGAATTGTTCAAAGCACCATGTAGGGTCCAGTCACATGTTGGATTTGGGGCCTCCCAGAAACATCAAGTCTGGGATCTGCCCTGGTTCTCCAACCAACTAGATCTGAAATAACAAAGTTGAGTGCTCGGAAAAGAGCAAGGAAATGCTAAATAGACCCTTCTAAGTTTGCATCCATACGACTCCCAATATCATGCATGGTATCCCAAGATGAAAGCATCTGATTTAGGTATCGAGGATCTGGGATACAAATGGAGAGGAAACACAATAATCTGCATGACTTGCCTTTATCGAGACGCTCTCCATTTGTTAAAGTCCATAAAAAGTACACTCATTTGGAGCCATAAGAGTCACATATGTGGAATTATTTAGTTTCCACCAAGACAGAGAAATGAGGACCAGGTTTACTCTTTTGTTTTAAACCACAACTAAAGGACAACAAAACAGAATCTATAAAACAATGGTTTTCAGATACTGAATGATAGGCAGCACCTGACAGCAGCCCCTGAGAGAGGAGAAACAAATGAGACAACTAGAAAGATGCCTTTCCACCTGTATGGCTGAAAAGTGGAAATAATTCACCACCTCCGGGAAAATATCTTCAATCATTCTTCTTTCATTTTTCAGAATATGTAAAAGAATCCATGTATCCCACAAATAGGCATTGAGTCCCTAGTATATAACCGTTATAGCCTGTCACAACCAGTAAGGAAAACAAGCAAGACACAAGTCAACAATGAAATAAGTAACATCATTTCAGCTGAGAAAGAACCTAAAGTAAACAATAAAACAGTAAATGATTCATAGGGACTGAGGACAAAGTATGTGCCTATTTAGACATGATAATCCTAAAAGTCATTTTTTTTTTAAAGATTTTATTTATTTATTTGTCAGAGAGAGAGACAGAGTACAAGCAGGGAGAACGGCAGAGGGAGAAGCAGGCTCCCCGCTGAGCAGGGAGCCCGATGTGGGACTCGATCCCAGGACTCTGGGATCATGACCTGAGCCGAAGGCAGCCGCTTAACCTACTGAGCCACCCAGGCATCCC
This sequence comes from Phoca vitulina, assembly GCF_004348235.1. Taxonomy (NCBI): domain Eukaryota; kingdom Metazoa; phylum Chordata; class Mammalia; order Carnivora; family Phocidae; genus Phoca; species Phoca vitulina. Next base: position 45,317,928 of record NW_022589709.1, read on the forward strand.
CAAAAGTCATTTTTAAGAGGTCATCTGAGCTGAGAGACCTGAAAAGTGAGGAGTGGAGAGCTAGAGAACAAACATTCTGGATATGGAAAACATGACATCAAAAGCCCATGAGATGAGAATGAGATTCAGACAGAAGAGCATAGTGAATGAAGGGAACCTGCTAGAAAATGAGTCCAGAATGGCAGGCAAAGCCAGATCATGGAAAGAGCTTGGTATTTTATTCTAAGTGGATTTACTTTAAATCTGAGAATGTTTCGAGCAGGTGAATAACATGATTAAATTTCAATAAAAAACAATTCACCCTGACTTCTGGGTGGAGAATGGATTATACCAGGTTAAGAGTGAATACAAAGAGCCAAAGTAGAAGGCAATTTGAGGCACAGGGCAAGAAATGATGGTGGACCAGAGTGGCAGCTGTAGGTGTGGGGAGAAGCAACTGAATTCAGAACACATGTTCAAATTTATATTAAAATATTTCCTACACTGCAGATACTGTTTGAAGTACTTTCATGCAATAGCTCATTTGATACTACAACAACCATATGATGTGGGCACAATAAATATCCCCATTTTACAGATGAGCAAACTAAGGCACAGAGTAGTTAAGTAACTTGTCAAATATCACAGGCTAAGTAAGAGGTGAAGCCTGGATTTGACCTCAGGGATCTGGCGCTAGATTTCCCATCTCTTTACCATTACACGATGTTGTAGAAACTACAGGAACTGCCAATCTCTCACCTCAATCACTTTGGCTTTCTTTTGGTTTCTCAAAGAGGTCATGGTGTTTTTATTCCCCTGGTGCCTTCATATGGGCTTGTTTTCTTGCCCTGAAATGCATCCCCACCAGAATTTACGTTCTGCTTTACTCGTCCCTTCTTATCATTCACACCTTCCCTCAGCTTCAATGTCACCTCCTTACGGTGGACTTTTCATCCTATCTAGAGTTCCCTCCCTCCACTGTTTTCCTTTTTATTACACTACTCTGTTTCTGCCTTCATAATCTTTTACTACAATCTACAGCTTACATGTATTTGTGTTATTATTCATTCAGTGTCCTTCTCCAACAACCACGTGACAGACTCCATGACACCAGGGACAATGTGTGTTTCATTACAGTATTTTTCGTCACCTAACACAGTGTCGGAAACAGAGCCATCACTCAGTGAGCATTGAATGAAAAAAACAGAAAATGTTTTGAAACCTAGCTTTTGAACAGACAGGTAATGAGGAAGAGGGAGAAAGAGCATATTGAGAAACAGTTCTGTAAAACAGGTCACACATTGCTCAATGTTCAGAAGAATCACATATAAGGAGATAGTCATTCTTTCATTCAACAAATATTATTGGCTACTTCATAAAGGTCAAGTGTCCTTGGGTCACTGGGGGTGAATGCAGTAGTAAACAAAACAGACAAAAATACCTGCCCTCATGGGCCATACAATCTAGTGGGAGGTAGTGAACAAAATTGATAAATAATAGGCTAAAAATGAAAAATAAATCAAAGAAGAGGGGCAAGGAGTGTTGAGCAAGGGAGTTGGGATTTTAAATAGATGTTCAGTGAAGTCTTCACTGAAAAGGTGACATTTTGGGGCACCTGGGTGACTTAGTCATTAAGCGTCTGCCTTCGGCTCAGGTCATGATCCCGGGGTCCTGGGATCGAGCCCCGCATTGGGCTCCCTGCTCGGCGGGGAGCCTGCTTTTCCCTCTCCCACTCCCTCTGCTTGTGTTCCCTCTCTCGCTGTGTCTCTCTCTGTCAAATAAATAAATAAAATCTTAAAAAAAAAAAAGGTGACATTTTAATACAGATCTGAAGGAGATGAGAGAACAAGCCAAGCAGGTATCTGGAGGCGGAGAGGTCCAGGCAAAAAAAAAAAAAAAAAGCAAGTGTAAAGCGCTAAGATGGGAGCGGACTCAGTGTGCTTTAAGGAAAAGCAAGGAGACCAGTATGGTGAGGGAGAGCAGTAGAAAAAGGAATTAGAGAGGTATTATCAAGGCAGGTATAGAAACATCCTACACAAATTTGGCCCATTTGTGACTTCCTTTAGAGAGATATGGGGAGCCACTGGAGGATATTCAATAGTGGAATGACATAATCTGACCTGGGTTTTAACAGGGTCATTCTAGCTGCTCTGATAAGATTGAACTAAAGTGGAGCCAGGATGGACCTGTGAGTCCAGATAGTAGGCTATTGCTTAGTCCAGGCAAGAGATAACAGTGGCTTGGACCAGCATGGTAGCAATGGAGGTGCTGAGATAGGAAAGACAATAGAGAGAGGAGATAGAAGGGTAGAGCAGGAGTTTGTATTTGGACATGTTATGTTTGAGATGCCTATTAACATTCAAGTGGAGATGTAGGATGGGCAACGGTCTATGTGAGTCTGGAGTTCAAGGACAACCAGGCTGAGTCATAAATAAACACCTGACATTTACAGTCACAGGAGGCTGGATGAGATTAACAAGAGAAAGTATATAAGCAGGAAAGATGTAGATGAACCAACAAAGAAGGGAGATGCCCAAGGAGTAGAAAAAAAAACAGAAGAATTCCTGGACATCAAATGCAGACAGTGTTTACAGGGGAAGTCTAAATGAATGATCAACTGGGTCAAATGTTACTGGCATAAAACACAACCATTGTGTCCTCCTTGGCCGGGGGTCCTTTGGAAAACCTTGTCTTTATCAATTTTTTGTTTGTTTTTAAATACTAGAAAGATTATCTATCTATCTATCATCTATCTATCTATTATCTATCTATCTATCATCTATCTATCTATCTATCTATCTATCTATCTATCTATCTTTCTATCTATCTATCTATCTATCTATCTATCTATCTATCTATCTATCTAGGAGAGCCAACAAGAAGGTCCATGGGCAGAAAGATATATTCTTTCTATCTATATTTATAGCTACAAATCTTTACAACTCTGGTAGGTTTGTTTTCATGACAACTATAACTAGCCTTATAGATTGTTGCTCTTGTAGGAAATGAAATACCAGTGGTTAGGGTTCTAAAGCCTCCATAAGGATGTTAATGGTCTAGAATTTTGCTACCAATCCCCCAATGCAGATAGATGTCAGAGGAAGTTAGGGCTGTTCTTTTCACAGCAGTATGGCATATTTGTACAGGAGAAGTGCTCACTACAGAATTCTGGAATCTTTTCTGTAATTCATAGACATACGTTTAGCAATAGTGATTACTTAGACTATACTTTTAGAAATCTGCACATTTTTTCTGCTCTTCTACAAGATGCATCATTATAAATGATGCTATGCATGATCCAAGGTCTCAGATGGACAATTTCAGAAGGAAAAACAGGAAGAAAATTTATAGATACAGAAACAGACATGGATATATAATTTATATTATATGCAAATATTTGTTATATAATATATAATATATTATTTATAGTTACATTTTTATTATATTTACTTCAATGTGTACATCCCATTGCTCTAATTAGACATTTTTCCATTTAGAAAACAATCAAGTGTGCGGCACCTGGGTGGCTCAATTGGTTAAGCATCTGACTCTTGATTTTGGCTCAGGTCATGATCTCAGGGTTGTGAGATCAGGCCCCGTGTTGGGCTTCACACTGGGCATGGAGCCTGCTTAAGATTCTCCCTCTCCCTCTACCCCTCCCCCCCAAAAAATTTTAGAAAATAACCAAGTGATCAAATTTTATAAGATAATAACATCCCATTTGAAACTAAAATCCAATTTCATATTCTTTTAGAAGAGTCACCATTTCCACTGAGTTTTGCATTGGCAACATCAGAGTATTAATTCAGTAAAGAAGATTAGATATTAATATAAGTATGCGATAGATTATGTTCTTTATTTCTTGGATTCAGAGCTTTGTTCTGCTTTTTATTCCAAGTACATGAGGTGAGTGCAGATAAAATAAAATTAAACATAATTTTAAATAAAATTAATTTAAACTAAATGAAAATAGATATATTAGCATGCCCTAATCAATGCCAAGTGACAAAAAATAATTTTTGCAGGCTAACTTGAAATGAGCTTTTTTGGACCCATGTTAATTATCTGTAGTCTCAATTTTATTTTTAACCACTAACTGCTGGGGCTGACTTCAATTGGCTTCATTTGTGTTTTAAATAATTAGTATTTAATAATGTATTATGCATTACAGGGATATTCACAGAGAACCCAAGTTTCAATTACCTGCCACTTCAAATTACAGGCTCCCAGTAATTAGCTTCTGCCACATAACCCATAATGGAACAGACCGAAGTTAATAGAAAGTAGGAGCAAAACTATATAGCCAGTTTGGCATGAGTAGATTTCAAAATGAACCAATTTGTGTACCTTTTAATGTACTTCTCTGCAGGAATTAAAAAACTGTCTGGCTAACCTTTCCGAGTCTCCCTCATTTGTAATAAAAGAGATAATAATGAAGATAGTATCTGCCTCGTAGGGATTACTTATTCACCTATCCAGAGAGAGGCATATAGTTGAGATGTCAGAATTTCATCAGCTCTAGTACATAGTATTATATTTAGAATAAAGTCTGAAGTCCTCATGTGACCTGTGAGGCCTTTTATCAAGGGTTCACAAACCTGACCGGACAGTAGGATCAGCTGGGGGGGAGGGTCAGCTCGGATTCTGTGAGAGCAGGGTATGGGGAGGTGAGAAGGCTGGAGAGGGCTGGAGGGGGCTAGCGTCAGTATGCTTTATAAGTGTGCCCGGTGTGGGCAGGTTTGAGAACCCTTGTCCCACGTGATCGTGTCTGGAGCTACATTGCCTGCAAGCTTATAAGAAATGCAAGTTATCAGACCCCACATTAGACCAACTGAATCAGAAGCTGAGAGTGGGACACAATGATCTGTTTTAGTAAACACTCTGGCAGATTTTGATATACACTGAAGGATGAGAACCAGCGCTACCAGGTCATGCCATTCCAAGTGTGTTTTACTTTCCTTCCAGCGACCTCAGCACCGCCTGGGAGCTTGTCGGACATGCAGAATCTCAGACCTATCCCAGACCTCCTGAAGCCGAATCTGCATTTGAACAAAATCCCCAGGTGATAGGTGGTCATATGAAAGTTTGAGAAGCACTACTCTGACATAATGGTTCTCAACCTTGGCTGCAAATTGGAAGAATCTGGTGGAGCTGTAAAAATCACAGATGCCTGGTAAGCTGAGCAGGGAGCTCCTGGGTCTCCCATTTCAACACAGAAAGCTCCACTTTCATCATTTTGGAATAAGCTCCCCTTGTAAGAAGGGCTCTACTACAACTAAATGCTTTGGGCTTCATCTACCCCCTTTTCACTAGAACAGCCTCACAATGGCCGAAATAACTTAATTAGCACAACTCTTGCTTCTGTCTATGCTCCGAGAGCTTCATGGTATCCCTAGCTCCCAAAGCAGCCTCTGGTTCTTTCTGGGTGTCTCGACACTCCCACGAAGCCCACACTGTGCCAAAGCCACTCGATTTACCCTGCCCTTCTCCCCTTAACTGTGGGTCTCATGTTGTCCCTTTTAGCTTAAAGCCACAGCACTGTCTAAGCCTTGGTTTCAGAGTCTCAAAAAAAAAGTTGCTCTGCTTCCGTGGTAGGCATAGATGGGGTAGATCCCTGTCCTCCCCACTTCCTCATCAAGAACAGAAAGGAAAGGCCTTTCCCTTTAGTTTTCAGTGAAATGAAAATCCCCCATAGCAATGTACACGATTTCCAAGAATTCTCTCTTCAGGGTGTATCAGACACCACCAGATCCCACCCCCCAGTTCAGGTCGTGGTAGGAGCAGCTGTATATCGTGAGCCAACGGAGTCCTCTCGGAGCCAAGGCTCAAGAAGCCCCTACGGAATCGATGGAGATGCCGGAGCCCAAGTTTCTACACGGGTTGCTCTCAGGCAGATCTGCTTCCTGCCACTGTCACCTGTGGTCTGACGATCCCTCCTCCCCCGCACCCTCTGGGGAGCTAACTTAGGATCTTTCCGTGGTGTTCCAGATACAAAGGGGGCTTTCCCACCACTTGGAGACTTAAGTACACAGTTCCCAACTCCCAGGCAAGGAACTGGCAGATGTAAATACAGAAAGTTTGGCCAAAACTTGTTTGGCACCACGTCAGTACATTGTAAATCAACTTACAAGATGGCAGAAGACACGACTTTAAAAGAAATATTTGAGGCAATGTTTTCAAGAAGGTCCTTATTTACCACAGAATCATTACAAACTACTTGTTGCTTGAAAACAAATCTTCCTTCCTACACTCAAACATTTATCTTCATTCTGAACTCACAGGCTATTTCTAGTTTCCAGCAAAGTTTGTTTTGCTCCCCAATGTCTTTAATCGTGAAGGAGATAATATATATTTTCAGTGTGTCAGTATAGATGTACGATGTTCTCACATCATTTCTGGAAAGCTGAAAACTTTGAAGCTTTTCAGGACCAACTACTGAAAACCAGAAGTACCTTCCTTGCTCCATTGTCATAACAATGTAATAAAGTCTGCAATGAATCGAAGAAAGTCAGTAGAATTGTTCCTGGGTTATAGTCCCTGCTCAAAAAATACTTGTTGAATGAATGAAAAAATTGGTGTACAAATGAATCAATTTCTGCTTTTATGTTGGTAACCTGAACCTAAAGAGATTTCTAAGACTTATGAAAACTTGGAGCGCATTATTTCCCTAATTATTTTTGCTACATTTTCTTTGAAAGTAAAAGGTCGGATATTTTATTTTTTCTCTATTTTCACTTCACAAATTCACGTATTCACATACTTATATAAACATTCGCAGGACACGTGGTTAAAAGTATATCAGTACTTCACTATTGTGCGCGCTGTGATGTTGGCTCTACTTGCAAATTTCCTCCAATACTTTCTTGATCTCTGGGATCAAGTTAAATGGCTGTATGGAGATTTGCCCACATCTTCCTGGAAAGCAAATTCTGGTTCTGTTCTAATGACAAATATTTCCTTAGGTTAAAAAGGCAAGAGTGAAAGTCACAACCTACTGATCTCCAGCAAGAAATGACACTGACAACATAGGCTTATATAGACATGAATTGCACCTGTATTTTTCTAAACATTCATTCCTGTGATATCCTAGAAATCCCAATAGTCCATATAATCCTCATCTGCTAAACTATTCAGCCACTAACCTTAGGTGGCCGACAAACCGTGGATGGCATATTCCTGGAGCAGAACGGTGAGAGACAGAGAGACAAATAGCTTCACATTTTTCTTCTTTTGTCCTCAGCTTCTGAAGCTACTGGTTAATAGTACTGCTCAATGAATAAAACATAAGTTCTTGATAGCACCTGTGGCAAGGAGGTAATGAGTTTCTGTCTTAGTTTCAGTGTCATGTTAACATCATCCCACTGACCTTAATTTCAACAGGCTCCCCCCTCTACCAAAGGAGTAACAACCAAATGTATCAACGAGCTCCAGAGTCCGACTTCGTGGGTGTACATCCCAGCTTACGCACTAAGCGACATGGGGCTGTCGCCGTAACCTCCCTGCGCCTGTTTCTCCATCAGTAAATAGGAATGACAATAACATCACTGTGAATATTAAGGAAGGTGGTTTAGTCACCCATTTAACAAACGTTTCTCGAGTGCTCACTGCATGCCGGGCACTATGCAGACAGAGTGATGATCAAGACAGAAAAGAAAGTCCCTGTGCTCATGGAGCTTACATTCTTGTGAGGAAAACGGATGGAAATACACTTAGAAGAGTGACTGGCACCCCATAAATAGTACCTTCTGCACTTAGTTATTGAGCACTCTTTGGGGCCATGAGGGTTAAAAACAGTGATCTCAAGCAAATACTCTCTTGAACCTTTTCTTTCCTAGTTATGCTTTTCTGTATTTTCCAACACATTTACAATGAGCATTGGTTACTTAGGTAGTAAATTAACAAGAACAACAAAAGAGCAATGACATAATTTAACAAATACCTCATGGTGTCTGCTGGAGAGAGCTATGGTTCTGGTAATGATTCCATGAACATTCACTGCCCAGTCTCTTTTCAGCCCAGATGCGTCCTTTACGGCCCATTCATTCTGTTACTTCGGCATCTCTCATCCTTTGGTCTAGTCTCTATCCTGAACCTCCTCCTCTGTGGATGGACACGACTGCTATTTTTGTGTTTTCAAACCTGCATTTAATAATAATAAAAAAAAAATCACTCCAAATTTTTTTCATCCTTGTACAACCAGAAATTCCCAAGCAACTATTTGCCCTATTGCTGGTGAGCTTCAACTATTTCTTGGTTTTTCAGGGGAACTGCCTTCTCTCTCTTCAGCATGAATGCTTTGTAGTATTTCTGTTTTCCCTAACTGTGGATGCTAAATGTTATAATTAATATTTTTCTTCTTTCTATCTTTCATCATCAGAGCCTCACCAAATCCCAACACCTTCTTTTTAATGACATGTTTTGGCTCTACCTAAATTAGTACAACCTCTAAAATCCCAGCAAATGACCTTCCTTCCCTAAATCATTTTCCAAAACCATGATATGGTTGTGCTACTCTCATTCTGCTGGAATTACTTGGCTATTTAATTTTGTTGGGTTACCTTTCTTCCTTGCTCATGACGTTCATTTTTAAATTCCCAAATTACTCTTTTGTCCTACATATCCTTATACAAAATAAAAATATCTGTTAATTTCCATCACACTTTAAAGAGAAAAGACTCAAAGTTAAAAATCGAAAGTATCGGGGCGCCTGGGTGGCTCAGTCGTTAAGGGTCTGCCTTCGGCTCAGGTCACGATCCCAGGGTCCTGGGATCGAGCCCCGCATCGGGCTCCCTGCTCAGCGGGGAGCCTGCTTCCCCCTCTCCCTCTGCCTACCACTCCCCTTGCCTGTGCTCTCTTTCTCTCTGTCAAATAAATAGATAAAATCTTTAAAAAAAATCAAAAGTATTGCCACGTAGTAAGCATCAAAGATATTACTTATAAGAAAGCCTATGTCATACAGATGTTCCTAAATTTAGGTCTAAAAAATTGCACTTCCCTTTAGCACTAAAACAATATTCCTAAGACCACATGGTACTTGAAAAACACATAACAATTTTAGCAGTCTCCTTTCCCCAAACATTCCTGGCACACTGGTCTGTTTCATAAATCCACCTTGCATGTCACTCTGACCCCAGCAAGTCTGATACCATGCGTAGGATGGCAGAGTACATCACACCATCCTTAGGTGGCCAGCTAGGACTGGGGCTGATTTCTCCTTCTCCCTCCCCAGCGAGGTAATGACCCATCCCTTACTTCTGAAAAGGTCAGTCAAGTCTTAACAAAACTATCCCGAGGACTTAAGGAAACATAAAGATTTCTAACACAGTCAAGCAACACTTAAAACTGTGTACTTTATTGGACTACTTCCAGAGTTTATAGGCTGTTCCACTGATCGCTAGAGGTGTCTCTTACTTTCATCACATCTACCAATATTCTTTCACTCCTTGGAATCAAGACCCCAGAGAAAATAAACAGAATATTTCTTAAAGTAAAAGTTTACTCTAAAAATACAACATTTTGTAGAAGAAGAAAATAACATCAACTTTTTAATGCAAAGCAGCTTAGTTCCTCCTTTTTACCAATTCATTCCGAAGTAGGAGCTTGTCCTTAAACTAGTAGAACTCAAAGACTCACTGGAATGGGTCCTCCAAAAACAAAGGGGAAGAAGTCTCTCTGAAGGATAAAGGCATGCCTCTATCCAGAGAAACAAAACGGGCTGGCAGCTTTAAAATAACCTCCCTTCCCTACTTACTCTTCACACTTTCTCTGTATATGGCCATAATGCTTCAAAAATATTGGGGTTTAGCCTCAGAGAAAGTTGTTACGCACATGTGCAACTTGACTCCTACTCTTTTCTTCACTCCTGATTGTAAGACAAGCATTGAAAACCAAACCTGCTTGATTTCAAGCTAAGGAGCGTCATACTTTATTTTGGAAATTTAAGGCAGAGAACATAACCTCAGGACCAACCACTTGCCTTGTGGCCATGTTTATGCAGAGCCGAGGCACAAAAATGACTGGCAGTTGCAACAATTGCATGGTTAATGTTTAGTGGTTGTAAGGAAGGAACTAAAGATATAAGCGCATAAAAGCACACAACAGGAAGAAACCCAAAGGAATTGACGCATAGTCTTCCAGACTATAATGTAGCATGCCCATCCTATGATTGCTATGAACTGGGTTACTTCCATAATTTCTCTAAAGAAATGCATCTAAAACACTCTGCCAGTCAGGAATCCAGTAGGAAACAGATGGCACAATCAAATTGGATAAATTAAAGACAGTTTAATACAGGAACTATTTATAAAGGTGGGCAGCTTAAGGAAATCACAATTTGTAGTGCAGCACTCCTGGGCCAATAGCGGTGAGGTCTTACTACCTCTGTCCTGAACGGTGAAGAAGAGAGAACAGTTGGGAACCAGCAGGCAGAGAGGGCTATGTGGAGATGGGGGCCTTGTAGAAGCTAATGACTTTATTGTAGGGATAGGGCAGCCTATGACAATCCCACAGCGTTGGGAAGAAGCCAAGAGGAAACACACGCTGCTGTCAGCCTTCTCTTTCCCTGTGATCACAGGGAAACCATTGCTCCGCGTGGCTGAATCCAATAGGAACGGTCTGTACAGAGTCTCACAGGGCACAAAGCAGGAGGAGAAGGGTACAGAGTGGATCTGGAGGGGCAAACCTATGTCTCACTAAGTCAGATAATATTTCTGGCCTTCCATTTCTGCCTTGTACACAACTGGTACAAGGGGAGTCTGACTTTTGATCAGTTATTTAACAGGAAGCCACACTGATTTAATAGAAGGAAAAAAATAAGACTTAAATTTAACGATTGACTTACTTAAGATTTTTATCAATTCCTCCATTCTTCTTTGGCGCATAATACCTAGAACAGGGTTTTTTGTTTTGTTTTTCCCAAAGCATTTTGCTATGCATCTGAATTTAGATTTTATTTTATAGGTCATAGTTTCTGAAGAATTTTGAGCTGGAGAATGCCAAGCTCTGATTTGCATATTTGAAAGAATACCCTATAGTATTTAAAAGATTATTTTGAAAGTGATGCATCTAGAGATAGTAATACTATCTGAGATATTGAGGACAGTTGGGAGAAAGAGAAGGTGATGGATGTGAGAAACTTGCAGAGGTAACACTAATAGAATTCCATCCTTAATTGAATATCAGCATTAAATTATGAGTGCAGAGTGACTCTTAGACTCCTAGTTTAAAAAAAAAAAAACACGTGTAGCTGGTTAGTGGGAGAGGTGGATACTGATTCAATTTGGGACATATGGAGCTCAATGTGCCTACAAAATCCAACCAACTGGATACATACCCGTCACACAAAAGAAAGAGATAGGGAATTTACCATAATGTAGGAAGTAGTGAAGGCCATGGTTATGAGTAGAATCAGGTAAAGATGGAGGGCAGCACAAAGAGATGGCCAAAATGGAGGCTTTGGCAACAACATTTTGAGAAATCAGACCTCTCCCTGTTTTTAGTGCCATTGCAAATCTTTCCCATGACTGTAAGCCCTATCAAGGACAGAGGCTTGGCCTGTCTTGTTTTTCCCCAAGATCTAGCAGTGCCTGGCACACAGTTAAGCGCTCGCTACATATTATTGAATGACTGGTGGTTTCAGTTTGCTAATGGGCACAGGAGAGGGTGATCTGATTTAGCAACTGGGGTTATTCAGAGATTAATTTACTCCCAAGATTCTCCCACCTCTGCCTTTTTTAGGGCTCCCCGCTGAATCTGAAGTTCCTTTCCCTGACTCTGTTGCTGGGAAGTTATATCTTCTTTGCTTCTATTTTTCAGTTTTTAAATTTGTCATCAGAATGATTCATTGAATTGCATAGTTTTTAATTCCTGTATTTCAGACTTTGTTTCAGGCCTATCCTTTAAGAAATAAATATTTTTAATCATGCCACTTTATTCAGTTTTTTTTTTTCTGTAGAGAAAGATTATCTCACTTCTTTTTTCCTATAAAACCAGAGGTCCAATCAAAGTTTGGATAGTAATAATCACCAGACTGATAGGACACACACTCATAAATATGGATAGATCATGTACCAAAAATCACAAGTACTCTAATGACTGTGTATCTTAAAGCAGTGGTCTCCAAACCAGGGTTGCTTACCCTGAGAGTACCCCAAGACCCCCCAAGGGGTACATGGATACACAAAGGGAAGCAATTTCCAGAACTTCAAGTCTTATCTGGCTTCTTGCCTAGGACTCATCTGTCTAAAAGAAGGTGTCTGTGGTGGAGGGTGGTCATTCTACTTTGGTATCTTCTTTACCAGTTCTCATAAACTTCAGAATGGATCAGAATCATCTGGAATGCTTGTGAAAACCCAGGTTGCTCTCCCATTACCAAAATTTCTAATTCAGTAGGGTAGGGTATGGTCTGAGGATGTGCATTTCTTATAAGTTTCTAGGTGGTGCTGAAGTTGTTTCAGGAATAAACTTTGAGAACCAAAGGCTTCAGACAATTGGCCTTTTCCCACTTTATAAAAAACAACCACCACATCAAACACACTTCTAATCCATCCTGAGTCTTAGGATGCTTTTCCATGGAATGTGAAAACTATGTGCAAACAGGACAAATCAAAATTAATTATTCTGATAACAGTGTACAAATCAAATCATTTTTAAGGCAGGTCTTTGCAAAAATACTAAGAAAGAATTTGTTGAGTTGTCAGCTGAAAGGTAATTGAAAATAACTTTTGGGATGCCTGGGTGGCTCAGTCGGTTAGGTGTCTGCCTTTGGCTCAGGTCATGATCCCAGAGTTCTGGGATCAAGTCCTGCATTGGGCTCCTTGCTCAGCAGAAGCCTGCTTCTCCTTCTACCTGCTGCTCCCCCTGCTTGTGCTTTCTCTCTATATCTGACAAATAAATAAATAAAATCTTAAAAAAAAAACTTTCAATAGAATGCTATGGGATTTTTGGCACATAATTCAGAAAGAGGTAAAAAAATTGAGTAGCACTGCATAATAAAACTATAATTTCCATCATTTCCTTGTATGTGAACAAGTTTTCTGAGTTTAAATCTGTAAAAACAAAATAGGAACAGAACTGAAGTTAAGCCATGACACATTTCCAGTTTTTAAGTAATATTTACTCACAGATATGTGAATTGGGAAAAACAGCTCTAACCATCTCACTGAGATAGATTTCTTTTTTTTAAGATTTTATTTATTTGAGAGAGAGTGAGAGCAAGAGTGAGAGCGGGAGAACATGAGGAGGGGGAAGGGCAAAGGGAAGGGTAGAGGGAGAGGGAGAAGCAGACTCCCTGCTGAGCAGGGAGCCCGAAGAAGCTTGATCCCAGGACCCTGAGCTGAAGGCAGTTGCTTAACTCACTGAGCCACCCAAGTGCCCCCTGAGATATATTTCTAATAAAATTTTACAATTTGTATAATTATCTTTCAAGGTTTGTAATAGTGTAATATTGTTTTGATCAATTGTATAATCAGTAAATTACAATGATAATTCAATATGGGAGAAGATTTTAAACTTATACCCTTATGTTCACATGAAAAATTAATTTTCAACTTTTAAATATAAATTTTGATGTATATATGTTTGATAGCTAAATCAGTAGAAGACTTTCAGGCATATAAATGTATAATATTTGTTTAAAATTCCATGGGGAAAACTGAAAAAAAAAAAAGTCTAAAAATAAGAAAGGAAAAATATAAAATGTCTGACTGTTGAGTCTTTTTCTTCAAGCATTTTTATTTTTATTTTTTTAATATTTATTTATTTGACACAGAGAGAGCACAAGCAGGGGGAGCGTCAGGCAGAGGGAGAAGCAGACTCCCCGCTGAGCAGGGAGCCCGATGCGGGACTCGATCCCAGGACCCTGGGATCATGACCTGAGCTGAAGGAAGACGCTTAACCGACTGAGCCACCCAGGCGCCCTCTTCAAGCATTTTTAAAATGAATAATAGTAGGTATGAAACCACTATGGTATTTAGATTCCACTGAATATATTTAAAAGAGTAATGTTACTTGTTTATTTTAGAATAGCAATATTTAAAATATGCCAAATATATCATCCTTCACAACTGTTTGACTTTATGATGGAAAATGTTTTTGTTGACAACTTTAAATGTGATGACCATATAAGTTTTAAAATTTTGTTTTAGAATAAACACTACCAAAAATCATTTAAGACTTCCTGCTTTAAGGCAGTAAATTTTTAATCTTCAGCAGGGATCATTTGATAGGCTCAGACAGAACTCTGAATTAAATTTTAATTAAAACCCAAGCTTTGCTTATTCTGTAAACACCTCAACAAAAACCATTTCTGTTCTTGTTTGGCATTCACTCTTTCTTGTCCAGCTGGGATCCAAACATACAGAAATGAGTAATAATGGGAAAAGATTATACAATCTTGAATGACTCACTCAAAGACCTTTATAAACTTTCTATTTAGACTTGTTTCAGAAAAGAATCATTTTCCTGAATTCTAGTTTGTTTAGCAAATGGAAATTGCAGCTAAAAAAAAGGAAAAAAAAAGGATGCCCAAATATCCGTACAAAAACATTGCTGTGGGCATTTTTCTTCAAAAAACATTTCACTGCATTTGTAATATTAGGAAACACAAAAAGAAACACATTAAAACACATTTACATCATCGACTCTTTAGCCACTTGATAATAACATCTTTGCCTTTTTCTAATATATATGTTCTCTTGTAGATTATTTTCTTGGGAGACATTCATGCTCAGGTTATGCACAAAATCTACTCTGAACCTTTTTGCAACCTATTACATTTTTTCTGTCCATTTCCAAACTCCCTAACTTCATTTTACATGATATATGACTTCTGGACAATTAGCTCAAGGCTAACCCAGTTCCTATTTCCTGTACTGTATTGAAAATTCACTTAAGATTAGCCAAGGTCTATTTGCTATCACATTAAAATGATATATCCCTCCCTATACAATCTCTTACCTATTTTTCATTTTAGCTACTCTGGAAGACTACCTCTTCTCAATAGCCCCCAGTGATAGGGGCACATTCTTCCTCCTGATAGGCAGCCTAGCCTTTAGAAACTGAAAACCCCCTCTGGCTGACTTTGGGTGTTACAAGCCTCCTTAAACTTCTCACTCTGTCCCAGTATTCTGGGTATTGGAACGTCCCAGAGACTCCATTATTTGCACCTAGATCAATAAAAATTTACTTGATGGGTTTATAAACATCTAATAAGAGTGTATATGCACAAGTATTGAAAATTCTTATCCACTCCCTTGGGTAATTTCTGTTTAAAGCTCTGGGTGAAAGATATGACAGACTGGATTGCACGTTATAAGGACAAGCTCAGCAAGGAAAAGAATCTCTTCTGCATCTATTCATGCCCGACTTCCCATATATTTTTTGACATTCCAAGAAAGAAACCTCAAAATAATTTTCAACTCACCTTTGTCCTTTCTGATATCTTCGATACAACCTTAGAACATATCACAGATTTGTTCTTCCAAATTATCCGTAAATATATTGAATGGAATGGGCTGTAAAAAAATCCCCATGGGATGCATCCAATATAAAACCTTTATGTGGGCTGAGACCTGTCTAACTCATTCACTGCTGAATCTCCAGAGCCTAGGACAGTGCCTGACGTAGTAAGTACTCAGTAAATAGTGAATGAATCAAACATGAAGGAATGGATGGAAATCTGGGTGGATAGAAACTTGATGTTTTTGAGATCTTCTGATCACTTTTTAGATAGAATCTTCTAGGCAGTAAATTAACCTCCTAAATGTATAGCAATTGGAACATAATATTTTGTATTTTTCTTGAGGATGTCATGCAGGCCCTGGAGATTACCTCATTGACTAAAAACTAACTATGTGACTTTGGACCGAGGACTTGAGTTTTTTACAGCTGATCTCTCATTAATCAGATAGTAACGACACCTGTCTCACAGGCCTGTCGGGAGATGATACACATAAAGCACTGGGCCTGGTTCACAGGAAACATTTTGTAAATGTGAGGTATCACTTTTACTATTGCATGTTTCTTTCACATGTGAGATTAATGCCTGACTGTGTAGATGTAAACACTATCGGAATTACTCTCTCAATTTTTGCGGGTACATGTATAATCACTTCTCTGCTAGCCACAAAATCATTTCATCCAAGCCAGCAGCTTGAACTTTGTAATGCAACTAGAACGTAAAAATGTCAGTGCACATTAGCATTTCAAGTTGTAAATAACCAGACCAGTCACAGTATAGTAAAAGAAGGACTTTAGGTTTCTTTGGTGAAACAAAAGCAGGTATAAAAAGTTACAAAGGTTTTAGATTTTCATTCACAAAAAAAAAAAAAAAACAACAGTCATTCACATTTTACACTATACACGTTATAATATAAATACAGGAACGTATTATGTGCATTGTAATGAAGGAGAAAAATTAAAACCTAAGAGGTCAACACAGTGTTGTTCTGTGCTCTGGAACACTCAGAGGTGGATTATACTTAGTGCAGCAACCAAGGGAACTTGCTCAAAGACTCTGAGGATGATGGGAGCTACTGTTGTTCCTTCCAAGCCAAAGGAGGTTTCATGAAAACGAATCCGTGTTGGGTCTGCTCTTTTTGCATTTTATTTGTTGTCTACTCTTCTCAAGGTTGTTCTAACTAAAATTAGGGAAAGACTCCCAAATGCCTTCTTTCCATTACGGGGTTTTCCTTAAACGTTAAGTGGATAATGATTGGAATTTATCTTCAGCAGTCACTTTATTCAAATAAAGGGGAGAAAACACAGTAGGAAGAGATAGGGAGAAATGTCAACATGTACACTCCACCTAACAGGAAGAAATACCCACACTCCATCTGTAGCTTCTTGCTTAGAATGGGCAAACACCATTTGCCGAGAGCTATACATTTTCCACTCTTCTCATAATAAACACTGGATGCATTCTATCCATCACATTATTTAATCAGGGACAAAATACCTAGATTATGTGGTCCCAAACGGTGTGGGGGAAGCATAAAGGCTAACACTGAAAAATAACTAGCATACTAGGTCAATTTGCAGGTTTGGGGGAAAATAACATCCAATAAATTAAATCAGTATGGCTTACTTCATTTATTTATGTATGCTTCACAGCTGCAGCATTCATACATGAACATTCAAAACTTTATAAAAGATTAAAATGGTTATATATACAAAATTTCTTTCTTTGAATGTGTGTGGTTGTTTTAACAATCCCCCACCCTCCAGAACCCTTAGGTCTGTATCCATTTGAAATGTGTTGATCTGTGATCTTGCAAGTTAGTGTTATGAAAGCCATTAAAAAGGAGACCTGGTTGAGTTAATAATTAGCACTTTGACCCCTAAAAAAATGCTCCTGGTCCTAGAAAAGTCCTCCATTCAGGCCTTTCTCGTAAGTGAAGAAAAAGGAATGCAGCAAAGAAGAGTTCCACGGTGCAGTCCTTAGTTCTGTGGGGATCCTGTCAGCCGGGCTTCAGGGTCACACGGAAGCAAACTGCACTTACGGCTGACATGGCGCAGTGACCTACAAGACCTTGTGTTTGTTAGTTGTCTAGGAAAAGCCGTCCTCAGACTTGCTGACAAAGGGCAAGTGAAACCATTTCCAGCCTAAACAAACTACAAAAAGCAGCCGAACCAATGATTAAAGACCTCTGAGGCTCCATAATCATCATTAAATATGCCCAAACTCTGTGTGACTTTTTATTTTATATACAGGATTAAAATCAACATTAAATCATCTTATTTACATTGCCATTGGTGCTGAAGTGGAGCTTTTTAAATAGTACAGTAGGCTGGTATACGTTAGAAAATGGTCTGCACTGGAGGCAAATAGAAAACTAAAGAAATTAGATAGGCTGGAAACAGTTACTTTCTGCCCTCATTTTCTTTCATTTTGTTAGCTTTCTTTTTGAATGCCAATACTTTCATCCGAAACGTTTTGGGAGCACAGCAACCCCAAATGACTGGACGGTGGTCCAAAAATCCAAACCAACTGATAGTACTTCTCGAGGTGATAGGAAAGGCACAGGAAGTTAGGACTTTGGCTGAAATGATGAACACACAGGTTCGCCACGTTAGGGGTCAGCGCCTGGACTCCTGCCACCTCCGGCTCCAACGGTGATCATGTTTTGTTGTATTTACTGAATTGTCCTTTGCTGATGAGGAATTTTTAAAGTATTTCTTAGAGTAAGTCCTTTGGTATGCAGACGCTACATGGAAGGAAAGAAAGAAAGAAAGAAAACACAACAATATTACTTGCTCCATACCCTAAACTACCAATACCGTAGCCATAAAATGAGCGTGTCTAGTAGTTGTCATAGCACGGTTGTCCATTCTTTCTAAAGGACCACTTACGGTTCAGGCAGGTAATTTTAGGCATAGCCCATCTTCCATTTCCGAGGCAACGGATAGTTGGAAGGTGGCGTTGAATGAAACCATCTTTGCAGTGATATCTAATCAGAGAGTTGATTTCATAACGAGGTTTCATCTTTCCAAAGGTCTTGGCGTTTTCTACAACAGGGGGCTGGCCGCAGGCAACTAAAGAAAAGTAAACTGGGTTATTGCCAAGTAATCTAAATATTTCTATTAGTATGAATCTTTTTTTTTTTTTCTCTTTCCCTTTTTCTGCTACCCAACCAAGCACCCTCATCAAAGGCAATCATTTAGAATTAAAGAATTGAAATTCTTCAAGAGAAATACTAAATACTGAGGCTCTGGGCCTAGTTTAAATCTCAGATTATATCACCTTCAGCTGTGTTTTATTAAAAACCATTGGGCTAAATGATCATATATTCATCTATCCATCTGGAAGGGTCACTTTTCTGAAAAATTCCAAATTAAAAAGCACCTGTCTCATGCCAACATGTGGCTTGTCGGTATTGTCTCCATCAGCATCCTAAAGTTTGTATTTATTACCCACCTTCAATTGGAACAATATGGATTTGTGACAATTAACTATCACAGTCACCTCCCTGAAAAAACTTACAATCTATAATAACATCGTAGTTTTAAAATATGGATAAAATATGGACAAAATATGGATTCCTAAGTATCAAGAAAATATCTCTGGTTCCCTTTATGTTTATTTTCTCTGTCTGTCTTCTGCCTGGAAACAGGGGGAAAGTCAGGACATAGCATCCATGCCTCAGTTTTGTAATTAACTTATAAATTTCAACTCTTCAGAAGGGCTAATAAAGGTAAATCTTGGAATATATAACCATCATTTTAAATTTACAATGAAAAATTCTGAATATCAACAAACCTAGCAATGTAGAAATAACAAAAAAGAAATAGCAGTAAAAGAAACCTAGCAATTTTGAAATTCAAAAAGCTGGGAAAATTGATTCAACTGAGTGTGTATTAACTTACAGTTGTATTCAACATTAGTGTGTTGTTTAAAATGATATACTTCAATAATTAACTTTTATTAAGTGATTGTGTTTTGCTATATGTCTCTAATAAAAACATAACTTCAAAATAATTTCCCTAAATGGCACTTCCTTTCCATAGTTTACTTTGAGAATTCTGATATCACAAAGTCCATGTCATATGCTCTCATGAAATAATGCAAATCTTTAACGGGAGAATGATAACCAGAAACCTTGGTACCAAGATGTCTGGATGTCAGCATCCTAATATCAAAAGTTTACAAATTTTAATTTATTTACATATTCAGAAGGCTGTTTACAACCATATTCTTTTGCAATAACAAATGCGGTTTCACTTAAATATTTTGTTCCTCTAATTTATTTCTGCCTGACAAAATAGCTTGGAACATATTGACCTCATGACAAAGTTATCTTTAAAGAAACACAATCCAAGCATATCTTTTTATTCACATAAGGGATTGTCACTCAGACATAACCTAAAAATACATTATGAAGTCACACTATCTATAACTAAGAAATTAGAAATATTTATTCACGTAAATATTTGATCTTCACAAATTCCTGTAAGATAAACTGAAATCTCTATTAAAAAATGTCATTTTCAATTAGTAAACTACACTATGTATATGGATCAACAATAACTCCAATCTGGAATATCTATAGTCTATACTGGTCTAGATACTAGCAAGTATCAGATAGAATGAAACCAAAGAGATACAGAAGGTTAAAACTATCAGTTAGATAATTCATTTATACTTGAGTCTGTGCTATGTCAATAAATTAAAAGTTATCATTATCAGTGTATAGATTTCTTCCAAAACTATATATGAAGACTTAAAATAAAGTTAAAATAATTCAATGAGTGTAGTATTGGAAAGGGCAGGCAAATAGACCAGAAATAGATCCACACATACATGCTCGATATTTGACAGAAGCAACACGGCAGAAGAGTGGGGGAAAGGTAGTTTTTTCACTTGGACAACTGGGTATTATTATGGATAAAAATGTACTTGGTTCCCTACCTCAGAGAATACATGGGAAATCAATTCTAGATGGTTTACATATAAAAATAAAAAAGGCAAAAACTATAAAACATTTAGAAAATAATATAGAATATCTTTCTGACTTTAGGGTAGGTATAAATTTCTTAAGACACAAAAGGGTTTGAACTCTAAAGGAAAATGCAACAAAATAGAGAATTCTGTTCATCCATAAATACCATAGGGTAAAAGTAAAAACAATGTACAAACTGGGAGAAGATAATATGCAACATATATAATTGTCAAAGGATTACTAACCAGGATATAAAAAGGATGCCAATAAATCATCATATAAAGGAAAAGCAATCAATTTTTAAAAATAAGGAATAGACATGAACAGAAACTTTACAAAAGAGCTATAAATGAATGACATGTAAGTATATGAAATGATATTCAGGGAAAGCTATCCAAGAAAATGCAGATTAAATCACAAGAGATAATATTTTATACCCACTAGATTGGCAAAAATCTCAAAGTCCAATAATATCAAATGTTAGAGAAGATGTAGAGTAACAGGACCTCTTACATATTGCTGGTGGGAGTGCAAATTGGTACAACTACTTTGGAAAACAATCTGGCATTTTCTAGTAAATTTGATGGTACATATATCCTATGACTCAGCAATATCACTCCTGGAAAAATACCCTATGGAAGCTCACATAGGCCTGCTAGGAACAAGTTCAAGAATGTTGATAGAAACAGTGTTTATAATAGCAAAAACACTCAAAATAACCCAAATGTCTACTGACAGGAGAATTGGTAAATAAAATATTATATAGTTATACATAAAATAAGCAGCAAAATGAAGAAATACAGCTAAATGTGTCAACATGGATAAATCTCACAAACGATGCTGAAAAAAGCAAGTCACAAAATACATACAGGATGATTCTACTTGAAGTTCAAAAATGTGCAAAATGAAACAATTTGTTGTTTACAAATACAAGCATGTGTGATAATACTAAAGAGAAAAGTGAGGGAATTAAGTCATTATCTATGGTTGGAATTGGAAAGTAAACAGATGGGATTTTAAGGGACCTGCAGGATGCTCCAAAGATGTGTGGACAGCATGCACCGTGTTCTTTAAAAAAAAATAAATAAATACATATGCTTTGAGAGTGACGTTACCAAGAACAACTAGCATCTGTTCAAGAACAAGACACCACTGAGAGATTCCTAGTACAGGGAGGTGAGGTTGAAGCATACCCCTGCACCACAGAAACCAAGACAGACTACATTAGTGGATAAGAGAAGGGGTTAAATGTTGACCACTTTGCTCCTCCCCCAGGACTGTGCAGCACCACATGCAGAGGTCTTTCCTGAGCCGCACGTTCCCACAGTTGAAAAAAAGAACCCCCGGCAGACAACCAGCCTCCCCCCAGCATTGTGGGATGCTTTGTGGGAGCCCTACTCTGCTCTTGCACCACAGGGCTTACAGGGGGATATTTAGGGTCCAGCCATTGGGAATCTGAGTGTGACTGTGAAGGGGGGAGGGCCCTGCAACAAGCAGCACTTGAACCTTGGCAGACCAAATTCATACGTGCAGTGCCGAAGTAGTAGCCCCGGGCAGCAGCTTTGCTGACCTGCAGAGCCCAGGCAGAAGCACACTGTGACCACGGACCTTGGCGGGGGACAGCTCTGCCTCATTCAGATCCTCAGATAAGGACTTTTGCCAGCCCTAGAGCCTGGTTTGCCCACATCCAGGCAAGGTGCTGGGTCACAGCCCCACCTGCTGTAGAGAGTGTCTTCCAGCCCCTCTGACCAGTAGTGCTGATGACAACTCCCAACAACTCAGTTTAAAAATGGGCAAAAGGCCTGAAGAGACATTTCTCCAAAGATCTATGAAAGGCCAAGAGGTAGGTGAAAAGATACTCAACATCACTAGTCATGAGGGAAATGCAAATTAAAATCATAATGACGTATCACCTCACACCTGTTAGAATGGCTATCATCAAAAAGACTAAAGATAACAGATGCTGGAGAGGATGTGGAGAAAAGGGAACCCTTGTGAGACTGTGAATTGGTACAGATACTAGGAAAGTAGGGAGTAGGTTTGGGGGATCCTCAAAAAATTAAAATAGAACTGCCATATATCCAGTAATTCTGCTTCTGGGAACATATCCAAAGGTAACAAAAACACTAACGCTAAAAGGTATCTGCACTCCCATGTTCACTGCAGCATTATTTACAATAGCCAAGACATGGAAACAACCTAAGTGTCCACCAAGGGATGAGTGGATAAAGCGGTGGTATATATACATACATGTACAATGGAATATTATTCAGCCATAAAGAATGAGGAAATCCTACTATTTAGGACAACGTGAATGGACCTTGAGGGCATTATGCTAAGTGAAGTATGTCAGACAGAGAAAGACAAATACTGTATGATCTCCCTTACATGTGGAATCTAAAGCAAATCTAAAATCTAAATCTAAATATGTGGAATCTAAAACAAACAAACAAAAAAACAGGAAGAGGAGAAAAAAAAAGAAAGAAACCGAACAGACTCAGAAAAGGAGATCAGACATGTGGTTACCAGGGTTGGGGGTAGGAGGTGGAGGAATCGGAGGAAAGTGGTGAAGGTACACACTTCCAGTTGTAAGATAAGTTCTAAGGATATAATGTAACATGATGACTGTGGCCAACGCCGCCGTATGATACACAGGAAAGTTGATGAGAGTAAATCCTAAGAGTTCTCATCACAAGGGGAAAATTTTTTCCCTTTATTCTTTTCTTCTTTCTTTTCTTTTTATTTTATCTATGTGAGAAGATGGATCTTAGCCGAACTGTGGTAATCATTTCACAATATATATAAATCAAACCATCATGTGGTATGCCTTAAACTTATACAGGGATGTCTGTCAATTATCTCTCAGTAAAACTGGAAAATATAATCCTCTTTACAAGTATTTAATTGAAAGTAGAATTACTTAGGTCTATATGTTTAAAGGTGTCTAAGATAATTTGAAAGGAGAAATGAGTCGTTTATAAAAGTCTACAGACATTTATAAAATTCCCCAGAGTACTGGTTAACAAAGAGGTAAGTCTCTATGACTCAAAGTCAGACAGGAGGATGATAAAATACAAGAATCGTTTTGTTTTGTTGTTTTGGTTTGTTTTCCCTTTAATGAGGTGGAGCCAATATTTTATAAATCTCTTTCCCCCTTGGGAAATGCAAACCATGGTGCTGTTTTTGTGAAACCTTTGTAGCTGTAGGGCTGTGGTGGTCAACCTGGGGGCAGTTCTCTTCCTCTCCCTCCCTCCCCAGGGATAGGTGGTAAAGTCTAGAGACACTGAGGGTTATTACAAATCAGAGGAGGAGGATGTGGAGTGGAGGAGAATGTTACTGGCATTCAGGGCATGGAGAGCAGAAATGCTGCCAAACCTGCAATGCACAGGACAGCCCCCACAACTAAGCATTATTTGGACCAAAAGATGAACAGTGTTGCTGTTGAGAAACCCTGCTCTAGGAAAAAGTAATAGGGTAAATAGAAGAATGCTCGGATCACAAAGGGAAAAGCATGACTCCAGGGAACATTTGGAGATCTAAGAAGACAAACATGACATTCGGATTAAGACAAACAGTTCATTAAAGACTTCTTACACTAGAAACAGGGAAAACAGCAAACACTTGATTTGCTATTTTCATGAGTCCCATGGCAGAAGTGCGAAAGTAACGCACAGGGCCGGGGAAGCTGCCCATACAGGAAGGATATTCAGAGTCAATTCCGCTTTAGGTAAGAGAATAGCAGAGAGAGTGACACGCCAACAGTTGAGTTTCACCCGAGCTCTGTGTCTCAGTGTTTTCTTTCTTCTGATAGAATTTTACTATTAGTCTTTCCTAAAACATCTACAGAGTGTGTATTTTTAGTTGATTATTTTTTATCCAAAGACAAATAAATCAAATGGATTTCATATTTTACATTTGTACTCTTCCTCAATCAAAAAGTCTGGGTAAATTTGGTAGCTAAATTTTCATGTTCTAACACCATTATCAATTGGAAGTAGGTTAAAAAAATTTTATGGCGGGTGCCTGGGTGGCTCAGTTGGTTAAGCAACTGCCTTCGGCTCAGGTCATGATCCTGGAGTCCCTGGATCGAGTCCCGCATCAGGCTCCCTGCTCGGCAGGGAGTCTGCTTCTCCCTCTGACCCTCCCCCCGCCATGTGCTCTCTCTCATTCTCTCTCTCTCAAATAAATAAATAAAATCTTTAAAAAAAAAAAAAATTTTATGGAATTCCTATTTTTTAAAGGAAGAAGTCTATACAGTGTGCCTTAGAAATGCGAACATATTGGTCAATAATAAACACTTTTAAAAATCAGCATTCATAATTTTATCTGTTTAATGTCAACTAAGCAAGACTCATTACAAAGCTTACATTTCAAATGTTATTATTTTATCATATGTTGAAGGTATTCAGCCAGAGATATAACAATGCTGTTTTGTGCTATTGTTTACACCCATGGAACTCCTAAGGGAATGATGAAAAAATTCAAATGCCTACAAAGACCAGGCACTTAGCCACAATGAGGGAAGGAGCAAAGAGCTGGAGATTGCAGTCCCCACTGAAGGAGGGTGGTGGTTTTGAACACTCATAAATTTGAACAGGGACCAAATGGTACCAGTTCTTATTTTTTTACAAAAGTAAAAAATCCAGATTATTTTATAATATATCCCAATTTTTAAATGTTGACAACTAATTTTTCTAAATGTTCTCCTCATTAGAATAAGCAGGTGGATAGGCTCTTGGGCTGGCACTTTGTTTTTCTTAAAGATACTGCCAGGTAGTTGTTTTGTTTTGTTTTGTTTTGTTTTAATATAAATGCTACACTGTTATCTCAGCATCTGACATCTAAGGTAAAGACATTACTGAAAACAAACTGAAATATTCCAGAGGCAGCAAGAGTCCGTACATGACATGCAGTTCGTGTCTTGAAGTAATGAAGTTTATTCTTCCTGAATTCACTTGATAACTGAAATGCAGATTAAGTACATTATTAATTAATCATTACCTGTTCCTTTCTTGCAGGTATAGGTGAGATGATAATTGCAGGGAACATCATTCCATTGGCCGTTCTCATGCCAAATGATTACAACACAATCTTCTCCAGCAGAAAAGAAGCTGTCTGGCTGGTTGGGCCTCCAGTTCTCATATTGCTGTGAAAATAGAAGAAGAACAGAACTAAATACTTGATAGTTAAAAAGTAGCAAATGATAAGAGTGACGGAGCCATGACATCACAATGGAATGAGAACAACTAGACTTTTGAACCATCTAACTGAAATTATTTTAATGGTAAAGAAAAAGACTTTTACACTCTGAGTGGAAAATATATGTATCTCAAAATCTCTCTTCAACAAATATGTATTTTTTATCCTTTGGCAGTGAGATCTGTCTGAGAAATTTTGTTCTAGTTATACTAGATTTCTAAATATATAATCAATGCTCAATTTAAGAAATTTAATCATGTTATTATTATTAAATGTAACAATATTAAGGGAAGTGGAAATAGAGAAAAAAAATCCATAATCTAGTCACTTGGTCATGTTTTCTTCCAGGCCTTATGTGCAGGTATAATTTTATGTAGTTGTGATTATAGGGCAATAGGATTTTTATTCTTCCTTGTACATCTTTATCTATAGGTACTATAAAGTGGTATATCTATAGGTACTATAAAGTACCTTTTCTTGCCTTATTTAATGTGATTGTCTTTATCTAAGTTCATTTATTTGGTTAAAAGAATTGAGATTTTTGCTATATTTATTTTTTATAGTTATCCAATATACATATACCCATTATTTCATATTCAACCTTCCTGAGTAATTCTGTTTTAGATGTGATTCCTATGTGCACCATACAGTTAAGTTTTGCTTTACAATCTAAACTGGAAGTTGTTCTCTCTTAATAGGAATATTTATCACATTTAAGCATATTGATATAAAAGATAAGCTTTTAAAAACATCTTACTATGGGGTGCTGGGTGGCTCAGTCAGTTGAGCATCTAACCCTTGGTTTCAGCTCAGGTCATGATCTCATGGGCTCCAAGCTCAGTGGGGTTTCTGCTTGAGAGTCTCTCCCTCTGCCCCTACCCCAACTCACACATGGGTGTGTGTGTGTGTGTGTGTGTGTGTGTGTGCTCTCTCTCAAATAAATAAATCTTTAAAATATTTATATATATCTTACTATAAATATATATTTGCTTTTCTTTGTGTAATGTATGTTCAGATACTGTATTGAATTTTACTGATTTGATGTTTTTCCACTGGTTATCTTTATATCTATATCTTTAGATGATACCTTTTTTTTAAAAGATTTTATTCATTTATTTGAGAGAGAGAGAGCACAAGCAGGGGGAGCAGCAGGCAGAGGGAGAAGCAGGCTCCCCGCTGAGCAGGGAGCCCGATGCAGGACTCAATCCCAGGACCCTGGGATCATGACCTGAGCCAAAGGCAGATGCTTAACCGACTGAGCCACCCAGGCATCCCTAGATGGTATCTTTTGATTCCCCAGTCTGAGCAATGATATATAACCAGAAATATATTTTGCCTTCTATCAAAGTAACAGCTGTCATTTGTTTCGCACCTATAATGGATGAAGCCCTCTTCTAGGTTCTTGGTACGCATTATCTCTTAAAAGTATCTAGCAGGATTAAGAGTAACTTGGACCTCTGAGATATTAAGCACCCAAGATTCTTGGGTTTACTTTCAATTTCTATTACCTTAAAATGCTGCCCCCATAACCAATAATTATATGAAAAACACAGGCCCTGCCTATTCAAAAATAATAAACTTTGGACTATAAATCAGAGAGTGACCTCCTAGTCTTGGGTATCCTTGTAACTAGAATGTGATATGGGACAAGTCTGTTCAGTGTCTTTCTGGCTCAACTTGAGAATCACTTTGCCAATCTGCTTTGCCTACTGTCACGTTGTACATCACATCTAACGCTGACAACACTGGTAGAGACAAACTGCCTTCACTTAGTAGAAGGACAGATTCAGATTTATGTGATGATGGCTAATATGCCTATCTTTCCTGGGCCTACAGATCTATAAGTCTTCCCTTGAATTATATTTAAAATAAGTCTGTGGCTTGAAACAATGAATTACAATATTTTATTTGGGAAAGATAAAGTCAGAGAAGAAAGAACTGTATGTAAGAGTAAGGCAATTGTTTCCAATTCAGGACATGCCAAAAAAACCAAAAAAAAAAAAAAAAAAAAAGGCACCATGGCTACTTTTACGTCTTTTAAAAACATATAATAAATAGATGAGAGAATATCTGTATTTTTTTTCTCAGAAAAACAAATAGCTTTTAAAACTTTTAAGTATGATAAAAACCTTGATCTTTGTTAAAATAATTTGTGAGAAGATCTAAAGTTTGAAAGCCTCCAGATTAAGAGACCTTCTACTTTTCCTTCAATCTCTTTGCCTAGCTTTGCTTTAAAATCCTCCTCAATCATGCCAAAATTAAGATAGGAGATAAGAGATTCCTGTTCTGTAAAAAAGAGTCTTTGGAAAGTAATAAAATTGCAAAGAACCAAGGTAAGCTTAATAAAGGTACTGTGGTGTTTTGTTTTTTTCTGGTGGAAATCCAGAAATTATATGGACTGAAATCCAATTCTAGTAGCCTGAATGGTACCACTGAGTTACTGTCCAGATGGTCTTGGAAAGGTTGCTCACAGGACCATACTCACCAAAGCGTCTTTGACTGGCAGGTCTCCCTGCAACGAGGAACGACATTTGCTCTAAAATGGGTTTCTAATTATTTCTCTATTTTCCTTCTCTTTGCTAACTGACCTCCCTTATCATCTCTCACCTTTCACCCATGAAACCTTTTTTTTGTTTTGTTTTTTGCTACTCTTTTTAAATAGATAAAAGGAACTGGGACAAGAAAGCAGAGATATAAGTCACATTCAGTCTGTTGCTGATGTATATAACTAAGTGGCCTTTAACAGACAAATTAAAGCAGGATCAAAATAAAATTCTTAAACTAAATGAAATTAAATTAACAAACAAAGGAATAGGAATGCCTTGAAACTAACAAAGATCTGTATTTAATTCTATTTAATGGCCAAAGGTTCCGAGTTCTTCAAATACTTATGGATTTTGGAGCTCAGTAATTTCTAGCTTACTTTCTAACTAACCTCTTTCAGGAAACGAGTTAAAGTCCTCAAAGGTGGAAAATTTTACAACATCTCAATAGAATGTTGTAATGCTCCCTGCCTCTTTGTCCCTGC
This sequence comes from Phoca vitulina, assembly GCF_004348235.1. Classification (NCBI taxonomy): domain Eukaryota; kingdom Metazoa; phylum Chordata; class Mammalia; order Carnivora; family Phocidae; genus Phoca; species Phoca vitulina. The sequence goes on from NW_022589709.1 coordinate 45,346,569, forward strand.
CTACACTGCTCATGTCTCTTCCTTGCTTTATTTGTCTTCATAACAATTATTAACTTCTCATGTCCCATATAATTTATGTATTGTATTTTCTCCTCCTTAGTAGAATGTAAGCTCATTGAAGACACAAATTTAGGGTTCTTTTGTTTACTAGTGTATCCTCAGTGCTAGGAATTATGCCTGGCACACACTGGTACTGATATTTAGGAATAATGAACAACAGCATGTGTTGCATTCTTCCTCATCCATATCTACTAATTGAAGATGTTGCTTGCTGCTACCAAATGCTAGGCGAGACAAGCAGCACCATTCTGGAAAACAGTTGGTAATACATATCAAGAGCCTCAAAAAGTTCCAACCCTTAGACCCCATAATTCCACTTCTAAAATTCTATCCTAAAAAGTAATCAGAAATGTGAACAATAGTTTATCTAAAATATTATTTATACTAGCAGTAAATGGGTAAAAATCTATAGAGTGAATATATATTCAATAAATTATGGCATGGGTATGGTCAGACAAGTGGTATATTATATAACCATTAAATATCTTGTCTGTGAAAAATATATAAGGAGATGGAAAATATTAAAAGACATGTTAAGTTAAAATTAAAAAGCAAAATACTAAAAATACGCAATGATCCAAATTTTACACATACTCTCAGATACAGCTGTGTGTGTGGTATGTGTGCACACCCATGTGCATGTCTGTGAAAGACCAAAAGGAAATGCAGTAAAATGTGACAAAGTTTATATCTGAGTTATATGAGACAGAGATAATATTTTATTCTATATACTTATGTGTTTTCCACTTCCCTAGAGTGAGCATGAATTATTTTTCAAATCGGTAAAAATGAACATTGTAAAATGATCTATGCAGCAATCAGAAAGAACTTATAAAATTCTTAGCTAACCCTTTTCTAATCTAACCTCAACAAATACCATTTCAAGTTACCAGTTACTTGACTGCCATGGGTTCTGCAGCTGACATTTCCTCCTGATCTGAACAATGACCGTCTCATTTTCACACTGAAATGAGATTCAGATTCCATGCCACTGAAGTGATTCTCAGGGCTTAAGCTGCCCAGACTCAGACCTCTGGTAAAAGATTTAATTGTTTTTGGTGGGAATTACATTTGGCTTGCAACAGTAATTTCAAACCTGTGTTCTGTGTTGTTGCCTGGGCAGAACTGTGGGTTAATGGTGCAGGACCAAACTTTGGGTCTGTGGTTTTTACAGGAATGTCTGATACCCACAGGCATGTCACACTATTACCTCATATCTGATAGCTCCATTGTGCAGATTTATTTTGGCTAGGATGCTTTGATTTTGCTCCATGTTATTGCTTAACTAACTTAGCAAAGGAAACTTCACTTTTCTGAATAACTTTCTTTGTTTCCCCCTAAATTCTTTACAGCTTTATTTTTAATATCACTTGCAGAGGAAAGGGTATAAAAAATAAATCGTTGACTTCAGGTTTAATAATGTATTTTTTTTTTCACTAAAATTAAATGTTAGAAAAAGATCTCTGCTCAGGAAATCAATTCTGCGTTATAAGAATGTAATAGAGCCTCTCTCACATAGGAAGTGTCTTATACATACAGAAACGTAGGTTCTTGGAATGAGCAGAGAAAAATGCCCCCACTTCCATCTTGATATTTTTCTCTTCATTTGGAATTGTAAGAAAACACCCTGGGTGATCTACCCTAGATCAACCCTCTTCTAGGGCTGGATGGGCAAACTAAGAATTATTCCAAAAAAGCCAGCATGGTTTGCAGAGAATTCATTTTAACACCATCAACAAAAACAAATGCTGATTAGACCTCTGCACGTTTTTCTGTGTCTCAGAGACTCATGTGACCCCAACCCAAACCCCAAACTCTCATTGCCTCCCCCAGAAAGCAGAATTAGACGAAGACTATGTCTGAAAAGAGAACTCTAAATTACTTTGCATTTTCATTCTCCACTGATGGCAAAGACAATTATGACATAAAACTCAAGTAGTTGATGTAGAAGAAGCCAACTCAAGATAGAAAATTTTCTACATGTTCTATAACAAACTTGTACTTTATTAAGAGATAATTATTTTATATCAGTATGAAATTGCTTAATGTTGTACATTATGTGACAAAGTTACTCTTAGAGTTTCAGTTAAATGACTATTCTCTGTATCTGTAGAAAACAAAAGTGCCAAAAAAGACAACCATTTCAATTAAATTGGATTTAGTAACTTTCGGTTTTTGTTTTCTCTTTCTTTTTCCCCCCAAATGGGTTCAAACAAGTCAACTGCCAAAAGCATAAAATGATTCAAAAAACCCTGGCCAAAATACAGCAGCGAAGCATGGTTTTCTCACATGAAAACTGTCTCCACAAACCAGAGAACTCATTTTGAACCAGTCCTAATCTCAAAAGGAAAAACTCAGAAAAGACTGAAGTTATTCATCAAAATCAATCAAACTTTATATATGCTTAGCTTACTTTGTTCCAAATAACCTGTATGTTATTGTCGAAAATTTGTTGCTGTCTCACATTAACATAAAGGTGAAGAATTAACCTGCAGGTTCTCTGGGGCACACAAGACTTCCCTGCCTGCCAAAGTTCTTCACTCTCAGTGAGTGACCTCAATTCCACACACCTACAAGGGACCTGACTCATTTTTCTCAAGCAGCATGGCTGAAGAGCTATTCTCTCCTCCCAGCTCTTTGCAAGTGTCCAACTTGATTCCATAAACGTACTAAGGAGGGTAAAGTATGTGTGTGTGTGTGTTTGCAGGTAGAGGTGGGGGTCTCTTCTTTTGAAAGTTATTAGCAATCTACTAAAGTTAGACAGGGTTGACATCCTTTCAGGCTCAATCTCTGGTTATATAGCATCTAGGAGTCCCAACTATCATTCAGAGATACCAGACGATCTTTTTATCTTTAAAATACACACCACATGGCCATGATCAATGGCCCTAAAATCTCAGCAGATAACTGGTATCACAAGCATGAACAAAATAAATTGATGATAAAAATGTAATGTGGCTAATTGACCTTTTCCTTATGCAGAGATGGATAACTGCCTTTTTTTCTGAGGTTGAAAAAAATTATTTCAGAAATATAGAAGATTTAGAAATAAACCAGGTGCTTTGCTTTGCTTTAAAAAAGGAGTTTCTTGGGTTCAGCTTTGAGCATGGCTCTCAGTTAAAGAAAAGAAACAAGATATCCAGCATTAATCAGTTACTGCTGTGACAGTCACAACCCAGCTGGTCCTTTACTTGATACATATATAAGCAAATCCATTTATGAGGAAAAATGTGAACAGCTAGGTAGTGAAAAGGAAAGACTGGAGCAAGGAAGGTTCCTGAAATACAGAATGACTTAGTCTCATCCCTCCATGCAACATTCCAAATAGTATGTTTTTCTGTATCAAGTTTTTTTAAAAAACGTCTTTCCAAGAGAATGTCAATTCAGAAATCAAAACTTAGAAGGTACAAGGTCATGTTTCAACCTCTAGTGGAGAAAGAATCCCCAAAACCCTAAACTCTTGTTTTGTTTTTTTTATTTTTTTTATTTCTTTTTTTTAAAGATTTTATTTATTTATTTGACAGAGAGAGACACAGCGAGAGAGGGAACACAAGCAGGGGGAGTGGGGGAGGGAGAAGCAGGCTTCCCGCGGAGCAGGGAGCCTGATGCGGGGCTTGATCCCAGGACCCTGGGATCATGACCTGAGCCGAAGGCAGACGCTTAACGACTGAGCCACCCAGGCGCCCCACCCTAAACTCTTGTTTTTAAATCCCTTTTATCAGCATCTTAAAACAAAGAATTTTTCAAAGCAATTGGTCCTATCAAAACTTCATTGATAATTAACTCTTCTCCATAATATTTGACCCATTTCAAATTCTTTTCATTGAGTTTTTATGATTTCTTAACTTGGTCAAATAATTACAAAGAATAATCACTGGCACTAACTAGTTCTAAAAAAGCAGATACTCTTTAGAATCTCTTGATTTCTCTTCCTCCTTACTGAAAAGAAAACAGAATTTTCACAGACACTAGATCAAACTGAAGTTCATCTTTTTGTGACACACAAAGGTGAGATTTATCACTATCACTCACATACATAGAAACACAGACACACACACACACATACACACACACACACACACACACACACAAATACAGTACTTCTTGGCACTAGGGAAGAATTATCTAAGATGTTTAGAAATGTCCCTATTTCCACAGACCTGTGTGGCAGATAGGTTCTCACCATAAATACAACACAGATCCAAAATGGTTAAAGAGTTAGAGGAATAAACAGCAATAGACCTCTTGAGATGCTAAAATCAATCTGTCCATTAGACAGACTTGATAGCAAATGAACAATTCTTACACACTAGTCAACCACTGAGTACGGTTCGAATTTGTGCCTGAGAAAGAAGTACAAATTATTTCAGACTGTGGATCTTTAGGGTCTCTCATTATAACTGAAACTGCAAATCTTGAATCTACCGCTGCCAAGGGCCTACTCTATCTGTCTGTCTGTCTATCTATCTATCTATCAATCATCTATCATCTATTTATTTATCATCCACCTATCCACATATTTAGCTATAATTTTTTAGCTTAGATGGAGTCACTTTTTATTCTTTAAAATTCACTATAATTTAGATTATCTTAAATTGCCACTTAAAACCTCTATGTTTTAGAACTATTATGGATTTTGCCAAGTACACTTAAACAATAAATCACACACATTCCATTGATAGAAACCATTCTTGACATTTGTCCAGTGAAGCTGTCCTATGACATAATATATTATTGTACTTGTTGGGAAAACTTACTAAGTCTTCCAGCTATAATTCAGAATCTTTTTCCATGAAGAGTCTAGTCACTGCTTTCTACCCCCTCTCCTTCCCCCCAAACACTGCTAATTTAATTCACTGTAAAAAGTTTCATATGAAAACCAAAAAAGTCCTCTAGGTTCACATACCAATGAAACCGGCCAAGGAAAACTTTCCACTGTGTTCTATTACTGTGTATAAAGTGAAGATATGGAAAAGACTGGATCTAATATTTGCCTCAGTTGTTAGGACTTTACTCAGCATGTGACTCCTGTGTGTTAGCTTCACACTGCATTTGAAAAATCATCTAATTTCACATTTAACTTTCAGGTTCACAATATAATGCAAACCATACTAGAATTTTTAAACTCAAAACTACAGGAACTTAATTCACGGGGAATACTATTCTTACTAGATCTAAGAGGAGTTCTGGGTATGTGAAGTTTTGAAACACAAAATACAATATGACCACTAGGTGGTGATCTCCATCCATTATTATATTATGAATTACGAACTAAGTTACTTAACGGAATTTACAATACCCACCAAAGTCATTATTATTTACTTCATGTGGCAAGATTACAGGATTATCTGTGACATGTCCTCTCAGTTTTGTGAGGGAAAGCATGAAGAGAATACTTTGCTAGAAGATGGACCTCGGCTAAACAGGGTTTACCAATGTGATTGCATTCTTTTTTGTCACAGGTCATGGCAGCTATAATCTGAATTTCCTATCTGACTGGAAAGGTCATCTACGATAGTTTATTTTTCTCCATTTTGCCTTTTTTTTTTTTTTAAAGATTTTATTTATTTATTTGACAGAGAGATGCGCGGCTCGATGTGGGGCTCGATCCTAGGACCCTGGGATCATGACCTGAGCCGAAGGCAGATGCTTAACGGCTAAGCCACCCAGGCGCCCCGCCTTTTAAAATGATCAGATCATTTATGTTTACCTCAATGGTGAAACTGCATCAGGAACAAAGACAAATATATCTTACAACAGGGCAGATCATAAACAAACACCCACCTATGCATGCAAATTAATGTCTGCAGTGGGATTCACATGTTGTTTGTTTTTAGGCAAAAACTTATCCAGACTAATCATAAAAAGTGGCACTTGGACTAAGAGCCGATTTCTCTGTGTGCAAAGCCCTGTCATCGCCCGGGGCTGAGGGTGCCACGGCTGTGCTCTCACGGCTACAAGTAACACCCAAATGCAGGCGACGCCAAGGGGAAACAGATAGCCACCAAGTATAAAAGCAAACTCCACCAATAGAAAACGCTTTCCCAAAAGGACTGCTTCCCCATTTGAACCATATGCTGATAAGAAACCACCTTTTCACGAAATAAAGAACTCAGAATAAGCACCCTGGGTTACCCCCAGCCTTTCAGAACAGAGGTCAAACGGTTATCTGCAAGGAAGTTAGGAGGACTACTTATTACAGAAATCAAAACATTTGGTCACTTTAAAATGCCTTTGTCCCCCCTAGATGGCTGTGGTACACAATAGGCATTTGTCTCCAGTCTGTGGGGGGCATATTTCACTTTGTTTTACTTAACCCCTAGGGGCAAATGACCTGCCTTCCAGTAGAGATATACCTCTTTTGATCCTTGTACTTGCTTAAGGTTCCTCTGGCCTGGGTCCCACTTTATTTATGTTTTAAAGGAGGTTATGGTTTTGCTGTTGTCTTTCAGTGGAACACCAAAAGGAAAAGAGCAGCTTTGTTTTAACGGAGAAAGAGACATTTGTTTTAGTGTCATTGTCCTGGGCTGGCAGGCTGGAGTTGGATCCTACAAACTTGAATATGCTGAAGGGAATAAAAACTAACTTGGGGTCTCCTGATAGTTGTTAAAGTGGCAATATGCCCATTATTTTCCTGGCTGGCAAATCTCTGTGCGGGAGAGACAATCTGGCAGCTCTTGAGTCCAGCACTAATCTCACGTAATAGCGTGAGCTCACTGCCCTACAAAGCTGTAATTATCAACAGCATTTTCCAAAGGATGTGAGTTCCTCCCACTGTGAGAGCACTTGGGGGGGGGGAGGCGCGGGAGGGGGGCAGACAGAGCCCCACGGAGCCCTTTGCATTTAACCCCCACCTCAAATGGTGCCGGTGGGTTCCTTCACCCCAAGCTTGTTTTGCACAGGTCTTCAGTCAGGAAGTGCTAACAATCCACATGCAGTGGGAAACTGCCAAAACCCATTCCACATTTTTGTTTGCCTTTTCCATGAATTGCGCTAAAGCAATTAGCAATTAAATTTAAATATCTGTACGGGATTTTAGAGTTTCATAGAGCACTGCTGGAAAAGCATCTGTGAGAGGAACTACTGCATTGATAATTTTTTTAAGGATAATCTTTTCAATGATGAAAAGGTTTTCCAGTGATAGCTAAGTGTTCTTCCAGCTATCTGACGTATCACTAGCTATCTGCACTCAAGGAAAGGCAAGGCAGAGATGAGGGTTTTGTGTTCCGGAACCACTCTATGACTTGTTATATTTCACACATAGAATCACAAGAACCGGTTCTTGGTTTCCAATCAAGCTGAACTGCAACACAAGTAAAATTTTTATGAAGAGCTCAGTGGTCTTTTGCAGAACAGAAACTGAGAATTCTTCCACTCATGAGTAATGTGTTAAAGGATGAGGAAACAGCATATGTTTTCCTTGGCTTTTAGGTTAATATAATGAAGCCTGTGAGGTTTAACATAATTAATGTTGATATGCAGTGTGACTTGTTCACAGAGAAGTGGCATTTGACTTGGAGCTCAAACCACACCACAGCTGACACACATCCATCTGCAAATATTTTTCGAAAGTCTTCTAACATTTTCAGGTAGAAAAAGTAAAACTTAAGTTTTTGGTTTGGGGGTTTTGTTTTCATTGTTTTCTGCCAAATCATGGGCAATCCTTTCAAACGAGCAGAAAGCTACAAACAAGCTTGGAAAACACCGGGAATTAGTTCATACTCTTGATTCTCTTTTCAATGTCCAAGACATCTGGGAGAGGGAGGAGGATAGGAACCTTGTGTGTTTATAAAAGGGGAATAATGATACATCCCGCATAAAAAAATAATGGTTTATGGCCTGCGACTTGTTACTCCTTTTCTCTGCCCCTTTTAAGTGTCTCTTCCTGAGTTAAGGGCTATTTCTTTATGGTTTCTACCTTTTATCAAAGCTGGGTTTTCTCACAATACTTTGTGTGACAGACTGACATGTTTATTTATGAAAAAAAGTAAAGGGGCCTCCGTATTTGAAGTCAATCCACAAATCTGGCTCTTCTCATGAATCGACTCTAACCAGAAGGGTGAACTGCTGTCCTGAATTCCAGGTATGCTAGCTTGCCAGTGCTGAACCATGCTTATCCAAATAAAAAAAAAAAAAAAAGGCAAAATTCACTTATCTCCCAGAAATATTTTTCAAGTGGGATTCTTTTAAGTGCAAAAGGCTACCAGTTAGCCTTTTGTAATCCCTTTCATAACTACCAAGGGGTAAGATGAGTTGGTTAGAGCTAGAAAATAAGATATTTATGGTTCTGTGAATTAGTAACTTGTTTGAGAACTTGCTGGTTAGAGTCAGACAAGTGCAGAGGAGAGGAAGTCTTTCTGTTTCCTCCAGCAGTACGCTGGACCATGAAGGAGGCCATGACTACTTCCCGGGAAGCTGACAAGCCAGCAAGCAGCCTCTCAGGGCGAGGCGGAGTGCCGACAGAATAGAGATGGAAGAAGGAAAATGTGAAAGGGACGTAAGAAAAAATTTTTTTAAAAAATGCCTGAGAGTAAAGTCAGGGTTTTTGTTTGGTTTTGTTTGGTTTTGTTTTTGCGCCAAACAAATCAAACTCTCCAAAGGTTCCTCAACATTTTTAAAAGGGAACTGCATTGTCAGTTCCGTTCAATCCTCAACCTCTGGCCAACACTACCTAAGGTGACATTTTCCTTTGAAGTGACTGCTTCTGATCCACTGAAGCATCCAATCCCCAGTGGTGAGGGGTAAGCTTTGATGGTGCTGCAGAAACTCACTAAAGAGAAGAGAGAAGGGACCAAATTCTCCCCCTGTGAGAATTTATTCCTAAGGGTCAGAGAGAGGAGGGAGCAAGGCGGTAACAGTTTTCATCTCTGAGGTCCACAGGTTGATTTTAAACCATTCGCTGGGGAGCTCTGTTATAAAAAGTAGTGTCACAAAGGCACCTAACAGTTTCCAGTCCCTAACTGTGCTATCCATGGACACACCGTAGTCTATAGTTGAAAAGAAAGTTGTGGAAATGATTTTGCTAGGAAGCATATTGACAAGGCAAGATAAATGACTCCATAGCGTTCCCTCATGTCTGGTTCCCTGTGTGCTTGAAAGAACAGACTCAGATAGAAGGTGAATAAATGAAGCTCTGTCCAGCCTTAGGGGACCAATTCATCCTTGGTCAACCAATCTATAACAAATAAAATGATCTGATAACATTCAGGAGTAAGATTTTCTTTTGCTTGTTTTACTACATTTTGGATTTGGATAATAAGGTTTTTTTTAAGTCATTTTTCTTCAGAAAGTGCAGTGACAGAATACGTGCCTATCTTGAAAAAAAAAAATCCTCTTCCAAGTTTTGAGTAATTGTTGGTTTCCTAAAGCTTCATGGAAAATCTGTCCTGATATAACTCAAACCTGCATGGGTGGCAGAGGCTGAGAAGTTTGCTTTCCATTTTTTCTTCCCAGAGCTTATCGTAAATATATTCTTGGGACAACCATGGACAAGACTGTTGTCACTTCCAGTAGGCACATCTGTTTTCCTTTGGGTTAATAACTTTTGTAAGATGCATTATGCTTAACTATATATATATCTGTTTGGGGGGAACTTTTTTTTTTCACCATTTTTGAAATCTCACCTATCATGTTTTAAGTTTTTCATACTGGTACAACATTAAATAAAATATTTAACTTAGATGAACAAGAATTGTCACAAAAAGATTCTGCCAAAAGACCTAGTTGGTCATTTCATGATTGAAAAGCTAACACAGTAAGTTGGTCGAGCAATGTATAAATATTAATTATCATTCAAAAAAAACATTTATTAAGTATCTATTTTTGTCAACAATTCTGCTAGGTGCTGAAAAAATAGAGATGAAAGTTAATCCCTGCCTCAGAAAGCTCAGTGGCAGGAAATCAGCCCCACAAGGCAGGAAATCAGTGGTAAGATGGGAAAAGGACACAAGGGGCTTCTGGAACACAGTGGAGGAGCTCTTAGTCACACCCAAATGGGAAGGCTTCCTGGAAGAAGGAGACTCTTGGCTATGCAAGGCATTTGAACATTAATTAAATAAAATTAGGACAAGAGATGAGAACATTCTAAGCACTAGGGCAAGACTATGCAGACCTTCAGGAGTTAGATGTCATGGCTTATTCCAGGAACTGTGAGTATTTTGAGACAAGACTGATACAGCTTAGGAGGGCAGGTGTAATTGTTGGGTTGGTATGGCACACTAATAATTAGAATTTTATACTGAAGGCAAGAGGAAGGTATTGCAAGAGGAAGATATTGCAGAATTTCAAAAAGAGAGTAACAAGAGTTCATAGCAGGGGGAGAGGCAGGTCATAGGCACTGGAAAACAGATCTGGGAGAAACACTTCAGACTAGTCATTCATTTAACAATTAGGTTAAAGAAAGAACTTAAAAGTCAGCTAAAAGTATAGGAGCTAGATAAGAAATGTTTGTTTAAGTTTGCCAGCTTTAATGTGTATTTAACTTGGATGGTTTAACTTAGTGTCTTTGAAGACATTACTTGGGTGACAAGTAAAGTAATTCATTATTGAAGTTATTTGTCAGAGTTTCTAATAAAGCACTTGGGGCATTTCACTGTTAAGAGATCAATAGTCAAGTTAAAGAATAACTCATTAGTAGAAAACCAAGGGACAAATTGAAATGTGACTAGTTATTTGAAAACCAAGTGACAAAATAAAAACTGAAATGTGTTAGGAGAAAATAACCTTAATGGAAATCACAAGGGTAAGGCTAGACCCGATCTCTGCGTGCGTACACTTTTGTGAAACTTATTGGGTAAACACCCCAAATAATAATAAAAAAAGATTTCGAAGATACAACAAAAGCAAGAATTTGGCATGTTATCTACGCCATATTATAGGGGCCAATAATGTGGAATGGATCAGTCAGAATCTGAAGAACAAGGGCAATTTAGATAACTTGGCCAAATAACATTATTAATTTAGTATAAGCATATAAATTGACTTAGTCTAGCTATAAAGCATAATCAAGTAAATATGATATACTGCAAGTTTATTGGAAGCACAGTTTAATTATTTCAAGAAAAGAAATTACTGAGACTGAAAAACCCAATATAAACTAGTTTGTTTTTACTGAATTGTAAGACTGAATAACAAAAGATAATATATGGTAAATATCAAAGGTTCTTTTGGTTTTAATACTGCTCTACCTCCCAAGAAGAATAAGCTCTAATAAATCTTTCAAACAAAAAATGGGGGGCAAAGGGGAGAGGGGAGAAATCACTCTAAAACATAAACAAAGTCCTTAAAATTGCACACAGTCAAGGTAACACCATTTCCAAGTGTAAGCAGATACTGCTTTCCCCTGAAGATGCAGAGTTTACTATTACGGATTTTTTTTCAAAGTCAAGACACTTGGAGTAAACAGCGAAACAAAGAAGACTTATTTTATTCAAAGCCTGCAAACATATGGAACCTGTTAAGGGGATGGTGGCTGCAGAAAGAACTCCAAAGAGTTTAAGAGACACCTAGGCTGTCTCAGAAAGGGAGGGATAGAGGCGAGGGTGGTTACAAAAGCAGAGTGGGCCAGAGATCAGTCAAATGGGAGGGAGACAGGCTGTTGGGCAGATGGTCTTTTCTGTTCCAAAAATGTTCAAAGTTAGGGACACTCCTTAGCACACTTTTATTTTACAACAAAGAGGGAATTAAGAAGAAACCAAGGGTCTGTCAGAGTGCTTTCTGGATTTGCTTGTCATTTTTTTTTCTTTTCTTTTCTTTCTTTCTTTATTTTTTTGCTTGCATCATTTCTTTAATACACTTTACTTGTTTATGTAATTCATCCTCTGCCTTCTTCAAACTGAGGCCCTCACTTGATGCTCTCTTCATAACCTTTAGGTTTTAATGTAAAAATGTAAACTAATTTAGGGTAAGGTTCTTGTTTACATTGTACAGTTATCTACATGAGGGATGTTACCTTCCTCTGAAAATTTCCTGGGAAGATCAAGATTTGTTTTTTGCAAAGTGCAATGCTCTCTTATTTACTAAGTTGAGGACCAATCTAGACCACGGAAATGACAATGAAGTTATTTTTTTTTTTTTTTAAGATTTTATTTATTTATTCATGAGAGACAGAGAGAGAGAGAGGCAGAGGGAGAAGCAGGCTCCCAAGGAGCAGAGAGCCCGATGCGGGACTCGATCCCAGGACCCTGGGATCATGACCTGAGCCGAAGGCAGACGCTTAACCATCTGAGCCACTCAGGCGCCCGAAGTTATTTTTTTTTTACAGTATTTTTCATGGTCCATTAAAAATTAATGGACACAGACCAAAAAAAATAGTTGAGTTGGCTTGCTTTGGCTAAGTGGAATAATGACATCTGATGAGTGAAGCTCCCCTGAATGGCACCTGGCAGAAAAGAAAATTTCCCTAAGATGTTTTAGAGACCTCACACAGCTGCCAGCTACAAGCCGATATTCAGTGTCATTAACCAAGCTCATAGGTAGTATAGGGCCTTGTCCCAGACACCGTAAGAAAGAAAAAGCAAGAGAAACACTTCTCTGAAAAGCTGAACTGCTAATGACCAGAATAAACATCTAGAAACACATAAAAATGCTATGAATGAAAACAAATCAATTCTATATAATCAACGACAGATTGGAAGTTGGAGACTTGGCCTAATCAGGTCGGTGTGTAGCAAATGGCAGACTTTACCTACACTACACCTGGCCAAATGCAGCTATTCCAGGCTCAGGGCAAGAACACACAGGGACGCTCTGAGATAAGCTGTAGTCAAGGTCTGCAAGGCACAAGTAAGTACCAACCAGAACCCCACCTGACTCCTTGGCTTTCTAGCTTCTGTAATACAGGTCCCGTTGGGACCTCACAGGACCTGCACTTTTCAGTGGGCTATGTATAAGGGAAAGTGTGTGGGAGGAAGATTAACAGAGGGTCTTCAGACCCAATTTATCCCATAGGAACGAAATATTCCTTCAACAAAAGAAAACTTGATAAATGCCTATACTATATAAAACACAACAAAATTATAAGAACAGTTTTAACTATCTTTAACATACTCAGAACTAAAGGAAAAAATCCTTTAGTTTTTTGTTCACATATAAATTAAATTAATAAAATCAAAATAGTTCATCCTCAGTTAAAATTAACAGAAGAACTCATGGCCTACCAGCCACTATTACTCTGACCAAAATTAGCCCCCCTTAAATTATTATTCATTTTAGCAAAATAAAAATATACAGATGAAACAGCTGCAGATACACCATCTAGTCAGGACAATTAGAAAACAATGAGTATTGGGGCGCCTGGGTGGCTCAGCCATTAAGCGTCTGCCTTCGGCTCAGGTCATGATCCCAGGGTCCTGGGATCGAGCCCCGCATCAGGCTCCCTGCTCCGCGGGAAGCCTGCTTCTCCCTCGCCCACTCCCCCTGCTTGTGTTCCCTCTCTCGCCATGAGTCTGTCAAATAAATAAATAAAATCTTTAAAAAAAAAAAAAGAAAGAAAACAATGAGTATTGATCCAGAGGGTGTGGTTCATATATCTTACTGGGAATGTATTTTATGGACAATCTAACTTCCTTATCTTCTCTGCATCTTGCCAAAGGACCTACTTATGGACCTGAATGACAAAGAGTGCTGATTAAACATAAGGAGTGATGCCAGAGAGAGGGCAGGACAGACTTTATTTTAGGGTTGCTCGAGGCAAAATATGTAATAAGGGATATCTTTTCAAGTCTAGGAGGTGCCGGCCAGAATAAAGCACGGCTTTGGAGAATGGCTTCACCACTTAACAGCACTGGCACTGGGGCTCTGGGAAAAATCTCAACCTAACCGACGTTCCCTTTCTTTACCTATAAAATACCTCATACCTCTCTTAAAGGTTATTGTGGGGAATAAACAAATGCAAGGTGCCAATATAGCAACTGGCACAAAGATGAACTGAGCGGTACGTCCATCAGAACACAGAAGAGCTTTCTTGAGCACACAGAGTAGGACTTCGAAAAGCGGAGATTCCTTTGGCATCCATTCTAAGGATGAACTTTATATTTTGCCAAACTCATTAAATCCAGATGAGTGGCAAGTAGTGAATGAAATTTAGGCACCTAAATAAATTCACAAAAAGAGCTAAACATTACTTACAATTTTTCCTGTTATTCATCTAATTTAGAATTGAATTTACACTTATTGTCCAGCCCCATGGATCCCAACTTGTCTGAATTTTGGAATCACCTGGAGAACACATGGAAAATAGAGCCAGCCGCCAGGGGTTTTGCTTTAATGAATCTGAGTTGATGCCTAGGCACCAGTTGTTAAATTATGTTCCCCAGGTGATTCTAATGAACAGCCAGTGCCTAGAACCACTAGTGTATAGCTAACCACACTTGAACTATTTCTAAAAAATTAGACTCATATGTATTCAGAGTAGTGACTCAAAACAGGTTCAGCTGTCCTAAGGATCTTATTTCAGCCAACTCAAGTTTGGGGCCAGTATTACCATTTCACTCCTTCCTTTAAGAAGCATAAAAAGCTAAAAACTATATAATTAGCCAGCAGAGTTTGAATGGAAGAAAATCCACAAGATCATAATTCAGCAATCTTTTTTAAGATGAAAAAAATGAGCACCTTGGTTTGGATAAAAATGAGCCATGCCACAGAGATTTCCAGTGCAATTATATAAGAGGGAAAGGTAGGTTTTTTGTTTGTTTGTTTGTTTGTTTTAAGGCCTTTTCTCTTACATTTATTCTTTCCCTTTTTTTGAAGCCATAAAAAGCAAAGATAACCGTCTGAAAGACAAACCTGAGGTGTGGTTTTCCAGTTCAATGGACTCTGATACACTCTTCTTTCAAAGAGAGCCACAGTGACTGGAAACAGTCAGCATGGACTCTATTCTAACACTCATCTATCTTACTGAGTGACCCTGAGCAAGTCACTTAACTGGTCTCTGATCAAATATGCCCTCTGTAACATGCAATCAGCACACGTTACCAAGTTCCCAGAATTGGTATCATTTTTCATGAGCAACTTACCAGTGTGCTGCCATCAGTCCAACGGAAGTCATGTTCAAACATTTTGTCATTGAGTCCTATCCACTGATAATCATGGCCTACACCTAAGAAAAGGGAAACAACGCAGATATTTTTACTACCTTTCCCATATATGGATGAAATGTACCAAAGAAAATTATTTTCAGAGTGAATCATACATCCTCTTTCCTGGCTAGATTTTTGTTTAGTTGCTCATAAAAATCTCTCATAGTCTAACTATCTTTTGTTCTTCTACCCAATGTGCTCTAAACGAAAAAGCTAATTCACAAACATTGAGAAACATTAAAATATCAGACATAAGAAAATAATTTCCCTAGCAGTTTACTATAATTAAATATTTTTCCATCCTTACTCATGATAAAAACTTTCCATTTTTTTTATTAAGCTATGCCATTGGCAAAAATTCAGTGACCCAATAAAATGTGACAGATCATTCCCATGCTAGCCTCACTTTGGAAGCCACGTGTTTCTTCTTAAGGCATTTAAACAGTGACTACGTAGACCAGACAGTTCTACAAAATTGTAGATCTTCAAAAATAATTACTTTCATCATGAGATGAGTCACTGGCAAGAATACCATGCAAAAAAGTTAACTGAACCTCCATACAGATTGTAAACTAACAATCAAACTTCTAAAAGATAGCAGGCATTATGAGAACATATTTAATAGGGCATCAAACAATGCTTCATATCAAAAAACTTCTACATATTCACTACATAAAAGCTAGCTGCCCTCCTCTTTGCTATAGTTTAAGGAGTTATTCAACAGCTCTGGTAGTAAGTTTCATTAGCTTTACAGTCTCTATTTGTTCACATTCTTAATATGAAACCCACTTTCTATGGCCTAAAACCATTAGCAGCTTGGATGAGAACCAATTTTGTGCAGAGGGTAGGATTAAGGTATAATTGACAATTCAATTTTAATTAGTGGGATAAAAATAGCTAAAAGCAATTTTCTCTTTAACTCGAGACAACATATGCCCATCTTCAAAATAGAACTACAAAGGCAGCCATGAGAAGAATGAGTGGCCATTTTCGTCAGAAAATAATCAAGTAGCAACGTCACAGGACCAAAGCTATAGCATGCCATTTCACCTATTACTGCTGGTAGACTAGGAAATGCCTTCCTCTGTTAGAGCTGAGTGTTTCTCAAAGTAGGGGACTCAGGTAGAAGAGATGATTTTAAGTAGTTCAGACGAGGGATTTAATAAGTTGAACTGCAACAGAGAAAGCTACATCTGTTCAGTTAGATACAGAGAAAACTAAGAAGATGCGGACACTGAGCGAAGCTTCAGGAAACCTGCGTATATTTGGTACATACGATTCACAAACATCTGTTCTTCATGAGACAGGATGCTTGTGAGATGCGCGCCCTGCAGACGGCATTCCCGTTCAGCTGCGTCCCATGTGCGCCGATGGGCAAAGTATTTGTAGCACTGCCCTTGGAATTTGTGCCAACCGTAGTCACACGTCTCTGTGTCTGGAAGAAACAAGGCAGGGGCTTAGTAATCTCACCGACGTCATTCAATTTAGCCTCATGGATCTGAGTGTTAGTAAGAAGACCTAAGCCAATATCAGTGCAATGTCCCTGAAGTTATATATTAATAAATTTGGTCACGATGACAAAGAAAGCATGATAAAGACAGCCTGCTGACTCCTGCCAAGTGGGTGGCTGTACGTCTCTGGACTGAAGAGGCAGCACCTAACTTCAGTTTCCTTGATTAGAGCCCGTGTCAGCAGGAAAGAAAACTGGCAGAGGGGCCAGACAAAACTTAGGCTGCAATGTCTACCGACTGACTCACTCGTGAAGCAACTGGGGCTAAGTCCTTACCAACACAACTTCTCTGAAGAGAATTATTCAAGTGATAAGATAAGAATTCCGGCTAATAGGATTATGACTGCTCTATTTGAATAAGGACTTCAAAGGCTCTGTAAGTAGTTCCTTTACCACTTCCCAGAGAGATAGCTGGGTGGCCACAGGCTCTTGTCAAGTAAGATTTACAAAGAGAGGGAAAAAAAAAAAAGTCGTCATCCGTAGGCAGCTTCTGGGATATAGCTAGAACTGTGGGCCTTCTTCCCCCAAAGGAGAGGAAATATAGGTAACTCCCCGTGCAAATGCATCAGGATTTTAAGTTGTTCTTTTTTTTTAAGATTTATTTATTTATTTGAGAGAGAGAGAGAGGCAGAGACAGAGATAGCGAGAGAGAGCACGAGTGGGGAGGAGAGGGAGAAGCAGGCTCCCCGCTGAGCAGGGAGCCCGACATGGGGCTCAATCCAAGCACCCCAGGACCATGACCCGAGCTGAAGGCAGATGCCCAACCGACTGAGCCACCCAGGCGCCCCCAGGATTTTAAGTTTCTTAAGAATGAAATAACCTAAGTTCTTTAACTTCGTGCCCCACATTCCACCAAGCCATGTATACACATATATATGTGTGTGTATACATGTATATGTATATTTTCTCTTTTGTAACAAGCACGCTATAACCAGTATCCTGTTTGGATAAGAATATTTTTCAAATATATCT
Source organism: Phoca vitulina (assembly GCF_004348235.1). NCBI lineage: Eukaryota > Metazoa > Chordata > Mammalia > Carnivora > Phocidae > Phoca > Phoca vitulina. The sequence continues at coordinate 45,364,188 of NW_022589709.1, forward strand.
AAATTTTACACTGGCAGGAAGCTTCAGCTGTACCTTCTAGATTCTAGATTGCCAGTTTTTAAATATTTTCACAGGAAAGCAGTCTGGCTCCATAGTACTGCATTCTTGCTAGCGACCTTCCTCAGGCTCATCCACTCACAGTGGGGGGCTGGTTCAACGGTATGTATTCAATGATGATCAATGGAAATAATTTTGACTATCACAAAACATACCTCGCAAACACACTGAACTAGTTATACGCAAACACTAACAGAACTGCAATATTTATAAAATTTTAAGCACCAAGAAAACTTTCCAAATTACCTACGAACCACCCTCCCTTCCCCTAATCTTACTGGTTGATGAAGGAAAAAAATCCTTCTAGATGAAATACATGCTTACTGTATACGTCAGACCTGGGGGCCAAACTGATAGTCAGATCATCTCCTGCCTCTCACACCATTTGCTCCTCTTTCTATAATTGTGGGAAAGTATGCATTCTGGGAGCTTTTCATGTTTTCCTGGCTCCAGGGATTTCGACCATCATCATACAACAGATGCAGCTTATCTCGGAGAGCGGGCTTTATTTCAGTTTAGTCTATCGGGCTTCTTGTTTAGTTACAGCCAGCTGACTAACTGGTTTAAATACTGTGCACTGGAAGTTTTGAGTTTTACTAAAGTGTTTTTGGAGACCACCAAATGTCATAGGAAAAGAATCAAGGCACAGCTAGATGATTTGGGATAAAAGTAGCATTCAGCCCCCAAAGATAAAGTGCAGTTGGGTTACTTAGATGCAGTAAATTTCCTTTTGCGATGTTCCCATGGAAGGTGGGGTAGGAGGGGTGGGGAGGAAACGGATCTTCATATATGAGGGAGTTAGTTTATAAAGGAGGAGAACTGGAAAGATTTTTTAGAAAACTCTTACTGCCAAAGTCAATAATGTGATATTATACCAGCACAGCTTGCCTTAACTATGGAAATTAATATGTATTTTAAGATACAGCTTAAAATTCTAGAGGATCCCTAACTTACTGAGTTAAGACATTAGAAAAAAAAATTCTACACACTCATATCCTCTATTAACCCAATGGTTTTAGTCCAGTCTTCTTTCTTTGTGTTTTATCATTAAAACAGATTATCATTAAGTATTTTCTTCTCTTACACCAAAAAACCCAAATGATCATAAAATTTAGATGCATGACCACATCATTGCTACAATGCCTTTCTCAGTTAACAGGTGCGTATATTCCTATCGGAACACAGGTCCAAACTGGGACCATTTGTTTTTGCTTGTTTATTTATTCATCTATGCTACTGAAACCATAGACTTACGGTCCTAATGATTATGAATATATGTGCAAATACTACTTAACAAAGTGACTCTTTATTAAAAAAAGCCAAAAATCCATGTGGATTTACTTAACTGTTATTATTCATGAATTCACTAAATATGTAACACAGGACTAGGCATCAAGCAGCATCTTCTAGGATGCTATTCTGATAGGAGTTACCAGAAGCAGTCTCCTTTTCCAATCTCACCTAAAAATAGCGTGATACACATTTCATTCATTAAAAGCAACACCTTTGGGTGATATTTTTGTAAAAATCATCTGACATATGGAAATACTTCTTATGCTTTAAGACCACTATAATGCATAGGTCATATCACAAAGACCTACATTTAGTTGTGTGTGTGTGTGTGCTGGCTGCCTGTGTGTGTTGGCTGTGGTGAGAATTGTCTCCATACTGTCCTAAGAGCCCCTTCTAGATTTTATATCAGTTATCATTCTACCAAAATAGGTCCCTTATTCCAGAGTTACTGGGAGTTGGGAGGTTACCAATGCAGAGAAGAAAAGGTCAGCTGAAGAAACAACAACACAGTCATCACTGAAATTTGGAGAGAAAACTGTTTAGACAACAATGCTGCTGTTAATGAAAAAAACATTTGTTCTTAGGCAACCTGCAAAGAGGAGAAAAAAATCTTTCAGGGTCCTGGCAATAAATCACAGAAGCACAGCTGCATCGGATAAACAGACCAGGATAGCTATTTCTCAGCAAATAATGTGGATGAAAGTACACTCGCTTTAAGACAAAATAGAATGCACCTGAAAACTAAGTGGTACCCCCAAATGAGAAAAAAAGCAAACCTTGTTAATACACATGAAAATAAAATGCTTATCTGTGAGAGTTACTTTAAAAGTGGGAAGATATTGAGAAAAACCTGGGCTTTACAAGGCAGCCTAGGTTCATTTTTCCCACTCTGATTTACTAGCCGTGTGACCTTGAACACATCACTTTTCCTTTCTGAGCCTTGATTTCTGGCCCAACTTACCACATCGAAATATTGTCAACTAAACGAAATGATATACCTGGGAACATCTGGTAAACTATAAGGCATTCAACAAATAGCATCTCTTTTTATTCCCTGCCAAGAATTACGCTGAGTCACCCAGACTTCGGACCTTGTCTATTTTGCTCAAAGTTCTACCTCCCGTACCCAGGATAGCACTTGGAAGACAGTATGTGCTCAGTAAACATTTGTTGAATGAATGATTTTTTGAATTGCTCCTCGGACTTGGAACTAAGGGAAGCCAGAATCATTTTAACATATGCGATGTTTCAAGGATCTCGCCCTTTTGGTTTTCTTCAATAAATGGCATCTTCCTTACTGTTTTCCTTAAGAAGAGGATCTTGCCTGGCCAATTTTCATATTTACCTTTTAAATTCTAAACAGACTCATCCTATGCAACAGAGAGAAAAAACTAAAAATGGAGCCATCACCCATCCTTTTTGATTGGCAGTTCAATACATGCTGCTTTCAGTTGTTCTAATTGTGGTGATGTCTGGATTAACACTGTAAACCAGAATGTGGGGCCAGACCAATGTGTCTGAGTGTCTAATACATTTTCATTCTGTCTGGTGGAACAGAAGTTTGGCACTGGGCACTTTTGTCAAAGCCAAACCACTGTATGACTTGCAGTAAAGGAAAACGACATTTCAAAGCTGAGTATAGCTGAACGTGCAATCTGTTTCTGATTGATGACTAAGAAATGTTACCATTAACCACCTGAAATACATTCTCAGGTTGGCCATAAAATACAAATTACAGGGATCATGAGATTCAAGCAATCATGAACACGGGCCTTTGTTTCATTCAGAAAAAGCAGATGCTTCTGTAGTAGGAAAAGTCCCTGTTGAGCAGATTTACAATACCTTTTATGTAACGTTTACCGAGCCAAAGCTAATGTATTCTAACAACTATATCAATGCATTCTCCAGAGATGATTGACGATGAAAAATAAACCCATTGACTCCCAAGTGTTTTGGAGGAGAAAATAAAGGCAACGAGTATTGAATTCGATACTCCTTGGTACAAGCCACACAGATGGATTAAGGTCAATGCCTAATTTGTCCTCAGGAAGAATACTTATAACAACGTTCCTTTTGTCAGCTAGATGTCCTTAAATTCAACTCAGTGTGCCTGTCTACAATTCTGTTCTAGCAGCAAAACAGCAGTGATTAAGTCAACACTATTTTTCACGGGCTACGGACACATAAGGAAACCTAATATACTTAGGTAATCTGTGAATTTCCCTTGCAGGAAAAAACATGCGGTATGGCCAACATTGCTAAAAACATCCAAATAATGATGGCAAAAAGCTGTCTAGAAGTAACATTTGAAATGAAACAACCATACTGTTCATCCTACAGATGTTGCACCAGCCCTTACCTTGTTCACAAAGTGCACCAACGTAGCTCGGAAGGCAGAGGCACCTGAACGTATTAAAACCATCAACGCATGTGGCTCCATTGCGACAGGGGTTAGAGTGACATTCATCAAAATCTGAAATAAAATCATAGAAGGCCACAAAAGTACTTTCAGAAAAGGTCAAAAGATCCTATTTAGTGTAAGGTTGCCAGATAAAGAACAAAACAGCCAGTTAAATTTGAATTTTAGATTTAAAAAAATAATAATTTTTCAGTATAAATATATCCCGTGCTATATTTAGGGCTACTTACACTAAAAAATTATTCTTTTTTTTTTTTTTAACCTGAAATTGAAATTTAACTGACCTTCCTGCACTTGATTTGCTCAATCTGGCAACCCTAAGAAAATTTCAAAGTTATTCATAGGAGGGTCATTGTTTCCATTGCATTTAGATGGTCACATGAGTCCTAGAACTGGTAAAGAATTCCCTGGAACTTCCTACCCACAATCGTGGCTCATGCTCTGATTACCCCACCCGTGGAATACTGAAAATATGTAACTGGCCTGATTGCCTCTGGGCCTCTCTCTCTTTCCAACACATCATTCTGCTGACTGCCATCTCCTTTAAACACGGTCATGACAATTTACTCCTTGGCTTCCAAACCTTCAATAGATCCCAACTGCCCAGGGCAGATATCTTCCAAATGTAGTCCCTGGACAAGCAGATCAGCATCACCTCAGAATGTCAGAGATGCACATTCCCAGGCCCACCCCAGACCTACAGAGTTAGACCCTGTGGGGGGATGGGAACAACACCTGGGGTTGCAGAAGCCATGCCCATGATTTTGATGCCCACTGAAGTCAAAATCACTCTACTAGAGTAGGAAGTAAACTCGTCGGTACGCTGGATTCAGAACCTTCTCAGACCTATCGAGATCCAACCTGCTTTCAAGGATTTTCTCCCACAAACCCATAAATAGGCATACCTGGAATACTCGCAGTCACCCAAATGTATTCTGCAGTCCGGGTGTCTGTGCCTTTGTTTGCTGTGTCTGAGTCTCGCCCCACCAGCTATCAAAATCCTCCCAACTTTAAGATCTTAGTAAGTGCCACCTTTCTACCCAGACCTCCATGATCTCTGATGAAATTAATGCTTTATTCTCTCAGCAGTTTGCAATTCCACTAAAAATTTAATTTATGCTTATATTAAATAAAAAGAATATTAAAACATATGACTTATACACAATACATTAAGTTTCCAAGAGGTATATAATGTATGGGTACCTAAGGAAATGGCCTTGGTAATGATGATATTACACAACAGTGATACCAAACACTTTTATGATGCTTGCTAAGTGCCAGCCACTGTTCTAACAGCTTCACAAATAATGTATTAACTCATTACATTATTTTAAATTGACTTTAATGTAAAACAGAATGGGGGCCAAAGAGATGCTTTTATACATATATAGGTAAATATGATACTTAAGATGTAATTATTCCTTAAATGTAATCTATTGCTATTTCTATGTCCCTACTAGTTAGCACACAGATAGAGCTGACTAGCTCCATTGACTATTTTTTTAAAGACAAGCACTCTTTTAATATGAATGTTGAGGATTTTATCTCAATATTTCTGTGTAATCTAAAGCATTATCCATGGGCCTTCTTTACTCATTCGTAGGAAAAAACCTTTATGGGACCTCTAAAAGGATCACCTGGCCAGTGTATTCTCATTATCTCTTTTCTCAGAGGAAAGGTCTATCCATATTTACCCAAATCAGAACTGGGGTCTTTTAAAAAAAAAAAAAAAAAAAGGAAACCTAAATAAAAATGAGAGTGAAAGGAACTGATTTAGTAAACAGACAATGATATTAAAGAAGAGGAGGACAACCACCTCAAAACTTACTGAGGTAGAGGTGGGTTAGGCTGGCCTCTGGAGACACCCAGAGAAGGATCCTGCCCATTCCACCTCAGAGGAGCAAGTTAACTCAAAACACAAAAACTAAACTCCCTCATCTTTTAAATACAGCTTTTTAATATTTTTTTGTATTTAAATTGATTATTGATATGCAGATTTGGGGAAGGAGATTAAAATATTTCCTTACTATTTATGCAACTTTACATTTGTAAAGCCTATCTGGAAAAAATATAAAAAGACACAGTTCACCTCAGAAAGCTTCACTGAGTTTTGGGTATATTAACAAAATTCAGTAAACACCTGTCCCCATTTCCCAGACTCTACTTAAATTACTCCATGATTTTAACGTCATTTAACAAATAATTCATCTACACATGGGTTTCCCTGAAATCCTTTGAGCAATATAAATTCTGCCCCAATATATCTTCTGGAAAAGCATTACACTCTTTCAGACAAGAACATCTTACCAAGTTCACACTGGTCGCCACTGAATCCCGGCACACAGGTACATACGTAGGAAGTTTCAGTAGGATAACAGGTGCCTCCATTAAGGCACGGGTTCGTTTTGCAACGATCAGGTCCTACCATGTTCAGGAAAGTAAGAAAAACAATTAGGCTCATATCCAGGTTTTAATATATTGTAGCATAAATTGCCACTGACTGCTACCATAATATAAGCTTTACCATAGCAATTTAGATACTACGCATAAAAATTAACATTAACTTTACTCTCTGGAGTGTTTCTTGGCATTACAACTAATTGTTACAAATTGCATTCTATTCATTTCTGGGATTCAGTCATCATTATTTTTAAACAATAATTTGTACAGTATCTGGCAACTAATATATTCTACTGCAGATTTAGTCGGCATGATAATGGCAATTGATTTTAGTCAAAAATGATTACACATATGTGCACAGTGAATGGAAAATGTATTCTTTTAAACGAGGTTAGTTCATGTGAAATGGCTGGATACACAAAACATGCATTCTTTTTAGCAGTTTGGCTTGTTATCATCATTTGAATTATTATTGCCTTTTACCACTTAATGCTCAGAAACTGTTTTTCTTCGAAAGTGTGCACTGAAGTCTCTTCTGCTACATTAATATGCTTTTTCCAAAAACACGTTCCAAATGTACTCCTTTAAACTATACTTGAAGAAAAGCAACACATAAATTAAACTCTACTGTATAAAAACACACCCAAAGACAAAAATCTCACCTAAAATGAGACTCCCAATTTTTTTGAAACCCCAAATTTTTATTACAATTTTCTTATTAAAACACAAATAAAATCAACAGTCCTAGAAGATAAATGTAAAGGCCAGAGACACAAATTTCTGAGAAGAAACACTTTAAAATATGTTTCCTAAAGGCAAATACTTCTACAATACTTCAAGCACATATATTATTCTGTGGTATTGCTTGGATAATTGTATTTACATGAGTCGCTTCTATTTATTATTTGAATGCTTTTTCAGAATTGCTTATGTTTCAAAATGTTCAAAAATCCAGATAAGAGTTGAAAGTCTTACAAAATAATTGAGATAAATAGGCTATATATGGAATAAAAACCATATTTTCAAGAATCTTCAGTCCCGAAACCCTGAAGTAATTACACATGAAAAAAGATATCTACTTAAGAAACACGAACTTAAGGAATATTGGAATAAGCAGGCACTGCTCTAGAAGGTAACTGAGTCTTTCCACACAAGAAAGTCAAACTCAAACTTTCCAAGTGTTAGGTAAACTCGGGACTACAAGAAAGACTTGATAGATACTACATTCACATCTATGGGTTCAACATTATAATCAGGTTGATTCAGATGCTTACACCTACTTCTTCAAATATGACCCCAATTTTTCTAAGACCCTTTCTCCTATAGTTCTAAAAATATGCAAAATCTCCCTAGCCATTTTAGCCTTCTGCCTTTGAAAGTACACTGTTTCTCTGTCAAGGATGCCGTCCACAACACATCTACGCGCTGCCCTCGGTGCAAAACCAAAATGACACGTATGTGACAGCGCTTGATAAACTGTGATGTGCCACACAAATGTGAAGTATTGTTATTATTCCCACCACAGACTCCAGACACCATGCTGAGACTATGGGACAAGGACTTGGCAAGAAAGTGGGTCCTTCTGTGAACCTAAAGTAGTTTAGGTTAGGAGAAAAGTTTTGTTTTGACAAATTCTGTTCTTCCCTAAACAGTTTGTATTACTCTCTGAAAGCTGAACCTGCGACAGAGAAACCAGGCAATCCGACATGAGCTGCTGTTTACCGAATTCGCCTAAAGTCACAATTTGCTTTGTAATGAAGACGCAAGCTCTCATTCTAAGTAAATACTGTGGTCTGGATTACTGGTACACATTTCTCATCCATCTGTCAAACCTAACTCTCTATGACTTAACAATGATTTCTGTATTGTATTTTCACCAACCTGAGGTATTTTCAACTAAATTATAAGAGAATAAATACTGGCCAGATTACTAGGTTATCATTTACAAATTAAATATAGAGTGACAGCAAAAAAAAAATCCATCGACCACCTCTGATTAATTTTATTCATAAAATACTTCAAGTCATTTATAAAAGTTGCACTTTATGATTGATTATTTTACTCTATCTGAAGCACAACACACAGAAGCATTACTGGCACAAAAGATAACATTGAAATGATCGGGAGAATAATCCTAAGCATAGCCATGCTGTAAAACATATTCATTAAAATAAAACATATTTTCAACAACACAGCCCTTGAAGTACTGATTTTTTTTTTTCTTATCTAGGTCACTAGGTGGTAATGGCTATTTGTGGATTCCACTGACATTGTTATTTAAATAACATTACTAGAAAATACCCTGTTAAAGAAGACTTCTCACCATTATCAAGCTAGACGAAAAGGAAATATATTCTACAAAGTAAATATTCCAAGATTTCTGGCTTATAAATCATTAAATGTCAATTATTCACTTTTATACTATATTAACTGGAAACCAGGAAAGAGCAATGAAAAGACCATGACTTTGGCGTGGAGCTGATCTGGGTTCAAATCCCACCAATGCCATGGTGTGTGTGGCTACGCAACCTCCGGCAAATTACAGAACTTCTCTGAACATCCACATCCCACCCTTTTAAGTAGGGATAATAATATGGGGATGATGATAATAACAACACAGCATTTTTGTGATCATATAAGAGAGTCTGTGTGAACCAATATCAAACTCATGCTTCCTGTCCATTCAGGTAAAAAACAAAACAAAACAAAACAAAAAAACAGAAATCCTTTTTCGACAAGCAGGGCGCAAATACATACCCACTCTGGCTAGGCGCTGTGCTAGAAGCATTAGGCAGACTATCTGGAGCAAGGAAATTACATAAAAGTATGAACTGATAACTGATATTACACAAACTATAGTGAATGTTTATTAGAGTTATTTACTACTCAAAAAATTTTAAAGGCCTGACAGATTTTGATATTGCCATAATAGCACCCATCAATGAGAGATTTTTAAAAATGGGATTTTTTTTCCCCCTGTTTTTAACTAAGATGTATAACTACAGGGCATATGACAAAGCAATATTTTAGTTACGGGTAAAACCAAATTGAATTTTTACACCATTAACAATTTCACTTTTCCTATGTCGCAATCATAGGTTGTCTCTAAAACCCAGAAGAATACAAAGGATATCCATAAAGCCCAGAAATAATCTACACTCACTTTCTTTGCATCTAATTATGGACTCAGTAATGTGGTCTGTCCTGTTATTATGTGAATAATATAAAATTCTCCACTGATTTAATATCACAATAAAAACTATACGCATAGATGTGTTAGGACCAAGGGACTGTTTCCAAGTTTGGAAACAGATTTATCAATGTTGTGACCTTACCTGGTAAATAGACTGCTGTGCCTTCCACTGACTCTTCATTAATGCCAATCAGGAAACCGGTTTCATTAGAAGTTTCCAGAAGGGAAAATGACGGTGTTGCAAGCTCAGTATTTAACTCTGCAATGCTTACTGTTGCCTGATTATTGGAATCAAGAATTCTCGCCGCTACTTTCTCTTCTGATGCTGCTACTGTGTAATCCTTCCCTCTGATCAAAGCTGCTTGTGTTTCAGGGTTTATTTCCAGAGAGGAAGGAACGGTGGGCCTCTCAGAAGTCTGTGGGCTGGGCTGAGGCACGACATCTGCCTCAACTCCATAAACTGCAGAAGCAGAAGTAGAATGTGGCCACAGTGTAGCACCTTCTAACTTAATGTCACCTGCGGTTATGACCACAGTTCCAGGCTCAGTGGTTCGAATACTGCTCTTCATTGTTTCTTCAGAAAGTCGAATATTGGTTTGGGTTTGGGAATCTTGGAGAATCTCAGTTCCCTCTTCAGCAGTCAGTTCTGTGGGAGAAGTTTCCATGTGTTCTAATAACTTAGGATGACTTTCATCTTCTGAAGGTTCTAATCCAGTGTCAGGAGATAAGGATGGAGGCTCGGTTATGTGAACGAGCTCTTCAGTCGATGATGTGAAAGTCACCTCAATATCTGCAAGTTTTCCTAGAGACCTCTGAGATGTGCCAGCATCTGTACCAGGCAGAGCACTCGCTGGGGGGTCTTCTGCATGTTCAGAGGCTCCACTGCCTAAGTAGACAGTGAGCAGAGATGATGGTGTCTGAGAGGACAACTTGGCAAAAGCTGAAACTGCTGATGTTGTATCAGTGTAATCTGAGGGATTGGATCCTTCTATCATGTTAGGTGCCTCTGTTAAACTCTGAGCCATAAGGTGCATAGTACCAATACTTACGTAGGGTGTAGGATCGATCAGTGCCTCCTCGGCTCCTGATGAGAATTCTGGCTGAAACGAAGGACCTACATGTTTCTTTTCTTCATACTCATCCTGTGTCTCCAAATGGCCCAATGTTGATATTACTTCACTTTGGTCTGCAATAGCTTGACCATCAGACAAGGTACTTGATTCAAAGACGTCATCCAGGGCTTTTGCTTCAATTTTTGGTTCTTCAGTCTCCGGATTAACTGTGGCAGATGTACTAGGAAGGGGCAGGGATGTCACTGTGGGAAGCAAAATATCTAATTCTGTTTCTATGCTAGGAACAGGGAGCTCAGTTGTGAAGGTAAAGCCCATGGGATCTAAGTGGCTTCTGTCTTCAGAAGGTATCGATTCATTACGTGTTGTCTGAGTGTAGTTAGCCAGAAGAGGGTCACCAGAGCCCTCAAAGTTCTCTTCAGTTAAAGAAAGGTTAACAGCTACCTCATACTTCTCTTGCACTTGAGCGCTTTCTTCACTACTGCCATGTGATAGTACCTCTGGATCTATGTCTGTTTGCATTCCAAGGATGTCTACATATATAGGTTTAGTGTGATCAATATCTATGATAGTATTTTTATCTGATGTCAGCTCAGGTAGAATTTCAAGGATGGTACTCTCTGTAATTGTCAATATTAAATCCTTGTCCTCTTTGTCCAGATCTATAATGATGTTTTCAGTGGTTTTTCTTCTGTTAGGTTTTACAGTGGAATCCTCAAATCCTCTGAGATGGTCTTGGAAACTATCTGCAGCATCTTCTGTGGACCTCTCGTATGACACTGTATTTGACAGTGTGCTAGTTGGATCAGGGGAGCTTTCATTCTGCTCTAAATGAAGAGGCAGCAACATTGAAACTGTTGGAAATCCATCAACAGTAACAGCTTTAGCACTTGGAACCTCAGGATGTTTTTCCAGGGATCTATCAGAAACAAATGTGGTGCTTCCTTGCCTGGTTGCCTGAGTAGTTCCAGAAGTGTGGACTAAATCAACCATATCCAATTCACCAGATCCCTCTCCAGAATGTTCATAAAGCAAGTCAGATGGTTTTGGTGATGTAACAAATCCTGTGGCCATTTCAAGACCATAAGTTCTAGCCAGAAAATCAGAGGGAGGGGTTGCCGTTTCTTTTGTTTCTGCTGTTGAAGAATTCTCGTTAGAGACTTGTTCAGTCATTGGTTGTAGTCTACTAGTCTGGATTTCTTCTGCCCGACCATGGGTCTGATTTTGAGGATTTTCAGTATCTGTGGAGAAAGTGAGAGGTGCCATAGAAGGTCCTTCAGTTCTGGTGTCACTTAAAATTTCTAGTAAGGTTGGGCTGGATGCTGTCTCAATACCTTCAGAGAGGCTGTCTGTTTTGGAAATGGGTGGTCTAACTTCATTTGCTACATTTTCCATTTCCTCATAGTCTTTGGTTGTATCACTTATGAGGCTGGTTTCTAAACTCTCCATGTGAGAAGCCTGGGGAGAGAATGTGGTAGTGATTTGTTCCGTTTCAGTAAAATTCACTGATGCCGTAGTAGCCCATTCTTCTCCTGATCCCAGTCCAGAGAATAAAAGATCGGTATCTGACTCTTTCACTGTGGGCCTCACAACTTTGGGAAAAGGTTTTAGAGTTTCCTCCTTTTGGATTGGAGAATCTGTAACTACACTTTCAGCTGATAAAGATTCAGTCACTGAGGTAGTAGCTAAGAAAAAATGGGATTTTTTGGTAATGTCAGGGAGAGCAGTATAGGGTTCCAAGCCCTTTGCCTCTGGATCTGGAGTAGACACATCAGCGAAGGAAATGCCTTCCTTCTCCATTTCCTCACCAGTACTGTCAGTTCTCTTCACTGTTAGCGTAGAATAATCTGTGGCTCGGAGTCCAGTTTCAGTAAATGTTTGTGAATCAAAAATTGTTTGTTCTGGTGCAACAGAGCTTTGAGGGGATTCAAAAGATTTTGGTTCTTGAATCTTCTCCTCTGATGCTGTCTCACTTTCAGTTCCTTGCCTTACAGGGTTGACTTCTTGCATGGACCATAATTTGGCTGGCTCCATAGTCTGGCGAAAGTTCACTGAAACTGTGCCATTGACTGTCACTTCTCCCTTTTCTGTTGCGGCTTCAGTACCTTTAGCTTCTGCTGTTGGTAAAATGGTGATCCTTTTATCGGCTTCATTAACAGCACCTTCTTCTCCCAATCCTTGGTCAATAAATGGGGAATCTGTACCAGAAACATTTCCCATAGCACCGGGAAACACTTGGTCCACCTTGCTGCTTACCGAGACCAGCTGCTCACCTGAGCCCTCAGCTGAGGCTGTGAACTCTTCCCAGGGGAAGGTGGAAATGCTGACAGAGGTGCTATTGGGTCCTTCTGAGTCAGCTCTGTGGTTGCTGTGATCTGAAGTAGGTATCACAGATGATGAAATCTGGGTATCCTTAAATGCTGCATCCCCAGAGCCTTCCATCATTACTGTTTCTTCTTTTGCTATGGGATAAGTTACTGTTGAGTACTCTCTAAAGTCACCACTGAAATCTTCTTCCAAAGGAAAATCTGTAGAAATGCCCTTTATTTCTGGCCCACGATTTTGTTCTCCTGAGACCTCTGAAATCAAGTTCTCTTTGGATGTTTGGCTTATAATTTCAGCCACCTCTCTGTCCATTACAGTGCTCAAAACTAATCCTGTTGGCTCAAAAGGGAATATAGTTTCCACATGGGGAGACAGAGTGCCAGCTATCTCCTTTCTGGTTGGAATTTCAGACTCTAAACTTAATAAAAATGAAGAAACAGTGGCTATTTCTGGGTCAGCAGCAGCTTCCCCAGAGCCCAGCTCCATAGAGAGAGAGGCGGGGCTCCCTGGAACAGCGGACAGCCCCCGCTGAGCCCCAGGTTGACTGCTACTGCTGGGCTCAGCAGTCTGTGCCCCCAGACCATCTAAAACATTCGTTTCTGTAAAGACAAGAGTAGAACTTGTCATTTCCTTTTCAGATTCTGTGGGTTTTGTCGAGGACATAAACCTGTTCCTGGTAGTAGATGCTGAATCGCTAGATGTAGCTTCACTTGAGCTTTCTAATTCAGAGAGTAAAATCAATTGATCTAATCTCTGTGTAGATGAATGCACCTGAACTGTAGGAGCTGTACTTGAGGTTCCCTTCTCCTCATCTTTCCTCTTCTTTCCTTCAAGAGCTGTACTGAACACCCACTCAGAAGTGTCTGTTTCCCCTCCAAATTTGGTAGGCACGACTTCTGCAGAAGGTTGTTGAGAAATGGAATAAAAGGTCGTTGCAGGAATATCAAAAAGACCTTCTGTGATCATGATCTTGCTGGTGTCTAAAGTAACCAGTGTATCCGTAGTATTTCTCTGTGATAAATCAGTTGTCACAGTGAACATTTTATTTTTATCTTCTTCTGCTTCTCCAGAGCCTTCTGGAAATGGGATTGAAGGACTCCCTGAGAGCTCTACATTTTCTCTAGGGGTTATTTCTACCCAGTTTTCTACAGTGGGCAATGGGCCATCAGGGAGGGCATTTCCTATGAAGGCAACCGATACTTCCTCTGAAACATTGGCTGACACAGAACTTGGAACTATACTTGGAGTATACGTGATAGAAGTACTTTTATCTGCCTCTTCACCAAATGTTCCTTCAGTAGCCCTTGAAAAGATCATTTTTTGAGATTCTTGGTCAATGGCAGCATCTCCTGAAGACTCTTCAGAAAACAGAGGTACAGGTTCTATATGTTCATGGACCAGATTATCAAGTTCAGGCCCCCTCTCTGTGACCGATTCTGGCCCCTCTGTGGCTTCTCCCTCATGGAACGGGGCTGTGGGGAAAACATCAGGCTCACCACTTGAAAAATGTTCAGGTGTTTCAGGGTAAGTCTCGGGCTTCCACGTAAGTTCAAGCGACTCAGTTGTTTCTTGAGACTCGTTAGGTTGCACGGCAGTAGACAATCCAGGATCAGCTATCACAAACGGATGCGTTTCACTTTCACTGCTGTCTGAAAGATTTTGAGAAGGTGCAACACTCTCAAACTGGCCACGCCTAGCTTCTGCTGCTTCTGGGTCCTTGGGCACCGTGGTGACCAGATGTTTGCCATTAATGTACTGCACTGATGGGGTGGTCGTTACGTCAGTAGCGTTTGCACACTCTTCGTCTTCCCCTTCGTCTTCTTCACTGTGGTACAGATCTAGTTCAATTAACTCGGGTAAAATTTCAGCAATTAGATCGTGCTCTGGATCTGTTTCTTCACTACAAGGTTCATCTTCTTTAGATTCTGAATCTATTGGATGACCACTTACACTCAAATCACTCATTCGACCTGAAAAAAACAAAGAGTTTTCACAATACTTGAATAGAAGATTTGGCAGTGTACGACAGAAGAAATCGATAGCAAGGCTGGCTGATCACACTCACGCACACAAGGAAGGATTCAAATCTTTTCACATAAAGTGCAATCACCCTTCTACACATGGTTCTCAGTCTCCAAATTTGTGGAGTCACATTAACAATAGGAAAAATAAATCCAATATAAGATTATAGAAACAGGTTATGAGAACTCTTCAACATGTCTAACAAAGCAAGGCCCTTAAAATGAAACAAGGAGTCACATATGTACATTGTAATCATGAAATGTGGGAATTCATATGCATGTGAACTGAAAAAAAAAGAAAAATTAAGACCATTTGACCAGATCATACAGAAAAAGTAAGCGATTACTGTTTTATGTAAGGGGAGGCTGAGACACCCTCTATTCAATAAGGAAATGGGAAGAGATTCCTTCTCTTGCCATAATCCGTCCTAGAGAAGACTGTTTTCAGAAAAGTAAAAGAGAGGTTTCTTTATAGCCTTTTCACAGTGCATCAACAGTCCCTCCCCAGTGTAACAGTGAGACAAGATTTAGCTGCGTAGGCTGCAGCCATGGACCAGACACCAGGACAGGAAGCCCTGCATGGGGGGCTCTGCGCAGGGAGAGCTCACTGAGAACACCAGGAAGGAAGGAAGAGCCCACCATGCTTTACACCTTTGTCCTTCATGAGAGGCGATCTGGATTGGGTCAGTTACATACAGTTCTTTTTATTAACATTTTCTCCAACGGAAGTTCAGGAGTCATACCTAAACATCCAAACTAGCATAATTTAAGTAACACATATCCTCAGAGCACTCCCTAGATTGTAAATTGCTATAAGGTACCAACCACTAAGCTCCATGGGCTCTTCTGCTTCCAGAAATACACCAGCCAAACCCTTGTCTGGGCACCAGGAAGGAGGAATTCTGGGTTGTATCACTTTTATCAGAGTGGAATTCAGTTGTCCGAGGACAGAGTTCTGCCACTGCAGCTGTCCTTGTCCCAGTGTCACGGTGAAAGGTGCCTGTGCATGCAAGGACCCATGAAGAAGACAAAGAGCAGCATGGAGGACTGCACAGTGTCTCGCTCTCCCACCCCAGGAATACTGCTGCAGAATTCATTTTTGGCTGAGCCCCAATTCATGCCACAAATGCTCAGGCGAAACCTGAGCAACTTACAGAAGGAATAATTACGACGGAGCCACCCCTGTCCCCCATTAGTAGGGAGATTGTTCCTGTAGCAAGAAGCCACTCCTTTCCATGCATGAAAGGATCAACATCTAGCATTTACTGACAAGTCAGACGAGGAAAAAACCCTATTGAGAAGGAACGGGTCTTGCCTGTATTCTTTATGCACCAAAATAAATTCAGAAGTATATGAACTATCAGTAAAAACTCTAAGAAACTCCTCTATGTTTTTAACTATGGTTTGCTTAGAAAACCAAAGACCACAAGACTTTTATGGAACTGGAAGACATATACTATATTTACCTTTATCCCTTTGGCCCTAATAAAAGCAAAAAAGAAAACTCTTTTCTGTATCCCATCACATCTTCACTGCGTAATCTCCATAAACTATTACTTGCATAGGACTGGGTTATTCTTACCCTAACCATATGCCCTATAACCAAATCTCCTTCTCATTCCACCTCAGACATTCAGCCTTTCAACTATGGACACAAGAGCTTATGGGTAGTCAAATGAATAAAAAATACTTCTACCATAAGAGAAGTGAGATCAACGTGTAACTCTAGTACATTACAAAAATATAAAATGAAGACAAATGATTTCTGCCACAGATGCTGTAACAACTCCTAATTGCCAAACAAGAACATGACTAAATGCCTTACATTTTTTCAAAAAAGTATAATTAAAAGCATAAGCTCGTTCAATATTAGATCACTGAAGTTGTTACTGTGATCTTACAGTGTCTCATGGTGTATGTTTTAAAAGAGGACACTTTTAAGATCTTCAGATAATAACACCTCTTAATATGGCTTGCAATGAAGCCCACTGTTTTGCTATGAAAAAAAATGTGTGATAATATATATGCATATGTACAATATGTATATGTGAATACGTTTTAAATGCCTTTGTACAAATGAATCTTTTGAAATATCACATCAGTAATTTTATCTAATCAACAAATTAAGTAGTCTTTCATTGCTAATACTATTTTAACATAGTTGAGGTAAGCCAGACTCAGTTAAACTATTTTGTACAACTTTATAGCGTCTAACTGGAGCTTCAAAAATATGCATATCTTCAATTGTTAATACTCTCGTTTTGCATTCAACCTTTTGCATTAGGTTTCATGAGGTGTAAATAAAACTAGAATTCACCTCAAGAATTATCACACACACAGACACTAAATTCACACAATATCTTTCATTTAAATATGGAAAGAATTTTAAATAAGAAACACATAGGTCTGTGTGAAGCATATAAAGAATCCCCACCACATTTTGTACTGTTTTACAAATAATGGAGATAAAACTAACCATTCAGCCAAGCTTCTCCAAACAAACATGGGATAAATAAGGAAATGACTGCTTAATAGTGTTTATTTATAAACTCCTAGGCCAGGAACAGGACAAACAACACTCATTGCCTGTATAGGTTTATATAGGTTTCTACATAAATTCCTTACTTAAAAAAATAGTAAAAAAAGAAAACCTGATATAAACATATCCCATGATCTTCTTAGTGAATATAAATGGAGGTCCCATCAATGTAGGATGTTGGTAGCTCTAAAAATTAGTGGGGTGAAGAAAAGCAGAGAGAAAGTGAGAAGACACTAAGGTATGTCAGTGTATCAACTATCTGTGTGTCAAAGGAACCGACATGTCATGATGTTCACTTAGATGTTTTACAAAGGAATGAATAATTTCAAATAAAATGTTTCCCCCGCCCCCAGGATAGAAAACAAAGAAAAACTATAATTGTAAATCAACAATTTATATAATAATTTCATTGACTATCAATTCTTATTAAATCTACTTAATTCAATTAATAAAAGACCCTGGCATTCACTTTATATTCTCTCATTTTAGTTCCAATGAACAAAGTATAACATTGTTTTAGTCCAGTTTCCACTTGGATAATGAACTTCAACATTTCTTATTGCACATGAATCTATGGGGACTTCCGTTAGCATTGTAGACTACTGTATCAGAACATTTTACTAAAAGATTCAACTGTTAGATGCAATATATTCCATTTTCTAACCTAAGTAAATATGACAATATTTTAATCACAGCAATACAAACATAGCAGAGTTGGCCTTTGCATATTCTTCACGAACAGTTGGTTTCATACTGGTTTTTGCACACAAAATTAAATTCACTACCACAACCGTGCATGCCACCCAACTGTATTATCTTCCCAGAAGGCAACTGACTGCATAAAATGTACTACCTATTATGTATCAGACTGTATTGCAGACACTTGCTTACCAACTCTATAGAGACCTAGGACCTCCAAGAATATCTTCCAAGTCTGTTTGTCTGTCTGCCTGCCTCTCTCTCTCTTTCAAACACATGCTCTTTCCAATAGGTTAGAAAAATGGCCTTACTAAACTCTTTTCTCTTTATTTGAAAAGGAAAATTTTTGAGTGTACATATTGCAAACTATCAATCATTACATTTAATCTAGGATTCCTTCTTGCACCTGCCTCCCAAGTATCTGATCTGACTTGCTTTCAGAATAGTAGAAAACATAGAATCATCTTAAGCTGTTTTGTCTCACGCTTCTCATTGTACCACGAGGCTGGCAATCACCAAAGAACTATCAGCGCATCACACTAAACAGTGACTGAGAAGAAGAGATATATTTTAAAAAGTGCTCATTTGATGTGTATCACAAAAATGTTCTACTAAAGGGGAATTCTTAAATAAAACAGATACAAAATAAGAGCTGAAATTATTTTGTTTCCTTTTTCCCTAGTCTCACAATTAAGTGACTAATATTCATTGTTTAAATAAGTTGTGTCAGCTTCCAAATGGTTTCATCAGATTTCTTAATATTGTTTTGAGGGTGAGGGAAATGTCCATTATCTAGGGCTTTAAAGGTAATTTTTTTCCACCAACAGATTCTCTACAGATCAATCTACATTTTATTCTGTCAGTGTGGCTAGTGCGTTCCCATACTTTTAAAATCTCACAGGGGGTGTGGAGCTCTGAAATCTACCCAGTATGGATGGACGAGTTCTTTCCCACCACCCCATACTCCTGTCATTGCTACCTGACATCTCACCCAGATTCCTATTTGCTCCTTTTTGTGATTCAGTCTTTAAAATCACTTTTTCATCCCTCATTCTTGTTACTACCCCCACCTACCACACATGTTATCAGGTAGTTATAAGTACTACCATTACTGCAAACCATAAAAATTTCTTTGTGGGGTGTGGTGGCGGGGACACCTGTGCTATTGTAAAAGCAGGTATACTATTCCAAAATCATGATCTGCTCTATTTCCTATTAACAGGGCAACCTAACGGAGTAATTAACGTTCCCAGCTCTTAGATGAACAAGTCCTTATAAAAGACTCTCTATTTTAGAATTTTATTCTAAGGATAATATAACTTTTATTTGGATTTCAAGAGTCAAACCACAGAACTCTACACAGTGTATGTATAATCCGTTCTATGTTTATACGAATATATTTTTACAGCTTGACTTGAATATACTAGTACCACAGTTAATAGATTTTTTAATGGCCTTTCACATAACGCTTAATTGCGAGCTGACCTCAAATTATTCACCAAGTATTTTTAAGTACTTCACGGCAGAATTTTGTGGACATAGCGCAATCTTCCAGTCATGATGTTAGCAGACACAAAATATAGTTGCTAAGATGCACAGGCAGCTGGCTAAAGTTCACATTCTCTTTGGGGAATTTTACAATATAAGTTTAAGAGCTTTTAATTAAATATAACTATATACCAATTTACTCAGCAGAGATATATTAGGATCACATTTCTTTAGTAAAATGGATTTCATTTTAATGTGTAACAGAAATATTTTGTTTCCTTATTTTAAAAATACAATAGGCAACCATACTGAAGTGCCTGAGCAATACTTACAGAATTTAGAGGAAGTTTGAAGTTCTTTAAGATGTTTATATGTTTTCTGACACATACCTATAGGTCCAACAGCCAGACAGAAACAAATGCCTCAATTTCATTCACGTTTGATGTGTTCTTAATTTAAAATAAAATGCTGGCACCTCGGGAAGCAAAGACAATCACCTAATATAAACTTTTTTTTTTAAGATTTTATTTATTTATTTGAGAGAGAAAGAGAGAGAGGGAGAGAGGGAGGGAGAGAGAGTTCGTACTAGCAGGGGTAGGGGCAGAGGAAAGGCAGAAGCAGACTCCCCACTGAGCAGGGAGCCCCATACAGGCTCAATCCCAGGACCCTGAGATCACCTGAGCCGAAATCAGATGCTTAATCCACTGAGCCACCTAGGCACTCCCACCTAATATAAATTTCAATCAGATTGTTTCAGACATCCTAAATTCCTCCAATATTTTCAAAATTTGAGACACTAAAAATAATGCCGACTCAATATGTTACAAAAATTGACGTTAGTAATCAAGATATAAACACCCTCCCCAAATCTCTTCAGGTATTTTTGCATCCTTAATTAATTACCTCAATAACTGAAAATCAAGTGATATTTATATCAATACTCAATCTCCCCAGAGATGAGAGAGATTAAAGGTTGGGAGACCAGCATTAGATTCTGTGACCCATATCTCCCTATTAACTCTGCTAGCTGAGGTTCATTTGGTGCAACTCCCAAGCATGTTATCTTATACTGACAGCCTCCTCTTGCTGAGCAAGGAGCTTGGTATTTCTCAATTCATGAATTTTATACCCACAAAGTAATATATGTGTATAAACAACATAAGTGTTTCTGATGGCCTCAAATTTAAGAGGCAGACATGTTATGAGGATGATAAATGGGAATCATCTCTTTTCCCCAACTTGAGATAATCCACTAATGATGCTGTTCCTTCAAGTGGAAAGAATGTGTTTAGATACAGTCATCTGGTCTAAGTGCGCTTAAGGAGATATCACCAAGTGTGGCCTTTTCTTACTTATAAAAAAGGTCCCGGGGACTTCATAACTTCCAATTTTTAAAGAGCAAGGGCTTTCCTGGAGAGCATAATCAAGTAAGTTTGGGACCTTCAAGCATTTCTGAACAATAAGAGAAAGAGCTATATGAAAGAGAAGTAAGCCAGGTTATTTAGGTTTCACAGTTGCTTAAAAATATAACAAACAAAAACCAACAAAAATATTACACTTATTATCTTTTTCACTTTAGTTCTCCAACATTGTCAAAGCCTTTGATAGATGACAGATAGATAAAGAGATAGATAGGTACCAAATATCCTAACACCAGAAAAACACTTCAGTCAGGATCAAGGATTTAAAATTTAAGTAAAAGCTTTGAGTAAAGTAAAACAACTGCCTCCCCTAAATAAATATGCTTATACTTCCTTTCTAAGACCTCTAAATTATAGCTGGTAAGATAAACTTTGCCAGACACCAGGTTATTTTCAATTATGTTACTCCTTTCTTCAAAAGTCCATAGTTTCTGCTCACCTCCTTCCACCTGACCTCTTCACACAGGGTGTTCGAACAGTCCCATTGACTGTCCCCATATTTATCCTCTTCCTTCAGTTCTCTGTTAGAATTCTCTGCTTCTCTGCCTTGGAGCCCGGCAACTCCACGTCCCTTTCTTATTATCCTCCTCATTCCCTGCTCAACTTCCGTTCAAGAAGAGCCCTCCCACCCCCAACTTGGAATGCTTCACAAATCCTCCTTTGAACTTCACCCATGCATTTATGAATGATCCAGCTAAAGCCTCAGTTCTCCAGGACATCTTCTCTAAAACTCCTCAGCCCAAACTGGTTGTATCTTTGATTTGTATGCCACAGGACTTAGGTCATATTGTTTCTTATTTATAAATTCCTTAGCTGTGTTTATATTTTTGTCTCACCTCCCATTCTAAATTCTGTATTCCGTAATTAAAGTGAGTGAAGGGATCCTTTAAACATGAATGCCCTTCATACTCTTGCCACACAGCCCCTCTTTGAGAATTTTGTTGGAAGAATGTCTGCTCAGGTTTTTATCATCAAGAAAGAAAATGTTTACTATTAGAGTTCAATACTTCCTTTGA
Organism: Phoca vitulina; assembly: GCF_004348235.1. NCBI lineage: Eukaryota > Metazoa > Chordata > Mammalia > Carnivora > Phocidae > Phoca > Phoca vitulina. Next base: position 45,386,129 of record NW_022589709.1, read on the forward strand.
AAAATGTGAATTTTAGGCTGAAGAAATTGTTGTCTTTTGATTGCAGTAGCGGATCGAATTCTTAAGATACAACTAAAGAACCATACAGATAACGCAAACAGTAAAGACTCTTCTGGATATAATAATCCAGATAATCCAAACGCGTAGACAGTTTCAATTTTTTTTTTTTTTTTTTTATCATTCACCTTATTCCAAATCCAGGATTCCATATAGGCTTGTATCAGGGTGGTAATCACCGTTTTTCTTAATGTAAATGTATAATGAACAAAGTCACTTTGGTAGTAGAGTCAGAAGAATCCCTAAGCCATAACCATATGTATTTCCTTATAGTTTCCATGTTGATGTAGAGAAGGTAACATGGATACCGCAAAGTGAGGTATGCAGTCTGGGTAATTCAAGACATATTTTCCACCCCTTACCATTACTTCTGATTCAATTACAATTATTCCTGAAACTTTTAAAAAACATGTATTTTAATGATATTTAATTCTATTTTCTTCCTTACTTACAGATGCCAAGGTTCATTTTAACACTTGTGACAAAAGCTACACTTCCCAAAATATGATCAAAGAGCACCATTTCACTCAGAGGAGACTGAATCAGACATATTCTTTTTCTCCTTAAAATTGGTAAAGTACAGCTTAACTGGCAGAGGCTTAAAGCATCCCCTTCCCCAGGAGTGTCTACTTCAGCCAGCTGTCGGCAGGTCAGAAAGCCTTTACTTTACTAATGTTCAACACTCACTGTGTATCAAAATCACATGAGATGCGTTTTAAAATACAGATATCTAGTAATGAAAAATAAATGAAGCAAATTTAAGAAAAGAAACTAACAAAAAGTACAAATGCCCGAGTCCCCCCACCAGAAATCCAGATTCAGGTTGTCTGATGAGGGATGGGGACGTGAGCATTTTTACTTAAAGGCTCCCTGGCCATTCTAATAGACAGCGAGGGTTGAGAAGCAGTGTTGGCAATATTTATGCACTGGGCCATTTCCTGGTGTTTCTCAAACCCCCATGGTCAGAATGGCATCACTGTTGGTTAGCTGCCTGGTGCCTGGTTAGTTTAGCTCTGGCCCACCCCTGCCCCTCTGCCCCGGGGCAAGCTGGGTGGTTGCTCAGTGAGGGAATGAGTGTCCAGAGTTTCCTGTGAAGCCAAATCTAAAGATGCTTCTTCTATTAATTTATTTCATATTACGTCTAGTTTTATCTTTTTACTCAAGCAAGCAAATAGCCTTTATTATATGTTTTTGCTTACTAATTATTTCAAGTTGCCCTCCCTATTACGCAATGGATTGCGTTATCTTCTTTTCTCCAGGCACACAATAGCCTGACTGAATGACTTTATTTTTTTTTAATTTATTATTTATTTATTTTTAAGATTTTATTTATTTATTTGACAGAGAGAGACACAGCAAGAGAGGAAACACAAGCAGGGGGAGTGGGAGAGAGAGAAGCAGGCCCCCCGCCAAGCAGGGAGCCGACGCAGTGGGGCTCCATCCCAGGACCCTGGGATCACGACCAGAGTGGAAGGCAGATTCTAAACGACTGAGCCACCCAGGCGCCCCTGACTGAATGACTTTATTTCAACGCCTCCAATTATCTCCTGGAAGTAAGTGTGAAGAGATGGGAGGAGAATGTTTCATCTGCAGAGAGTAAAATGGCTTCCCTACAGAGCAGAGCAAGGTGAGAGTGCAGCATAGTGAAAAAGGGTAACTATACTATATTCCGTTATACTCTACAGAAATATACCTTAATATATTTCCTTTTTCCTTTCTCAACTTAGGAAAACCACAACCTTGAGAAACTTACTCTTCGCAGCACATGGCCAAAGCAACTAAGTCACCCTGTGAGAAAGAAGACTATGGCACAAAGCCAAAGGATGAAGCCACCAGAAGCCAGTCAAGGTAGTGTGTAGTGATTACATATGTGTGCAAGCAAATCTGGGCATAATATCGTGACACGATAGATCAAATTTTTATAGACACAGATGCTGAAATATAAATAAACTTTTCCTCTCACTCCAGAGATTCTTCCTTTCCTGTTTACACTTTAAATTATTTATGGAGAAATACTTTGTCCATTATCGCAATGATTCCAGTAAGTATTTAGAGGGTTCATCATAATTTATTTTCCTCCCAAGAATCAAATCATTCTTTTTAAGAACAATTAACAGCCTTTTTGCCAATAGATAGGTGTTTTCCTCCTGATTCATACTCACAAAGTCTAAACACCAGTATATCTCTCTAAGGAACACCATTTTTTCATACAAAAAAATAGGTTCTCAGTTGTTCACATGATGCCCTGGGATGAAAAACTATTTTACATTTTCTATCACCTCAAGTATGGTGTTAAAAATTCAAAGCACTTCGATACAAATGAAAAAAATATACACCAGTTTTCACCAAAACACATCCCCAATCCCTACCCTGCAGCCAGGGCCCCCTTCTTGGAATCATTCTACCAATGAAGCAAATGAATAGCCAACTCTTCTTCTTGTACCTGACAAACTGACCTCACTGAGGTGTAACGTTATACATTTTGTAAACTGATACAAAAAGGCAATGCCTTATTAAAAACATATAATTTTCAGCTTTACCTCATTAAAATGAAACCTCAGAGAGCATTTCTTTTTCCTTTTCTTTTATCCCTATTGCTCCTCTCACAATGCACGTCTCTCCCCTTGGCTACATCGCTTCCCTCAAAAATGTTCTGAACACTGTCTGGGCCCATGAATACATTTTTTATTCATTGCACAAATGAATGATCTAAGAGCTATTAAGAAAGAAGAATGTAATCCCTGTGTAGAGAACTGGGGGTTTCCTTGACAACAACAGAAAGACAGCAGGGAATGCCCATGCATTCCATGAATATGCAAGAAGAGACTAGGCCTAGTACCTGGAAAAAATTTATAAAGAATTTGTAAAAAGATCTTTCTCTTTGGAAAAAAAAAATTAAATGGGTGGTTATCAAAATCATAAGCCCAATTCTCACACATGAAAAAAGAGCAGAAAGCTAATGAATTCTACATGTAGGTGCTGTAGAATCAATACTACATTTACATTTTAAATAAGTGTTGCAGCTGCTTCTGATTTGCACCCAAAATGGCATCACCCTAGACAACCACAATTCACAGAGGATTAAAATTTTAACAAGCTCTTACAGTCACGTAGATACTACAGTATAGTTATATTTGGCTCCCTGTGGTCTAAATCTTGAATTTTAAGATAATTCATTTTTTTTTTTTAACCTATTCATAGTACAAAACAATCTAAGTGTCCCTACGTGTAGAAGTCCAGAATAAAATACCTGCTAAAGCAGAGAGGGCATTAATTTGTCCTCGGTAGTCCTCATGTGCCAGGCAGGATGCGGAGTGCTTTGTTGTCACGGGAGGATTAACTGTGTGAGGTGCCTACCACAGCGACGGACAAGCCCTTGAAGAGATCCCTTTCTCCTCCTAGCAACCTGGAGAGTTTGTAGTCTTATTATACATTTTAAATGTTGTAACAACTGAGGCCTCCGGAGATAAAGCAATTTTTAAGACCAAACAGATGGAAATCACAATGCTGACAATGAACCCAGGACTGTTTCCAAAGGCTCCTTCCATGATGTCAACTGCCTCTGCCATGGATCTTATGGGGCGAACTGACTACCCATCCACGTTCATTCAGAGTATCACAGAACGTGCTTCAAAAATCCAGTTCTAGTGGCGTATCTTGTGCATGGTCATTACTTGACTATTTGTTGAATAAATGAGAAGACATATGTTTGTATATTATGTGTATGGGTGTGTGTACATGTATGTGTGTGTATGTATACACTTGTGATCATCTTCCTTGTTTCATGATCCCTGTGATTTGAAAAAAGCGTATGGGTCAAAGTTTAGGAAATATTCCTTCTATATAATAATAGCCATTACATCTATTTTACTGGCAAAAAATTCTGACAAAGAACTTAAGAAATTTCTGGGTCCACACTGCAGGTAAGCAAAGGAGAGACCGACTCCAGACTCTCCAACTTCTAGCTCTTGCTTCTGTAATAATACTGAGTCGAAAATCACTTGAATTAAGATGGCATAAGCCTTTAACTCACCTTTTATCGTACACAGCCCACTCATTTAAACTTACAAGTGTGTAACTCTGAACCATGATACTTCATGGGAATATATTTTGAAAAGTTAAACATACTTAACCTACAGAAGATGCTATATTTGTCAAAAAGCCTGAATCGGTGAAGAACAGGAAGCTAGTATGAGAGCACTCCCTCCTGAAGAAGTTGGCTGAGTACCTGGTGTCCACCCACCTGTATAGGTTCCCAGGTGAACACTAGGAAGGCATTCATCTCCTGAAGTGGGCCCTGCCCCTCTGTCATCCCAGTGCTATTTAGAAAAATGCCTGATTATACCTGTGGCTCTTTAGTTCCACCGATGAGGCTCTGTTGGGCAGCAAGGGGCTACTAACTGGTTCCCAGTAATTTGTTTTTGATCTTTCTCTCCAACAAGGACCAGCTGCAGTTTCTCCCTTCTCATGAAATATTCTCTGACTTCCCTATCTTCATTGATTCCTCCCTTCGCTGACCTCAACCGCCATTTATCGTTGGTACCACATTACCTAGCGTGTAACTGTATGTTTCCGTACTGTAACCAGATCTGATCGTGTTAATCCTGGCTCCCCAGAATGCACTTAAAGTCCTTGGGAGCAGGGCCTGTGGTTTATGTTTATTTTGTGCCTCTTTTAGTATCTGTCAAAGGATGAGGCACACTGTAGCTTCAACTAGAGATAAATCTTGCTTGACTGTGCTCTGCTAGAAGACAGTGTGTGCCTTTCTCTCGAGTTCATTGCCAGTGACAGCTAAGTGCTATTTGTCTTGAGATAATGCCCCACCTCAGCAGTAGTTTTGATGACTCTAAGTTATAACTGCAAATGCTATTTTCAGAAAGAAGAGGCTCATGTTAGCAGATAACAAAGGTCTTTTTAGCTATCTGTGGGACACGTCTTTTATTAAACTTCAACCTGTGAAGAAACAATTTCAGTTTCTTAGATTTTTCCTCGAGGTGAGTGGGTTATCAAACATTCATAGAGCATTTTAAAAATGGAGGATCTACTGTGTGTTTGTGTATGTGTGTCTACATGTGAGAGGTATGCACATGTATGTGTGACACATACAAGATACTTCACTTATAAGGACTTTTTAAAAAGGTAACCATTGATCTGCAGTATAGGGTTAAACTCACTAATAATTCAGAAACACACTAAGGTCAATTCTTTTCTTCAAAGTATAGAAACAAAGGGAAGATAGCCTCTTCCTTTTCATGATTTGACTAATAGAAGAGGAACTCAATCCTTTTCTGGGTTTCAGGCAGTGAAGGAAGGATGGGAGAAGCCATCCTAATTCCCTGCAGAAAAAAAATGTGCTTCTCTGGCAGGGAGCCACAGCGGGGCCCAGCAAGGAGGACCACTCATGTGTGCGAGCACCAGCCCCAACCAACTTCAGGGATGTGCTCCAAAATTCTGCAGGAAAGAAGCAGCCCATACCCAGGGCTACCAATTTCATGATGCTGTTCTCTTGCCACGGCAGGTATCGGAATAGCATACGTGCCCCCCCCCCCCATATTAGCAGCAAACTAAACCTAAACATGTGCCTCCATTTGCCCATCTGCGATACTTTCCCTAGTTGTCTCACAAATGATCTCTGAAGTTTAAACATGAAAATATACGTAAACCATGCCCTGAAAGTACCAAGCTCTGTGAGCTTGATGATGATTTAGCTCTGCACATTCATGTGATATTCTGAAATGTAACTACGTACTACCTTGATGACACATAGGCATCAATGAGATTGAAACTAGATTTGCAGGTGCCTGGATGGCTTAGTCAGTTAAGCGTCTGCCTTCAGCTCAGGTCATGATCCCAGGGTCCTGGGATGGAGCCCCGCATCAGGCTCCCTGCTGAGCAGGGAGCCTGCTTCTCTTTCTCCCTCTGCCTGCCGCTTCCCTTGCTTGTGCACGCGCTCTCTCTCTCTGTCAAATAAATAAATAAATAAAATCTTTGGAAAAAACCAAATCCTAGATTTGCTTAATTTGCTTTATTCCTCATCATACAAAGTTATTCAAAGGTAAATATCAGTGAATGTGTATGATGAAAGTGAAATAAAGTATTGATAATCAGACCAATTTAAAAAATGTTTTTACGTTAAAAAAAATCAACTCATTCAGGAATGAATAATTGTTGCTGCTTTCTTTTGAATTAGCTAGATGGTATTATTCTTTTTCTAGCCATGGTCTGAGGTACATGTTAATTTAGAAATTACCACAAGGTAAGAGAGAGGTCCCAAGAAATTGGGGATCCTGATCTCCTTTCGCAAATGTTAACCAGAACAGTGCAGCGTTGCTGGTATGATGTGAGCATAGCTGGCTATCAAATATTAACCAGAACAGCCACTCTTATCTGCTCAAAATATAGTGTTCCTAATAAGATTTTGTTTGAAGAAAGGAATCTGCTCCTATAATAAAAAATCTGAAAGTAATTTTTCTATATAATCAATTCTATCAAAATGAAAAATATGTAATTTTGAAAAGTTATATGAAGCAATCTCATATAAACATTGCCTTTTAAAAAATGATGACTGTGCATGCAATGAGATAAATATTGCCATTTGCCCAGGTGTCTATCTCCTATTCTCAGAGCCAGTGTCCCTTATTCTTCATCCTCTCCTCAACACCTTTAGCTTTGTGTACATTTCTCCAAACTACAAACAAAAATGCAGGAGGAATTAATCATATGAGAGTTATTTCTCAATGATGAAAACAATAAGGTGCCATAAATTTCAATACAGAAACTGAACAAAATGAATTCTAAGATAGAGGCCAAAATTATCTTTCTCACCATCTCATTAATCTCTAATACCATCACATTAATAATTTTATCCATATCTTAATATCTGTATCATTTTAGTTTAATATTGGCTTTACACTTGCCTTACACTTAAGGTATAAATTATAAAACTAGCAAAAAAGAATGCTTGATGAAACAAATAATATCAGGCTGGCCTGACAAGTAGTGTGGAGTACATATGAACTCATTAAAAAAAAAAACAACTAATAAACCATCTATTTTAAGGTTATAACTATGAGCATTTACGTAATAATGTTTAAATTTAATATCTGTACATTTCTAAATAATTCTTTGGTTTAAAGACAACAGCACACCAGTTTTGAAACATTCACAGTTTTGTCACACCAACTTGTGACATTTTCGATGATTTAGAGGAGTGTTCTTTTAAAAAAAAAAAGTATAGAATTGAAGAAACTCTTCCCACACTACTAAATCCTGTAGACTTCTATGTGTTCACAAAGAAAATCTTTCAATAATTTTTCAAAATGCAGGTGTGCAAATTACTCCTGAAGTAGACAGGAGTCATGTTTTCAGTATCCCCTGAACCACTGTTAAACACACCCCATAGCATTTTTCAGCTCATAAAACTTTTATGAGCTGAGAAGTTCCTTCAGATTTTTTTTAACTGCTAACTACAGTTGCCCTCCAGCAATAGCACCTTAAGTTGCTATTAAGATCCATTTCAGCAAATATAACATAAACGTGTCTTGAGTAGCATGTTTTATTTCATAGTAGTTAAAAAAAAATCAAGATTTATATGACTTGCTGAGCACAGCAAAAAATTATGAATGCTTTGGTTTAGTGTAGCATGGGTGGCATTTTTGCTTACTTGGATATAACAGTACATGTAGAGGTCAGTTCTATGTTTGTGAATAGATTTATACAAGTTCATACATGAACCAAGGATTTTCCAATCTGGAAAAATGTACCTCGATACATAAAAGCACATATGTATTTTCCTTATTAACGTACACCTGCCTTAGAACCCATTAATTTAACGTCTGCTTTAACGTTTTCCCTTGCCAAAGTTCAAGATGCTTGAAAAATTAAATTTCTCATGGAAAACAAGTAAAATTAATAAAAGTAAGCAGTTGGATCTGAATAAACCTCATTGTCTTCTCAAGACAATAAACAATGCTTTTAGTCTTAAGAAAGACATATATAAAGTATACAAAAATGATAGATGAAAGAGAGACAGAGAGACGGAGGGAGGGAACTAGATAGACACAGGCTATACCCTGCCCCGCCCCACCACACACACACTGGAACCGCGTCCTGATGGAGAAACCCAACAATTCCCTGTCCATAGAGTTTTCTGACCTACTCTTATCAACGCTGAGGAAAAACTAGACAAGCAAATCATGATCCCGTGTTTTCAAAAGTGGAAGAAGGAAGAGGACAGACCTAGGTACATCTTCCAAACCCAGCTGAACTAAGTTAACAACTCCAATTTAAACACGCACATTTGTATAAATGGTTTCTGGGTCAGGTTACTCAGACCCTCCATTTCGAGTCACCATTTACAAACTTAGATTTTTTTTTTTTTCCTGATGACTGTCAATGCTTCCAGGGAGATCATGTTGAACATTTTCTATTTTGTAATTTGATCACCTAAACCTTATCACACAGTTTCCCATTTAGAAGAGTTTTTAAATGCAGAATAGTTTTTACTGTTTTCTATACTATTTGATTCACCTTAATATCTACATTAACTTGAGAGTCATCTAAATTGGGAAAAACCTCTGCATAGTCAGTCACTCAAGCATTTTTTTTAAATTCTCAAATTAAGTGCTAGTAGAAATTTCTTTTCACTTCTGTTTTTTCTTTTTCATAGTAATACCGTCTTGTCACTTTTTCAGCCCTACTAACAGCATTCCTCATTTCCACTACTTGGCAACTCAATCTCTCTCTGACCCCGGTTTCAAGAGGTGGAAAAGGAATGTAAGAGACAGGAGACATGATACAGTTTCCAAGAAACGGCATCATTAGCAGGACAGTAATGTCCAATCCTGGGCTCTTTCAGCTGTACTAGAAAAGTGGAGATTAACTGCAATACTCTGGGAATGTATTTCCTTCTATTTACTGCTCCGCAAGAGCTTTTAAACTGAGAACATTCTGGATACTAGAAGTGTGAAGTTTCCCCCTACAGTACTGGAAGCCAGCTGACCTGACAACGGAGCTGCCTGTTTGTTTCCAACAGGTGCACTCCTGAGCACTCTAATGAGGATGGCGTCACTCTTAAGAAAATGACACCCTGAGAGAAGTATCTCAACAGTAAGAGAGAAAATATGCTAAAAAAAAAAATCTTCTAGCCCAACCCCTCGGACCCCAGTCAAGGAAAAAATAACTATTTATTCTTTCAATTCACATATTCAAACAAGAATACAGCAACTTCACTAAAATCAGTGATCTCAACTTCTAAATTAAAAAGATACAAACCTGAATTGATCTATTAAACAGTATTCACTATATGTTCTCAATTCAGCTTACCAAAGTCAAAAGATGGTTGGTCTGTCCTTTAGGAAGGAACATTATCGAACATAATGAAAACTGCAAGTATTATTCAATGTAAAGAAACAGTTTTTAAGAATTTTGCCGGAGAGAAAAATAAAATATTTGAGCAGAATAGAAGGCATCATAAGAATTCCTAGAGATGAGACAATTAAATCATAAAATAAATAACATTAACAGCCTGGTTTTTAGGGAACAGAGGTAATGCTGACATACCCATATCCAAAATTATAAGTGACACAATGAATTACAGCATTTTCTAGAACTGAGCTAGGTTGTATTTGCTCTAAATATGTAAAGCCTCATTAAAATACCCAAGGACAACAGCTTAACAGTATGCTGAACTGGCATTAAAATAACATTTCAACTACAGACCTGGTACCCACCCCACAAGCTGTACAACCTATAAAATCCTGGGAGAGAAAAAAACCAAAGCAAACCTTTAGACGTCCTTCTACCAGCCCTGGACATGTGCAATACAGTTTTAGCTGTCCACAATGTAAGTACTGAAGGTTAATAGTTAAAGACCAATGGAATGTTAACACAGTCTAGTACTACACTTGAGTAGTAATGCATGGAAAGACACTGAAATTAAAACATTTTGTTCTGCATGTTCTGAAGTGATGTAACAGTGATGATTGGTTATATTAGATGACAAAGCAGGGCTTCTTAGGACTTTTAAAATGCAACTGTATCTAACATTCTTCCAAATAACATATTCTTCCAATTCTTGTACAAATACATGAAGCTAAAATACAGAATTTTTTTCACACTCCAGTTATCTTCTAATGGCAGCATTTGGTACGTTGATTTTTTTTTTTCCAAAAGTAATTTTCAAGATAAAATGCTGATTGCCTTGACTGACATGTCTAGAAAGCAAAGACTTACCTGTCTTGTTTTCTCTGACCTCAATAATAAAAACATTAATGTCAGGGTGGAATTTTGTCCCTGCTGGGGGTTCTGGAGTGGCAATTGCCTGAGGTCTGCCGGCCTCTTTGCCTTCCACAGTGGGCGGTCTTGCTGGCTGCGTAGGGGAGGGAGTACTTGAAATTGTGAAATACTCTCTGTCAATATCAGTTTCTGTCTCCTTCCCCAGAACATCCTCCAGGGTAGTGGGAGGAACACGAGATGTTGACTCTCCGATGATTACCATGTCACGGGTTGTGTCTTCTCCAGGCTCCCTGTCAATGAGAGGTGGTTTCTCAGTGGGTACTGAGGATGGCTTGGATGCTGAGGTTGTGTGGAGTCTTTCTACTGAACTGAAGGCAGCAGTGATATCACTTGGAACCGTGGCTTTAATTGTTGAAAATTCCGGGAGTTCTGTCGCTGTGGGCTTTTCGAATAATCCTGAGCCTACATCAGTATAATCTAGGGATGTTTTCTCTCTTTTCTCAGGAGTGGTTTCCTCTATAAGCTGGGTAACATGGGTGCTGAAAGGTGATACAAATACCCCTGGACTAGCACTTTCTGTCTCATACTTCTCTTCAGGCTCTGGACTCAAAGACACTGTTGGCCCCATGCTTGGTGTGACCACTTCATCTGTTTTTGCTCTGTGCTCTGTGACAGCACCAGGTGGATAAGGCATACTATGCTCAATTTTTCCAATTCGAGTTGTTTCGACAACTGGGACTCTCTCAGAAGCTGTCACCAACTTGTCTTCAGAGACTGTATATGGTGGCCCGTCACGTTCTTGTTTACCCACAGGTGTTGCTGCCTCCTCAGCCATGGCAGCTGTAGAACTGAGAGTAGGAACTGGTTTCTCTGCGGTTGATTCTTTCCAAGGGAGTTCTTCCTGACCTGGTCCCTGTGTAATTTCTGTTGTTGTTCTTACAGTTTCAGGGGAAATCGTTGCTTCGAGGCGAGTCTGATTAATGACATGTATGTCTTGAGAGGGTCCACCTAGAACTTCACCTTCTGGTGGAACAGAAGGTATCAATACTCCCAATTCTGTCTTGGGAATTACAGAAAGAGGAACGGTATGGGAGCTGTCTACATAAGCAGGAGGTTCTTGGGTGCTAGTATAATTAACAAATGCCAATCCTTCCACGTCTGAAGTGTCTGCATATTGGGGGACAGTGGATACCGGCTTAGAGACATCCATATCTTCTCCTTCATCCAAAGCACTTCCTTCTGTGGTTGCATAAACAACCTGGCCTTCCACGCTTGTGATAGGTGGAACTCTTTCCTCAGTTGTAGACTCTCTCAAAGTCGGCCTTTCTGCAATACCAATCAATGTAGTTGGCTGAAATCCAACTGTGAATTTCCCATGGTCTGTTGTGTCTTCCTCAGTAAACTCTTCTAGTGGCTTTTGAGCACTATCTGGGATAAGAGTAAATTCATCTCCTTCATCTTCAGTGAAACTTGGGATTTCTTTATCTTTCCCACTCACTTCTGTAGTGGTGAGCAAGGCAGGGGGTAATTCTGGAGGGCCTGCATCTTCCGTGAACCCTAAGGGCTTCGCTGGTGTAGTATCTTCCTCCCGGGACCATTCTGATACAGTGACCACCTCCACAGTGAAAGTGCTGTGGCTCAAATGCACTGTTGTGACACCCTCACCATACTTCGTAGTATCTGGATAGCTGTCTGCTTCTAATTCAGCCGGTGTTGTCCTAGAGTCTTCCTCCACATCTCTTGCCTCTGTTGGCACTACACTTAGTTTTGTTGTTGTCAATGTTGGGGAATCGAAAGATTTGGTCATTTCCACTGAAGACTCTGTAAGATGAATTTCCTCTGAGGAAGCTGTAGAGAACTTCATTCCAGAGAAGCCTTCCTCCTCTATTTTTCCTATAAATGGATCTTTGGTGATCTTTTCCTGTATCTCATCATCAATATAAGTATCTGTTCTCATCTCTGGACTTAGTGTTTCTGTTCTCTCTCTTCCTTCTGCCATTTCTGTTTGTGGAGAGGGATAAATAACTGTGGGCATTCCCTCGACTAATCTTTTATCACCAGAATAAGGAAACAATTCTACTTCTGTGTGATGCTGTGACGGGAAAGGTGTGGTGGACATATATTGGCCAAAAAAATCTTCAGTTATTCTTCCATTAGTTTGTTTCTCTTCCCAGTTGTCTGTGGATGATCCATCACTGTCAGGCATAGTTACAGGTGAAAGAATTGTAGATGCTGAGACTGGCTGCCTGTCCTCTAGCGGAGTGGAGGCAGTGTCTTCTGAAGTCTTTGACACTGTAACGACTTCAGGTATTTGGCTAAAGACCAAGGTGCTCCGAGCAGATCTAACTGTAAATGTTCTGTCTTCACTGTCATCTTCTCCCAAGGTGAATCCATAGCGGCTTGTGGTCAGAGATTCAGAAATAGTGCTTACTGTTTTCTTTTCAGTTTTGGATTCCAGGGTCATTGTCATAGACACAAATGGTGTTTCTGTTACGGACAATTCCTTGGAAGGAATGTGCTTTGAGATTTCCATAGATGTTACCAAGGGACCCACTTCTATTTGTTCAATCTGTGTAACTGATTCTTGGGTTTGTAGGTCTTCCCTGACACCATCCCATGAATCAGTAGCATGATGGGAGATGACAGTTGTACTTTGAGGTACTTCTTTCTGAATTTCAGGTATGTCTGGCCTTCCAAGTGGTTCTAAAGCAGAAGGTGAGTAGTAGTCCATCTCCCAAGGCTTCATGGTACGCCCAGCAGGTGTGGATGAGTCAGTGGCTAATGTGTGTGTGATAGCTTGACCCTGAACTGTGGTTTTCTGCTCAAAATTGACTATATTTCCCACAGGAGGGGACTTTGTTGTAATGATAGGTAATTCGGTGATTAGAGGGATGATTGGTGTGGTTCTGTTGGGTACCATTTGTAGTTCTTCAGAAAGACTGGATGATGCAGTTTCTGCAAGGATATTCAGTTCGATGGTTGTAGCCTCTGATATATTCTGTTTAGCTAGAAAAATAATTTCAAAGAGTTGATTAGACAAGTCACTAATAAAAAGTTGTACGTCCAGTATTGTGAAGTGCTGCTGTGTATTTTGGGGTTACCCAGAAGTGTTTTGTGATGAAGGTATCTAGAAACTGTAATTATATTAACTCAAGGGCAGACAATCGAACATTTCATAGTCACAAACTCATCACTTGTTTTACACTGTAAGGTTTATCACTGCTTTCACCCATAAGGATGAATGACTGCTTTCGGTTAAGGAAAATGAATATTTTGTAGTTTTAAGACAAGGAGAAGTCCAAAACCATATAAACTCAGAGTTTGGAAACAATAGATAGCTTACGTATCAGAAACGACAGCAGCAACTTGGGGTCTAGTAGGAAAACGTGGTAATACTATTCTGAAGGCTTCTTCTGTCCCCTGCCTCTAGCTTTCTCCCTCCTTCTCAAGCTGTGCTGTGTCTCGGGGGAGAGGGAGTGCCTCAGATTGCAAAACAACAAAAAAGCCACATCAAATGTACCTGAGTTACATATGAACTATTACATTGTCCGTAATGTGGAGGGTTTCATAAAAACAGGATATTAAACTTTTTAATACCACCCTTCACTTGAGTCCAGGTGTTGGGGCATTTGTCTTCACCTTCATTTCAACTCTGTAGTGTAGCCTTGGGTTTCTGATAAACAGTAAGACATTTCTGGCAGAGGCTGCTTGGCATTTGTGATAGTTCTACGTTTAGCTCTGTTCTACACACCGTGTTTGTAACTCTTATAAGGGTCTTGGTTCCAGGCTTACTTTAGCATGAAACGCAAAAGTAAAACATGAGTAAAGTACCCACATGATATATTTTAGGTCTGTAATTACAAATCACCGGAAACAACTCTGAGCATCAGAAAGAATGGGCTCAGGCAATAAAAAGGAACATGTCATCATAAAATGCTACATTATAATGCCTCCAGATTTACAGAGAATGGCCTCTCCTTTTTAAAGAAATTTAAATTGAGTATAAAAGTGACAATGTTATAGACAAGATTCCCTTTCAACATAGGGAAAATGCAGCAACCTAGCACGCAAAGATTTTGTTTCTTACGAAAAAATCGGATTTTCAAAAACCAACAACTAGTCACCACTAAACTCAGAAGGAACTGTTCTAAGGAAACCTGTAGTCATTCTCTCGCCACATCCAGTATGACTTAAAGCTAGCTGTACGGGGAATGCCTGTCCTCCCTGATGAGAGTTGTCACGTCTGTAGTATCTGTAATATCTCTAACTCTCAATAATCCCCCAACAGGAGTCCTTGGAAAACTAAACTGGCTATCTTTGAACTCCATCTATTCTGTCAAAACTTAATGATATTAGGGCAGTGAAACTGCTGTGTATGATACAAGCATCATAAATATATGTCGTTATGTATTTGTCCAAACCCACAGGATGTACAGCACAAAGGATGAACCTTTATGTACTATGAATTTTGATCATGGTATGTCCATGTGTGCTCATCAGTTGTAACAAATGTACTGCTTCGGTGGGCAATGCTGATAATGCGGGAGGCTGTGCATGAGAGGGGGCAGGGGTACACAGGAAATCTAACTGCTCTAAAACCTATAACTGCTCTAAAAACTAAAGCCTATCAAAATACTTTGAGGATAAAATGATGCGATTTTGTTGTAAATCAGACTTGAGTTGTAACAGGTTCTTTATTTTTGTCTGGGATGAGCTGTTACTAGCTGTGGTCATGCCCAGACCATTCTGAAGCCCAGATTCACTAATTTTAGAATGAAAACTTGGTGGCCATTTACATTATGGTAACATTTAAATATTCTCCAAAGTCTGTCACTATTTACCTATTACTATTTTATGCTGGAACAAAACTAAACAAAAAATAATTGGATTCTTCAAAAACATTATATAATTTTTTTTCTCCTCATAAGAAAATCCTTTTCTATATTCACTTCCTGGAAGAAGATTTGGTCTATTTTGATTGACATGAACTTAAGGAGCCAAAGCGTGGTTGACGATCTCTCTTTTAATTCAATTCTCTATCCTCTGAAATTCCATGACTATTACCTCATTTCACTGCCAAATATCATGTTCGTCTTCTAACAGCTTTCTTTGGGGAAATAGTAAAATGTACATACAGAGAAAGTTCCCATGGAAACATAACATAATGACTTACACACTGCATATTAGAGAAAAAATAATCATATTATTGTTAAGAACAGCAAAAGAGCTAATTTTGCTTTTTTCCTCTGAGTATTTCTGTGGCTGATGAAATTAACTTAAAAGGAGATGATATGGCATTAGGGCCAAACAGAAGTCCTGTGGATCAGGTTGTCCCATGTTCCAACCCAAGTTCTGGGCTAGCAACTTCTTACAATGCTACGAAAATACTTTTATAGTGTTATAAAAATAAAGGATTCAGATTTTAAAAACTAAATTGTACATCAATGCCGATTATTACTGTAGCACTGGTGTTGCCTTCGTCTAGTCCTGGAGCATAGTAAAGTGACAGCGCTATGTCTAAGAGACTCTCCCTTACAAAGCCAGGATGTATGTGACTTTGTTTTCAAAAACAAGGGTGTTCGATAATTTTAGAGCTCTGTTTAAAAGTCTGCTTATAATTAAGTTAATTAATTCTACTATTTGGAATGGAAAACCTCAGACTTCCTTTGGGGCTGGGGGGCTTTTTCGTCAACTTAACAGCTGATTTCCATCATTACTCAGAATATCTGATCATTGTTTCAACCATTCCAAAAAGAGGAAATAATTTTAAAAACCACAAATATCTCCAAAGAGATATCTTAAGAATAAATGTTACTATATTAATGGTGGCTATTACAAAGGTGAAAATGCAACTCCAAGTTATTCCCGAAGTGTCCTTCCAGAAGAATTCACATGGAGAAATTTCTGAATTGGAAACCTACCAGTGTCCCTTTAGCTTCATTATTAAGGAAGCCAACAGAAATCAGCATATTTCTTTTCCCACAAAAGCCCCATTCCAACCTTTGCAGCTGTCTGCCACACAGATGTTTTGCATCACTGTACTTATGGTATTTTATGTCCTATGGACTCTCTTCTCTGTGCTTCTGTTATAAGACACGAGGCAGATTTTCCCAATAAGATATAAAGATCCTATTAGCAGCATGATAGTCGATTTAACGCACACCCGTACTGCCTACATTATATGAAAGTGACTAATTTCAAATTAGTTCTTCTGCATTAAAATGTTTTCCACATAAATAACTGTAAACATGAGAATTCACAAATAGAGTAGATATTCAATAAGTTGATTCGGACTTCATCGGTAAATAGAATAAAGGCTGGAACAATGGCATTGGAATTCAAACTCTTTTTAAAAAGTTTACGAGTGATTGAATGCTAACAGATTGAAATTCAAAAAACAGAAAACATATTTAAAATGCCACTTAGGGAAGTATTAGTTTTGGTGCCTACAGTCAGATTATAGTTGAGGGGACAAAAAGGATCGTAAGCACACCATGGGTTAGAAGGGCAGGCCAACTTTAAAAGTGAACAAATATGTAAGAAGTGTAGCACATGAAGTGGTGGGAACTTATTTAGCCTTCTCTAAGCCACAATTCTAGTTCCTAGCTTAATCAAACAGAGGGATAGAAAAAAATGAGGGTTCAAAGCTAGATCCCATAGATGACCAGACACTTAGAAATTAAAATTTCAAAACAGGAAAATTAGGTCAGTTGAGGAAGATGCTGAGAGACAACTGAACAACCGTGTTCAATAATAGAAATGGCTATTATTTAGAGTTTGGTCTCCAACTTAAAAAGGAAAAATGGGCTCAAAGTCCAATGCAATGAATTTAGATAATTAGAAAAACTATCCGACCATATGGTAAAAGGATATGAGAATGGGTTTTCTAGGAAACATGTTCTATCTCCCTGTCTTGGAGATCATTAATAACATAACGTGAGAGATTATCATGAGTCTTGAGTGGCTTTGACTGACTTAAATTTGGGGATGTATGGGTGATTTTTCAAAGCCCTAAGTCTCTAACTATCACAGAACTTGCTTAACTCTGAGGTTAAAGAAAAATCAAAAGTGCACAATTTAGTTTAATCATCACAGGGAAATACACAGGAAAATTTCATTTCACAAATGTACTAATTTCCTTGTTTTTCAAATCTACTTGACATGAATAGATTCTAATTATGCTTGTCATCAGCCATTGTTAATATTCTATTTCAGTGATGGTAGAAGGAAAAGAGAATTAGAGCAAAGTGAGGTTTGGTATTGTTCATTCACCAAGAAGTGGCTTTAAAAACCCCTTCTACATTTGGTAAAAAGCAAGCAAGAGAAATATGGTTAAATTTCTAAATTCCTCTACTTAACCAACCAGCGGTACATCTCTGAAATCGCTTTCGGAACTCTTGCTGAGGTCACAACTCATACACTTCACCCTAGGTATTTGGCCACCGCGAGTAGCAGTCAAGTCATTTTGAGAATATTTTTTAAATTCTTTAAAATATATACATTAAAAGAATCCTTGAAAAATGAATTAAGAAATTTGGGGAAGCTGTTGGCACTGTGTGTGATTTAAGAAAGATTTTTATGTTATGACTAAGCCTTCTAAATCTTTTAGATGCTGAATGCATTTTAAATATAATAGGCTTTAGGGAAGAAATAAACAAGACTCTAACCCTTAGATTAGATTTGGATTAGTTTAGATTACACTTTGGTTTGGAAAAAACTCAAAATTTGAACCATGATATTTGGAAGTTATATATTTCCAAGTTCTATCGATTCAGATGAATTAGAAAAAACTGGACCTAAACTTTCAAACTTTTCTCAGATTTTATATAGATTTTTAGTAGGTGGCTACTGTATTTGAAACTAAGTATCTTGTCATTTCATCCGTTCATGTGAATTCCTCATTTAAATAAATAATTTAAAACACATCAGGATGAATTCTTTGTGTCTACAGACAGCCTTTGGTTTAAGTTTTACCCTCAGGGAGAAAAAAAAAAAAGTGTTGTTTAAAAGTTCTCTCTTGCCAGTTTTATCAAGCACAAGAAAATCCAATTGAGCAAGGTAGTCCAGTTGGATAATTCCACTCCTTCCCTAATTAAACCTCCCTAACCCTGCCCCCCGACACCAATCTGATTTCAGTTCTTAATCATAGTCACTTAATGAAAAACTGATTTTAGAGCTTCAACTACTTGAGAGTCACTGTTAAAAGAATGTCTATCTTTCTACTTTTAGAGATAGGCTTTCCTCTTTATTGTTGTTTCTTTTCCTGAAAATAAGTAAGGAAGAACTTTTCTGCTGTTTCAGGGCCTAGGAACAAAAGTCAGTATTTTCAAGTGGCTTTTTATGGCCAGCCTGTATTGCCCTGACACCCAACACATGGCTCTCACACTCGGAAAGCTGAGTCTGTGGGAGGAGATGTGGGCAGAGGCAGCACAGCGGGGAGGCCGCGGCGTGTGAGATCACACCTCTCCACAGCGCTAATGGCTCTTCTACTCGGACACCCTAGCGGTGACTGTTTGGTTGATAAAGAAAGCCTGTGCACTTCAGTTTAGAAACCAATTCCATAATATTTTCTATTCATTTCAGTTATGTATTACTAAAATAAGATATATTGGAAACTTAGTAAAACCCTTTACTCTATTTCAATATAACATGGCTCTACTTTGAACATACTCACCCCAAATGCTAGGAAATCTTTGTTTAGCTGTCACAACAATACAGACCCTTCAGTAAAAATCACAGTGAGACTCTGGATTACTCGCTTGTTTGATCAAGCATCCTATGAGCACGATACTATATCATGTGACTACTACTGCTAAAATAATTTAAGGACATCTGAAAAATTTAAGCAATTATATCATGAATGTGGAGAGATGTCACTTAAGGTCAATTTTAAATAGCAAACCTAACTGAGGATAGCCTACGTTACACCTTTCAAAGAACATAGACTGTACTTCAATATGGTACTAGAGAATTAGTGATTAGAAGGCACATATTTCCATTACTTGAATTAAAATAAGATGAAAGGAGATACTTATTTATAGCATGGTTTCCTGTTAGGTATTAATTGAATGTTATGATTATCCATATCTGTTCCAAGTACTCACCTGCAATTACTGAAATTGGAATTCTCCGCCATTTCAAAGAAAGACATACCAAACAAAGACAAAATAAGCAGAATTCAAGGATTCAACTCAGCCACAGCTGGCCTCAACATTACAGCACCAACAATCTAATTACATTTAAGGACTGCAATTAATGTTAAACAAAACAAAACAAAAACAAAAACAAAGAATCAGAACTATGTTCTGTGGTTCTAGGTGCAATGGAGCATAGTTAAGACCTTAACTTGACATTTCCTCATCACCTCTAAAAAAACATCTGTCAAACTTCCTGTTGTTTTAACCATATCGCTGCTGTTCCGTTTACTGGCTTTTGAAAGTCACTGAACTGTTTCCGTTCTGTGCATACACTGCAAGACATGGAATCCATTCCCACCACTAGGTGAACACCAAGGCATGTCTTCGAAGTATTTTTTTTTAAATCTGTAATTTTTAAAAAGGTCTCAAACACTTACGTTTAAAGCAGTAGGCATCAAATCTGCTATCAGGGGGAGGGAAGCCTGTCTGGTTCTCAAAACGATACAGGGTTCTCACCCCAAGTAAACCACCTCCACACTGCGCCCTGGCCACAGTCACAGGGTGGCGAACGCTGGTGTCGGACAGCCACCCGTAATCGCACTGGTCAAAGCCATTCCTCCAAGCTGCGTGGAGCTCCCCCACTGTCGCCAGCCGGGCGTCCTGGTTTTCACACTCTTCTTCAGCTTCTTCAAAGGTAAATTTATCGGGAGCAGTGATATGGAACACATCACCTGAAATAAGGAGGGAAAAAAACACGACAACAAACGTTAAGTTTTACTATTCATTCCTCTCCACTTTATGGGTGGGTGGGTGGAGGGAGCGGCTAGAAGCACATAATACTTTTTTCATGGCAAGGTAGCAGCTTCTGGTTCTTTCTTTCTTTCTTTTTAAGATTTTATTTATTTATTTGACAGAGAGAGACACAGCCAGAGAGGGAACACTAGCAGGGGGAGTGGGAGAGGGAGAAGCAGGCTTCCCGCGGAGCAGGGAGCCCGATGCGGGGCTCGATCCCAGGACCCCAGGACCACGACCGGAGCTGAAGGCAGACACCTAACGACTGAGCCACCCAGGCGCCCCGCTTCTGGTTCTTTAAAGCAGTAAACAGCACGGCGACTCAATTTTGCCACTATTAGTGTGACACATACCAGAAAAGTTCATATATATTAACTTTAATATCAAATGACTGCTTCTATGGCCCATGGGTAAACAGAAGCAACCATTTGATAATAAAGTTACAATCATTTCTTTAAAATGAACACACGTTCTCCATTGAGTCTTTCGATTATCATCTGGGAAACGAGTTTTCTTTTCCGTGAAAGAGCAGGCTGGAAAGGGAAACTATACTAAAATGTCACCCGGGTTATTTCACATCGTTTCACCTGAAATCCAACAGTAGCTCTCGAACCCTCTTTCTCACCTCTCACTACCATCAAAATGGATGAACTCCCATCAAATTAAACAACAAAACAAGAAAAACTCCAGGGTTTGAAGATGCGAAGGGACAGGAAAGCAAGATGGATCCCGTGGTTGTTACGTCATCCGGGGCTGAGAGTGCATGGAGGCCCCCTAACGTTCGCTCCCACTCCAACTGGCCCAAGTGACCAAGGTCCCCCTGGAGGAAGAGGCACGTTTTTGTTTGCTGCTCGCTCTGCCCAGGGTGCATACCTCTCGCAATCTGTCTGCCCAAAGGGGGCGCCCTTTTCCAGGTCTCACAAAGACATCATACGCGCTAGCCGGGGCTCTAGCTACGTTTGAGAGACTCTTCTATTTGCTTATTGATTAACAAAGGAAGGCTGAACGTTTACTTTGTTCATCACCAGGCCCAATTAGCAGAGAATCTGTTCACAATAACTTAACATGTCACAATAAAATATTCTGGAAATGCTAGAATAAATGCTTTGTTAAATCGGTACGTGGGGAGCTAACAAAACAAGGGGCGTCAATAAATTCAATGCAAATTAAATGATGCTTCTCACATTACAGCACAAGTGGCTCGAAGACAGAGGCAGGGTGAGAGAATACCTAAGCAAATACAGCAGGCGGGAGGGAGAGAAAATGAGGCAGGGGGAAGCGAAAATATTGATAGCTCATTACTGCAGCCGCAGGTCCCAGCTGCATCTCACTGAAGCCGTCTCTGACTGTATGATTTATTAGACAAGGGGACTCCAGAGCTCTCACGATTCAGCTCTTCACCTGACTAAAGCCAGATGTAACAAGCGATTGCTTACAATGAATAGAGCCATTACTCTCTCTGAGTGTGCAATAGCTTCATAAAACAAGAAAAATTAGTCGCGGGAAAAATGGCCAAATCACACACGTCAGCTTTGGTCACTATGAATCTAAAATAGGCCAAATCCCTATAAGAGCTATTTGAAGAAGAGAGAGAAAAATGACTTTTACCTAACTGAAAAAAAGTGGGGGGGGGGGGGCGGTGGGAATCGCTTTTTGTCCTTAACTGTGTAGGTTGGCAAGGACAGTAACCTCAAATCCAAAATACACTGTAAGAACGTAAGTTCCAGCCACATTCCTGCACCATCTCCCTCCCTAAGAAATTTTAAAAGCATAAGGGTCACAGTACCACTTACGGAGTAGATCTTCAATAATCCTTGCTAAGTGAATGGCATTTCAAGTTCTTGTTAAGAAACAAGGTGCTCTTTTTCTTCCGTCCTCCCCAAGCAGCACATTCAAAAAAGCTGACTGCAGCCGAGCTGTGGGGAGCTGCGGTCCAGAAGAGCTGATTCATCTCACCTATGGATTTGGCTTAAAGCAACCTGGGGCAAGGCAGACAGAGAGACTGTCTGTGTGCTCCTGAGCAGCCTCATTCACTTCAAAGGAATGCAAGAGTGAGAGAGGGCAGCACGCCAAACTGTTTCCCTCCAAGGTAGAACACTTGCATTTGTTATTACAGCTGGAATATCCTTCTGTTGCCTTAGTTCCCTGTGATGTACTGCAATTTTGAGGCAAAATGACTGCTCCTTTATAGTAATAAGAGTGATTAGCCAATCAAAGCAGGCAGAGAAATAGAATTGAGAGAGTAGAAGTCTGCTATTCCAAACAGCAATGCCAGTCTGTATGTTGGGGGAAATCAACTTCTCCAAATGTGGCCAGACCAAAGGGCCAGTGAAGAAGAGTGACAGCAGGATTTCATGGGTAACTGGTTTCCCCTCTTTTAAACAGCAAATATATTTGGGGTGTTAGAGGAAAGAAAGGTTTCAGAAGATGCTGGTAGGTTAAAAAGAGAATTCCCTTATTATTATTAAGTCAATAAAGATCTACTTATAGAATTTTTATATAGAAACTCTTGTTAAGTCTGACTATATTGCAGTCAATTATTTAATTCATTTGTTTGGAAGATATAATTTCCATCCATCTATCCAATACCCATAAAATAATCATTTTACTTATTTGATTAAATTCTATTATCCCCAAGGCCACCTATTTTCCTTTATATGTAGGAACTTTTCAAAAACTGAAAATAAAATTAAAAAAAAAAAAACATTGAAAAAGATATCACCATTGGGTTTCATTCAACTCAGATTTAAAAAAAAAAAAGATTTAATTGGCATTGAGTCAAACCTCCAAACTTTGCCCATCCTATGTATCAACCTCAAAATATTAAGGCCAGGACATCTTATACTTTTCTAAAATATGCCAGAATATCCTAGCATCCGTTTTATACTGAAACCCAAACCAGAAAATAAAAAAGGTAAGTCAATAGGTAATGCACAGCAGTAATTGAACTAATTTGTATTACTAAGTGTCTTGGATTCCTAAGACATCTATGACCTCCTATTTTGTTTTTATTCCTTAGATGCCTGGTTTTAATTAGATAATCCTTTGACATTATATATCTTTTATCTAACATAATACAAACATAGGTGACCTATTGTTTAAATCCGAATTAACCTATTAAAAGCTTATTGTTGAAGATGTGGATCAGAAAGACTGTTAATTTATGGTCCAAGTTCGAAGAACATAATTCCCAAAAATGTCTTCTACAGAAAACTGGTGATCCTTGAGATGCGAATAGGTATTCTATAGAAAAGAGGTTCCACGGACAACTGCATTTGGAAAACAAATGCAAGTGATCTGACAGGTTTCTGCAAGACTTCTCAGAGCATTTAATATTATAGCTTATTTATTGAGAGTTCCCACAGGAAGTTACAATTTGTAAGCCATCTGACCAGAGAAGCCTCCTTTACTCATAGAATACCAATTAATAGTCCATGGACCTGTTCCGTGGAATCATTTTCCAAACTCAATGAATCCATAGCAAGTATAATTTGCTATTAAGTTTCTGGTTGCCTACGTGTCAACCTACTTAAGATAGAAGCAAAGTGGACCAGGTAAGCAAACAGCATTAAGCAGGAGCCAAAAAGCTAGAGTACAAAGCAAAGGGTATATGAAGTCCATTGCCTCCTAGGGTTGCATCAAAGCCTGCCAGTGAGCACAGGGGACGGGGAAGAGGCAGGGACCTCGATGAAGCAACTAAGACGGTATTTAATGAACACGGAGGTTCATTTCTTAAAAGAAGATCTTTTTGAGAAAAGTAAACCAAGGAATAGCAGACAAAAGCAGGCTTTCTCCTCAATAATAAGTGGTAGGCACAAAGCTTTCCCACAGAAAAAAAGCATATCGATACCACAGGGGAAAAAAATGCAGATTTTAAGCTAAACACTGACCACTTTTACAATGATAAAGCAGTCAAGATGTTAAGATTTTCAATGTTTCCAGTGATCTACTCTCAGTTTTTAAATCCATAGTCAGGAATTATTTACAGGTCAAATTATATGTTCTAAACTATAACACAGCAGAATGAAATGAGACAGATACTAAGTCTGGGCCAGTAACAATAATGTAACTCCAGCCTTGGTCCAAAAATGAATGATCGTAACAGGATGCATCAAGACATAAAGTCTGAAGTTCAGAGTCAAGGGCACATCAGGCACCAAAGAATCAAGAGAAAGAGAAAGCAAACCTGGGAAATCAAGCAAAGCAACTAAGTGCATTAGCTTAGTTTCTTTCTCTACGACACAACTTAATTGGTCAGGTTGTGTAAGTTCCTGCCCCGAAGGTATCTTAAAGGCACCTTTTTGCCTCTGATGTAGGTAATAAAAGCTCCTTCTGAATCATAGTACTGCTTTAGAGAGGGAGAGAAAGCAAAACCTTTTGTGAGATAAAATGCCCATTTTATTAGCACAGGACAAGGCTGTGTTCTCTTTCTACCACTGAATACTTGTAACTGAGCCATTTAATGTACTTTAGATTTACTGGATAGTTGCCTTCCTGGGTGGTAGACATTACTTTTACAAGTTGACAATGAGTCTGCTCTCTAAGTTCCAGAAGTAGCCTCTTCAAGGTAGCTACATCTATAAGACACTTACCATCAAATTGGTAACTAGAGTAAAGATTTGGAACATGTTTGTAAATGTTATCTACCTATGAGACAATACTTAATTTTTCTCTAAAGAGAACAAATAAAATGTCAGGAAAGAAATATACAAAATGTTTTACATATAATTACTTAACATAAAAGGTCAAGTTAATTTAAGTTAGCATAAGTAAGAATTCATTGAGGTGTATACATATATGCTCACATTAGTACACACATGAGATATAATAATGCTGAACAGAGGATTGCAGATATAGGATAATTTGCATACTTATCTGAAAAACATATATGTGGTATCTTAATGCATATTTTTCCAAAATCTCAAATTAAATGTTATCGGTTTGAATTATTCCTGTTATTTCAACTTTCTAGGGATATCCTGGAAGAAACTGGAAGACACCGCTGGTGAGACTTTAATATCTGGTGACATTCCACAAATTAAATTTACTTTAATCATGGGAATTAACATCATCAGAAATATTAAGGAAAAAAATACTTTCGTTTGACAACTAACTGCTACAAGACTCCCTGGAAATTGGACCATGCGTGTTCTTTTTTCCACACTTCTCATTGCTAAATGGGAAAGTGGCTTCTTGGCAGACTAAAAAATGACATATACTGAAATGGCAAACAATGATGAAAACAAATCAAACATTAAAAATGACCTGCACTGTTCAAAAGCTAGAATTTATACCCAGGAGTAACTCAGAACAACTATTAAAGAGTCCGGTTCTAGAGCAAAGCGAGGATAAGATCTTTCTTTCCTGCAGACAATTCCCTGTAAATACCAAGGAGAAAAGGGGAATTGGCAGGGGCAGGACATACATAATTACTCCATTCTCTGCTGGATTCAGTGGACAGGTAGCCAAAGCCAAAATCCCACCACAGTTTTCTGGGCTGGGTATATTTGCTGGGTAGTGTGATAAATGTTTATTGTTTGTTTCTGCTTATTTGTGCTCATAACCCTTCTATCATGAACTGTCCAGTCTGAAAATAAGTTCTTATAAACTAATCATGATTCCCTTTATCCATTTGAAAAAAGAACTCTGATTTTTTTTTTTTTCACTTTAAGGAAGTTCAGGATTTATAAATGTTACTACATTGCCTTGCTATTTAAGTTATAATAAGTAATAAATATATGTAAAAGTAGCTACAGTGTGTAAGCAGGAAGTAGTCATGTGACATGAGCTTCTAGATGCCGATATAATAAAACCATTTATGGCAAATATCCTGATGATAAAAGCAATTCAGCATAATTATTATTAGCTTTGAAGTTTTGGACTTTTAAGTTTCAAAGGATGTTTATTTTTTCTTTTCTTTCTCTCCCTTTCTCTCTCTCTCTCTTGCCCTCTCTCACTCTTGCTCTTTTTTGACTGTGTCTACGTACACACGATCAAAGCATTGAAGACTAATGCTCATTATACTCTGGATCACAGTATCCATCAGCTGTACATGTTTGATTAACAGCTAACATACACTGCTATATAATCTTTTGAGGGCCAACATTTGAAGATAATTCAAAAGCATGTCAGTTCCCCTAAGATTTGGTCCTTCAACCTGCACAGAGACCACCCTTCTGTTCAAAGTGACAAGAAAACCTCAGGGGCTGCCAACCTAACTTCATTCCATCTCGAGTGCAAGGCTGGCATTATTCCCAATTTGGCGGTAATGAGACTGGAAGGACAGATCAGCACCTTTCAGATTTTTCACTTGTCTTAGGCTGAAGGAGAAGCATGATGTGGCTTAGAGCACAGACAGAATTTTGAATTTTTAACTTCCAATTAATTACTAAAGAATTGTCATCAGTTGGCTCTTAGAGTCAGTTAAAATGCTCTAAGTCAGATAAGGAAAGGAATCCATGTATTTGTCAATGTGTTATTATACAAGATCTCATGTATGTCGATTTGAAGAGCTTAAAGAGATAGGAAACCCCACTAAAATTTAAAATTTAAACATATTTTTATGGTTTTTCAGGATGTCATATCTCCTTCTTTCCCACTGACAAAGCAGTAAGATTTTAATTAGAGTGAGAAAGAAATTCTAAAATATTTCTGGGTGTCTGAGTCTTCAAAATATCTAAGAGATTGAACATGTTATTTGATTTGACAGGCACGGTATGGCTATGGGTCAACACAGGACGATCAGCCTAGTTTGGCTTTTTTTTTTTTACTTTTCACAGCTGAAAGGTAAATGGCCACTGTATTTCCTAAGAAGCTCTTTCAGTTCAGAACTCCAAAAGACCTTGACATCAAAATCTTAGAGCAAATGTCACATGCTTCAAGGGATGTATATCATGACAAGTCTACTTATGGTAAGATTATAAATGCAAGGGTATATATAGAGAAAATCCTAAGGATGCCATTAAAGAGCTATTAGAACTAATAAACAAGTTCAGCAGAGTTGCAGGATACAAGATACAAGACCAATATATAAAAACCAATTGCATTTCCATATACTTCCCACAAACAATCAGAAAAAGAAAGAAAACTCCACTTTCATTTGCATCAAAAAAGAACAAAATATTTAGGATGAAATTTGACAAAAGTACTGTAAAACTTATACTCTAAAAGCTATAAAACACTGATGAAAGAAATTAAAGAAGGTCTTAAGAATTGGAAAAATGTCCCATGTTCATGGATCTGAAGATTTAATATGGTTAAGATGGCAATATGCCACAAATTGATCTAAAGATTCAATGCAACCCCTATCAGAATCCCAGCTGGCCTCTTTGTAGAAATCGACAAGCTGATCTTAAAATTCAGATGAGAACTCAAGGGCCCAGAATAACTAAAATAATTTTGAAAAAGAACACAGTTAGAGGTCTCATACATTCCAATTTCACAATTTATTGCAAAGCAACAGTAATTAAGACAATGTGGGACTAACATAAGTAGAGACATATAGATCAATGGAATAGAATGGCAAGTCCAGAAACAAACCCATATATCTATGAACAGTTGATTTTCAAAAAGATGCCAAGGCCATTAAATGGGAGAAAGAACAGTCTTTTCAATAAGTGGTGCAGGGACAACTGGATGTCTATACATACAAAAGAATGAATCTGGACTCTTAACTCATTCCACATACAAAAATTAACTCAAAATCAATCAAAAGAAAAATAAAACTTAAAACTTATAAAACTTGTAGAAGAAAACACAGAAGCAAGTCTTCATGACTGGGGATTTGGCAGTGTTTTCTTAGATATGACACCACAAGCACAAACAACCGAAGAACAAAGAGATAAATTGGACTTCATTAAAATTCAAAAATTTTGTGTGTCAAAGGACCCTACTGAGAAAGTAAAAAAGACAACTCATGGAATGGGAAAAAAAAATGTGCAAATCTTCCAAAAAGACACTTTAATCTAGAGTATATAAAGAACTCCTGCAACTAAATAACAAAAAGACACCCCAGTTAAAAATGGGTAAAGGTAAAAACAAAACAAAACAAAATGGGTAAAGGTTCTGAATAGACATTTCTTTTTTTTTACTTTTAAGATTTTATTTATTGGGGCGCCTGGGTGGCTCAGTCATTAAGCGTCTGCCTTCGGCTCAGGTCAGGATCCCAGAGTCCTGGGATCGAGCCCCGCATCGGGCTCCCTGCTCTGTGGGGAGCCTGCTTCTCCCTCTCCCACTACCCCTGCTTGTGTTCCCTCTCTCGCTGTGTCTCTCTCTGTCAAATAAATAAAACCTTAAAAAAAAAAGATTTTATTTATTTATTTGACAGAGAGATAGAGAGAGAGCACAGGTAGGCAGAGCTGCAGGCAGAGGGAGAGGGAGAAGTAGGCTCTCCGCTGAGCAGAGCCCAATGTGGGGCTCGATCCCAGTACCCTGGGATCATGACCTGAGCCAAAGGCAGATGCTTAACGGACTGAGCCACCCAGGTGCCCCTAGACATTTCTTTTTTTCTTTTAATTGAGGTTTAATTGACATAAATTATATTCATTTCATGTGTACAACATAATGATTCAATATTTGTATATATTGCAAAATGATCACCACAATAAGTCTTGTTAACATCCATCACTATACATAATTACAAATATTTTTTCTTGTGATGAGAACTTTTAATATTTACTCTCTTAGCAACATTCATATATGCAATATAAATTATTAACTATGGTTTCCATGCTATATGTTACATCCCCATGACTTACTCATTTTATAACTCGACTGAATAGACATTTCTCCAAGAAAATATACAAATGGCCAATAAGCACATGAAAAGTTGCTTAACATCACTAGCCATAAGAGAAATACAAATTAAAACCACAATGAGATATTTTTGGCTGTAATCAAAATCTCGGATAAAAACAAGTGTTGGCAAGGATGTGAAAGAACCAGGACCCTAATATAGTGCTGGTGAGAATTTAAAATGGTGTGGCCACACTGGAAAACAGGCAAGCAGTTCTTCAAGAAGTTAAAAATGGAGTTACCATTTAAGCCAGCAATTCTAATCATTACAACACAATGAGTAAACAAATCATTACTCAAATAAGAATGAAGATATTCTTATGCGAGAAATCAGAAATTTGGGGGAGTCTGGAGAGCACTTTATCTCTTCTTGGCTGGGAGGACTGTCTGTTCTCCTCTGGGGAATCTGCAGCCACAAGAGTTTACTGCCGGGAAATAGGAAAAAGGGCATATCCCATTATTTAACCTTTCCTTATGGCAAAAAGCAGGGTTAAAAAAAGAAATACTTGACAAGGTTCTCATGAGGATTAAGTTAAACAATAATACAACCAAATAATAAATAGTTTCCTTCCTTACCTTATCTGTGGAGCTACTTCACGGTCAATCTATGGAAATCATTATACTGAATGAGGGTATCATTTTCCAGAGGGGCTGCCAGGGTGCCATGCCTGCTTGCTTTCCTCACTGGCTCTTAGCTACACTCTTCAAAACTCCCAAGGTCAGTTTCAGGTCCCTAGCAAGACATGTTAATTTCCAAAGCTTATGTAAGAAGCCACCGCTGCAGCTATGATCTATGGTTCTATGAGTTCTACAGAGAATAAATGAAAAGTTTTCAGCATCTTCTAGCACCAAACCAAAGTGAATGGAAGTGAGGAGTTTCTGTAATCCAGAATCAATATTTGAATCATTTGCTGACCCATAGTAAGTAGGAAGCTCTTCTAGCTGACACAGAACGTTTTAACTGAATAAGACCAGTATCACTAATTCTTAGATAACTCCCGCTGGTGAAGTATTTTGTAGATTATATGTTGTAAATCCCATTAAAATTAAAAGTCAATATGGGGAGGAGCAAGATGGCAGAGGAGTAGGAGACCTAAATTTCGTCTGGTCCCAGGAATTAAGCTAGATAAGGATCAAACCATTCTGAACAACTACGAACTCAACAGGAGATTGAAGAAAGGAATAGCAGCAACTCTCTGAACAGACAAGCGACCACTTTCTGGAAGGTATGCGGAGAAGTGAATCGGAGGCGATATTCAGGAAGATAGACGGCGGGGGAGGGGGCCTCCGTCGGCCACTTCTGGCAAGTGACAGAGCAGCGGAGCACAAAATCAGAACTTTTATAAGTCGGCTCCACTGAGGGACGTCGCTCCAGCGGCTAAGCAGGGCGTGGAACCCTCGTGGGACAGTGTGGTCTCAGGATCGACGGGGTCACAGAGAGACCAGGGGTGCCTGAGTGCGGCAGAGCTCCCAGGTATCGGAGCGGGGAAGCCGGCTGCAGAGACAGAGCCGAGGAGCGGACTCTCAGCTCGGGGTTGCCATAAACCGTGATCCGCGGCACAGTCAGGCCACTGCTCCTCCAGCAGGGACCCAACAAGCAGCAGATCCGGGGAGACTCACCTTCCACCCCTGGGAGGAGCGGCGCGGGAGCGCACCACAGGGATCTGCTGGGTTTGGAGACTCCACACGGGGTCGGGTGCCAGAGATAGAAATGCTCAGTCACAGGCCAGGGGAGCACGGAGACCGGGGAGACGGGAGTGATTGACTGCTTTTCTCTGGGGCGCACTGAGAAGTCAGGCCCGGAGTTCTCGGCTCCTCCAGAGCAGAGACTGGGAGGCCGCCATTTTCACTCTTGGCCTCCAAAGCTGTACGGAAAGCTTGCAGGGAAAAAAAGCTCCTGAGAGCAAACCCGAGCAGATTACTTAGCCCGGACCAGCAAGGGCGGGGCAATTCCGCCTCCGGCAAAGACATTTGGGAACCATGGCAACAGGCCCCTCCCCCAGAAGATCAGCAAGAACAGCCAGCGAAGACCAAGTTTACCGATCAACGAGAACGGCAGAACTCCAGCGCTAGGGGAATACTGCACATAGAATTCATGGCTTTTTTACCATGATTCTTTAGTCTTTCAAAGTTAATTTTTTTAATCTTTTTTTTTTTTTTGAATTTTTCTTTTTCCCTTTTTCAACCAACATCTTATCAATCACTTTTTTAAAAATCTTTTTTATTTTTCATTTTTAGAGTCATATTCTATCCCTTCATTGTAGTTAACCTTATTTTTGATATATATATAAGTTGTTCTCTCTTTAAAATTTTGGGATACAGTTTCTTCTAACAGACCAAAAGATACCCTAAATCTCTAGTGTATGGCTTTGTTCCAGTCTCCTGCCTGATCACATTCTCTCCCTTTTTTTTTAATTCCTCTTCTTTCTTTTTTCAACCAACTTCTTATCTGATCAATTCCTTTCAAAAAATCTTTTATAATTTTCATCTTTACAGTCATATTCCATCCCTTCATCTTATTTACCCTTATTTTTATACATATATAAGTTTTTCTTTCTTTAAAAATTTTGGGAGGCAGTTTCTTCTAACAGACCCAAATACACCCAAAATCTAGTGTGTGGCACTGATCTATGCACCAGCATGATCATATTTGATCATATTCTTTTTTTTTTAATCTTTTTCTTTTTTTTTCTTTTTTCATTCTTTCCCTTTCTTTTCCCCCTGTTTCAGGTCTCTTCTGATTTGTTTAGTGTATATTTTTCTGGGGTCATTGTTACCCTGTTAGCATTTTGTTCTCTCATTCATCTATTCTCCTCTAGACATAATGACAAGATGGAAAATATCACCTCAAAAAAAAAGAACAAGAGGCAGTACCGACCGCCAGGGACCTAATCAATACAGACATTAGTAAGATGTCGGAACTAGAGTTCAGAATGACTATTTTAAAGATACTAGCTGGGCTTGAAAAAAGCATGGAAGATACTAGAGAAACCCTTTCTGGAGAAATAAAAGAACTAAAATCTAACCAAGTCGAAATCAAAAAGGCTATTAATGAGGGCAATCAAAAAAGGAGGCTCTAACTGCTAGGATAAATGAGGCAGAAGAGAGAATTAGTGCTACAGAAGATCAAATGATGGAAAATAAAGAAGCTGAGAAAAAGAGAGATAAACAACTGGATCACGAGGGCAGAATTCGAGAGATAAGTGATACCACAAGATGAAACAATATTAGAATAACTGGGATCTCAGAAGAAGAAGAAAGAGGGGGGCAGAAGGTATATCGGAGCGAATTATAGCAAAGAACTTCCCTAATCTGGGGAAGGAAACAGGCATCAAAATCCAGGAGGCACAGAGAACCCCCCTCAAAATCAATAAAAATAGGTTAACACCCCCACATCTAATAGTAAAACTTATGAGACTCAGAGACAAAGAGAAAATCCTGAAAGCAGCTCGGGACAAGAGATCTGTAACCTACAATGGTAGAAACATTAGACTGGCAACAGACCTATCCACAGAGACCTGGCAGGCCAGAAAGGACTGGCATGATATATTCAGAGCACTAAATGAGAAAAATATGCAGCCAAGAATACTATATCCAGCTAGGCTGTCATTGAAAATAGAAGGAGAGATAAAAAGCTTCCAGGACAAAAAAAACTAAAGGAATTTGAAAACATGAAACTAGCCCTACAAGAAATATTGAAAAGGGTCGTCCTCTAAGCAAAGAGAGAGCCTAAAAGTAACACAGACCAGAAAGGAACACAGACAATATATAGTAACAGTCACCTTACAGGCAATACAATGGCACTAAATTCTTATCTTTCAATAGTTACCCGAATGTAAATGGGCTAAATGCCCCAATCAAAAGACACAGGCTATCAGATTGGATAAAAAAGCAAGACCCATCAATATGCTGTCTGTAAGAGATTCATTTTAGACCCAAAGACACCACCAGATTGAAAGTGAGGGGGTGGAAAACCATTTACCATGCTAATGGACACCAAAAGAAAGCTGGGGTGGCAATCCTTATATCAGACAAATTAGATTTTAAACCAAAGACTATAATAAGAGATGAGGAAGGACACATATACTTAAAGGGTCTATCCAACAAGAAGATCTAACAATTGTAAATATTTATGCCCTTAACATGGGAGCAGCCAATTATATAAGCCAATTAATAACAAAAGTAAAGAAACACATCGACAACAATACAATAATAGTGGGGGACTTTAACACCCCCCTCACTGAAATGGACAGATCATCTAAGCAAAAGATCACCAAGGAAATAAAGACTTTAAATGACACACTGGACCAAATGGACTTCACAGATATATTCAGAACATCCCATCCCAAAACAACAGAATACATATTCTTCTTTAGGGCCCGTGGAACGTTCTCCAGAATAGGTCACATCCTAGGTCACAAATCAGGTCTCAACTGGTACCAAAAGACTGGGATCATTCCCTACATATTTTCAGACCACAACGCTTTGAAACTAGAACTCAATCACAAGAGGAAAGTCAGAAAGAACTCAAATACACGGAGGCTAAAGAGCATCTTACTAAAGAATGAATGGGTCAACCAGGAAATTAAAGAAGAATTAACAAAATTCATGGAAACAAATGAAAATGAAAACACAACTGTTCAAAATCTTTGGGATGCAGCAAAGGCGCTCCTAAGAGGAAAGTATATAGCAATACAAGCCTTTCTCAAGAAACAAGAAAGGTCTCAAATACACAACCTAACCCTACACCTAAAGGAGCTGGAGAAAGAACAGCAAATAAAGCCTAAACCCAGCAGGAGAAGAGAAATAATAAAGATCAGAACTGAAATCAATGAAATAGAAACCAAAAGAACAGTAGAACAGATCAATGAAACTAGGAGCTGGTTCTTTGAAAGAATTAATAAGATTGATAAACCCCTGGCCAGACTTAACAAAAAGAAAAAAGGAGCCAAATAAATAAAATCATGAATGAAAGAGGAGAGATCACAACCAACACCAAAGAAATACAATTACAAGAACATATTATGAGCAACTATATGCCAGCAAATTAGATGATCTGGAAGAAATGGATGCATTCCTAGAGATGTATAAACTACCAAAACTGACCAGGAAAATAGAAAACCTGAACAGACCTATAACCAACAAGGAAATTGAAGCAGTCATCAAAAATCTCCCAACAAACAAAAGCCCAGGGCCAGATGGCTTCCCAGGGGAATTCTACCAAACATTTAAAGAAGAATTAATACCTATTCTGAAACTGTTCCAAAAAATAGAAATGGAAGGAAAACTTCCAAATTCGTTTTATGAGGCCACCATTACCTTGATCCCAAAACTAGACAAAGACCCCATCAAAAAGGAGAATTACAGACCAGTATCCTTGATGAAAATGGATGCAAAAATTCTCAACAAAATAGGATCTCACCCAGCCAATAGGATCCAACAGTACATTAAGAGGATTATTCACCACAACCAAGTGGGATTTATCCCTGGGCTGCAAGGTTGGTTCAACATCTGCAAATCAATCAGTGTGATACAATACCTTAATAAAAGAAAGAACAAGAACCATATGATCCTCTCAATAGATGCAGAAAAAGCATTTGACAAAGTACAGCATCCTTTCTTGATCAAAACTCTTCAGAGTATAGGGATAGAGGGTACATACCTCAATATCATAAAAGCCATCTATGAAAAACCCACAGCGAATATCATTCTCAATGGGGAAAAACTGAGAGCTTTCCCTCTAAGGTCAGGAACACGGCAGGGATGTCCACTATCACCACTGCTATCCAACATAGTATTAGAAGTCCTAGCCATAGCAATCAGACAACAAAAAGAAATAAAAGGCATCCAAATCAGCAAAGAAGAAGTCAAACTCTCATTCTTTGCAGATGATATGATACTTTATGTGGAAAACCCAAAAGATGCTACCCCAAAACTTCTAGAACTCATACAGGAATTCAGTAAAGTGGCAGGATATAAAATCAATGCACAGAAATCAGTGGCATTTCTATACACCAACAACAAGACAGAAGAAAGAGAAATTAAGGAGTCGAGCCCATTTACAATTGCACCCAAAACCATAAGATACCTAGGAATAAATCTAACCAAAGAGGCAAAGAATCTGTACTCAGAAAACTATAAAATACTCATGA
Source organism: Phoca vitulina (assembly GCF_004348235.1). NCBI lineage: Eukaryota > Metazoa > Chordata > Mammalia > Carnivora > Phocidae > Phoca > Phoca vitulina. The sequence goes on from NW_022589709.1 coordinate 45,421,296, forward strand.
AAGCAATTGAGGAAGACACAAAGAAATGGAAAAATGTTCCATGCTCATGGATTGGAAGAACAAATATTGTGAAGATGTCAATGCTACCTAGAGCAATCTACACATTTAATGCAATCCCTATCAAAATACCAACCACTTTTTTCAAAAAATGGAACAAATAATCCTACAATTTGTATGGAACCAGAAAAGACCCCGAATAGGCAGGGGAATGTTGAAAAGGAAAAGCAAAGCTGGCAGCATCATAATTCCGAACTTCAAGCTCTATTACAAAGCTGTAATCATCAAGACAGTATGGTACTGGCACAAAAACAGACACAAAGATCAATGGAACAGAATAGAGAGCCCAGAAATGGACCCTCAACTCTATGGTCAACTAATCTTCGACAAAGCAAGAAAGAATGTCCAATGGAAAAAAGATAGTCTCTTCAACAAATGGTGTTGGGAAAATTGGACAGCCACATGCAGAAGAATGAAACTGGGCCATTTCCTGACACCACACACAAAAATAAACTCCAAATGGTTGAAAGACCTAAATGTGAGACAGGAGTCCATCAAAATCCTAAAGCCGAACACAGGCAGCAACCTCTTCGACCTCAGCCGCAGCAGCTTCTTCCTAGAAACATGGCCAAAGGCAAGGGAGGCAAGGGCAAAAATGAACTATTGGGACTTCATCAAGATAAAACGCTTTTGCACAGCAAAGGAAACAGTCAGCAAAACCAAAAGACAACCAACAGAATGGGAGAAGATATTTGCAAATCACACATCAGATAAAGGGCTATTATCCAAAATCTTTAAAGAACTTACCAAACTCAACACCCAAAGTACAAATGATCCAATCAGGAAATGGGCAGAAGACATCAACAGACATTTTTTCCAAAGAAGACATCCAAATGGCCAACAGACACATGAAAAAGTGCTCAGTATCACTCGGAATCAGGGAAATCAAAATCAAAATCTCAATGAGATACCACCTCACACCAGTCAGAATGGCTAAAATTAACAAGTCAGGAAATGACAGATGTTGGCAGGGATGTGGAGAAAGGGGAACCCTCCTACACTGTTGGTGGGAATTCAAGCTGGTGCAGCCACTCTGGAAAACAGTATGGCGGTTCCTCAAAAATTGAAAATAGAGCCACCCTACGACCCAGCAATTGCACTACTGGGTATGTACCCCAAAGATACAAATGTAGTGATCCAAAGGGGTACGTGCACCCTGATGTTTATAGCAGCAATGTCCACAATAGCCAAACTATGGAAAGAGCCAAGATGTCCATCGACAGATGAATGGATAAAGAAGATGTGGTATATATATATACAATGGAATATTATGCAGCCATCAAAAGGAATGAAATCTTGCCATTTGCAATGACGTGGATGGAACTGGAGGGTATTATGCTGAGTGAAATAAGTCAATCAGAGAAAGACGTGTATCATATGATCTCACTGACAGGAGGAATTCTTAATCTCAGGAAACAAACTGAGGGCTGCTGGAGTGGTGGGGGGTGGGAGGGATGGGTGGCCGGGTAATAGACATTGGGGAGGGTATGTGCTATGGTGAGTGCTGTGAATTGTGTAAGACTGTTGAAACACAGACCTGTACCTCTGAAACTAATACATTATATGTTAAAAAAAAGAAGATAGTAGGAAGGGAAAAATGAAGGGGGGGAATTCGGAGGGGGAGACAAACCATGAGAGACTATGGAGTCTGAGAAACAAACTGAGGGTTCTAGAGGGGAGGGGGGTGGGTTGGCCTGGTGATGGGTATTAAAGAGGGCACGTACTGAATGGAGCACTGGTTGTTATACGCAAACAATGAATCATGGAACACTACATCAAAAACTAATGATGTAATGTATGGTGATTAACATAACATAATAAAATAAAAAAAAGAAAGAAACAAAATTAAAAGTCAATCTGAGAATCTATCGCAGGAAATCACACAATTTCCAGATTTGATAACTGATTTCTATCCAATCAAAGCCTCCAAAAAAGCCTGAACCTTTAAGCCCTGCTTAAGATCTGTTTAAGGACATTCGGGCCTTCACCTAAATTTTTAGCTTTGCATATCTAAAGGGGATCATATGATAACAAAAAGGAAAGGTTATTTTTTGGTTCTAGGCCAGACACAAGGATGGCATAGAAGTATTACACAGTTATGAAGGTGATAGAACTATCTTTGATTTTGACATGCGGAAGCAGTATAAAAATTAAGTGCTAAATTGTGAATAGGGACAAAGGAACCAATCCCAGAGGGGATGACTGGCTAGGGTGGCAAGAAAGGGAAATTACTGTGAGAAGCTGGAAAAGAGAAAATGTATCGCTAGGAAGGAATTCTTTCTAAGAGACACCATGGAGAAGAGTGAGAGGAGCAATTCAAAGAGAAAAATTAGTATCATGGTGATCAAATAAAGATGAAAAAAAATAGATTCTTAGTAAATTTGGGGAACAAAGTGAAGCATTTTTTTCAAATATTATAGAAATGGAAGGGTGGTAGTAATTGTATTCCAAAAGAGACAAAGTCTGAAAAAAATAATGCATTTACCACCAAGTATTTCTTGAGTAACTATTATGTTCGTATTAATGGAATAGGTCCTTCATTGAGATTGAGAGAGGTAGAGAAGATGTTTATGGCCTTATCTCTACAGGCAGTTACAGAAGTTTGGCAAAACAAAACTAACAGATCACATTTTGTATTCGGTGACTATATAGCAACTAAAGGACAATTAAACACCAAACATGTGGAAGAGGGAGTTCAGACTAAGGAAATCATGTGATCTGGAAGAGCGAAAGATGGGCTCTTGGAAGCAGTAAGTTTTCAGGTACAGGGAAGAGCAGAGTGTTGGAAAGCTGAGGGGTGTATGTTCTCTGAGAGGACCAAAGCAGAACTGCAGGTGGGAGCAAACACAGGGTCTGTGGAGGGCTGGTGCACGTGTCATGTTGGAAAGAGGGAAACAAGGTTGAATTGGTTACCCTCTAGGCAGGTTTGGGGGACTTCAAAGATTATGCAGAGTTTATGCTTGAGGAGGAAGATGACAGAAAATTCACCATGGGATTTTGAGTAGGAGAAGAACATGGACACAGTGTTCAAGCTCTTTGATGGTTGTAAAACAGGCCCCTTGAAGGTCTGTTAAAGGCATAGGGATTATCTGTGAGAATCAAAACCAGAGATGAGACACGGAAATGATTCACAAACTAGAAACATGGGTATGGAAATCAGAAGAGAATTCAGGGCTAAACATGCAAAACTAGAAACTAACATTTCCATTTTCACTTATTTGTTATTTTGGTGTACTTTCATGCCCCATTCATCCTACAAGGCATTTGATGTACAGTTTACCTACAAGAACAAGTATGACATTATACAAACTAATAAGGAAATTGGAGCAATGAAAATTTGGGAAGCAAGTAGAATAGCGATTAAGCCTGGAGAGGGGTGAAGTTATCCAAGGGGTAAGTGCAAAGCAAGGCGAGTAGAGTGGGCACTTTTAGTTTGCAGGTCAATTCAGTAATTCACACATTTATGTGATTCCATCTATGGAGCATGGACATAGTGGGGATATACATAAGCCACAGTCTTAGGGGAGAGACAGAGACAAAGCAAACATTTGGGGGTGGTTAGTCATATATTCAAGGTTTGGAGATGTAAAGGTGAGAAAAATCAACTAGGACTTAGGAAGAGGATATGAGATGAAGGAGACAGCCCATAGTACAGACACATCAAAGTGCTGGGAACCTTATGTGAAAGCCAGGAAATCAGAATAGTAGGGTAGTAGTTATTCCAGGAGAAGTAATAGCCAAAGGTAGGGTTACATAGAAAATATAGGCCATAGAAGGATGAGCTGTAAGTCCCCAAGGTTGCCTATATCAGAGGAGCAAGAAGCTCCTAGATCAATCATTCGTCGGGTCTAGGGATGAGACTGGAAGTATTGACTCACTTGCAAGGAGGTCACCCATGAAAATGAAAGCAGACTGACCTCACCTACCACCATTCTTTCCAACATTCTCTTATCTATCTTATTTAGGATAGTTTTTTGTTTGTTTTTTTGTTTTATTTTGTTTTGCTATGACACACATACTTCCTATCAAACAGCCAGTTTTCAGCACAGAATGCATTAATTCACAAAGCACTCTCAGAATTATTTAAATCTCCCACTAGCATGACCTCCTATGAGGAATCAGATACCAGATTGATTCCTGAACACTGTTAGTCAAGAATATAATATTCTAATCAGAGAATAAACTTACTTTAAACTATTTAGGAGGGATAACACAGGAATTCTGGTTTTGTCACTGTATTAATTTTAATTCTTAGTAATATTCAAGTAATATTCAAGCAATTTATCGTATTCAAAATGCCTTGACATGAAAGTCATCCTTCTTCATAAAATGAGCCATTTCCAGTTCTTTTCTATACACTTCAAAGTACCAGGACTCAGACTTTGACAGAACATTGCATTCAGAACATCTCAGAAAAATTCTAGTTTTAAGAACACTCCAGAGAAGAAATTTTACAGTCTGTCAAGATTATTTCTACATTTTGCAGTATTATCAGAAAATTTTTCCTTATATTGAACCTAATTCACAGAGTTGCAATTTTAAGTCATTTATTCTTTTTATGAATTCAGTGGAAATAAAGAACCTTTCATATATCCATAAGCTATTATTTATTGAGCACTTACTTTGAGACACGCACTGTGATAAAAGCTTTACACGTTCACTCGCCTCATTTTCATACCCTGATTAAAAAGTACGTATTCTAGGGCACCTGGGTGGCTCAGTTGGTTAAGCGACTGCCTTCGGCTCAGGTCATGATCCTGGAGTCCTGGGATCGAGTCCCGCATCGGGCTCCCTGCTCTGCAGGGAGTCTGCTCCTCCCTCTGACCCTCCCCCCTCTCATGTGCTCTCTCTCTCATTCTCTCTCTCTCAAATAAATAAATAAAATATTAAAAAAAAAAAAAGTACGTATTCTAATTGTCGCTATGTCAGAGAAGAAGAAACTGAAACAGAGGTAAAGCCTTGTTTAGGATCTCACAACTAGTAAGTGACAGAGCTGGGATTCAGTTGAGGTCCTTCCTGTTCTTAATTACAGGGACCTTAACGACCTCCCCAGACTCCTCTCTCAGCATTGTCTTTACCACTCCTAAATAATGCCAGTCCTTTACTCAATTTTCCGAACTGTATGATCATCTCAACTCTATTCTAAATGCTCTCAAAGTTCTCCAAACCTATGTTTCCAGGACACCCAAATTAAACTTCCTAATAAGGAACCCTCTCAATGTTTTCCAAAGCTACCTCACCAGGAAACACAGATTAAACTTTCTAATAAGGATTATTTTGTGATTATCTTAATTTCTAGATTTCCTACTTTAGAATCTTAATTCCCTTAATTTCTTGGTAATAGTGCTCTGTTACCGAATCATGGCTAATAAGCCACCACAATGTCTAGACCATTTCCAAAAATACAGGCTCGTACTGGAATTCTGGCTTGTGGATATAGCTAATATAACTGCTGTTTTACATTTACTGGTTATTTTTAAAAATAGAATTGAATATTACATTAGTATGTATAACTGTGCTATAATCACCATCTTAGAATAAGAACCAGATTAGTTTTTTTTTCTCCCCTAAACTAGCTGGATTTAATAGAGTATAATTATTTGAATTTTATAAAGAAATACATACAACAGAATGAATATGACATTATAAAACAAGAAGAAAAAAAAGAGGGTTGACATTCTGTTAACTAAATGCCTTTCATTTTAAATGACTAAATTAAAACAAAATTAATTACCTTTTTAAACTATGCTTCATTTTACACTTAATTGACTTTTTCATTAGGCCACCTGGAATATTTGGCTTCTGATCGAAAGTTATTGCACCTTAGTTCATAACTGGATATATTTTCCATCACATGCATTCTGATTGCATCAATATCTCTATTTTTTACTGACGCTCACACACACACTTGGCTGTCAAAAATACAATAAAATATAGGTGGCAATTATGATACCCCTGAATATAGTAATAAATCTCTCTTATGAGGAATTTTGGCTTACTTTCAAATAATCTGTCATTGATGTGGCAATTGAAACATCAGATGTAACTTTATATAGTGAACTTTCCACAAGAGTTTTTATCAATTCAAAGTTCAGTCAATGGCCTTTACTTCAAAGAGAGGCATACACTTCAGTAAAGGAAGGAGAGAGACCTTTATAAGAGTGATCTTGTGATCTTCCTCATTCATCGCCAGTCGCAAAGGCCTCTCTAACCTCCCCCACCACACCAGTCCAATTTCAGGTCAAGAGAGAAAAAACCAGTGTCCAGAGATTTGCAAATTATTCCAAGGGACAAAAAACATGGAAGAAAAAATTTCCAGAACAATGTCACTGTAAACATACTGAATATCCTTCAGAACTGTTAAATTCCTTCTATAAAACAATGAAAAACCTTGTTACTCTGCTCACAGAAATTTCAGTCAGTGCTTGAATTAGTAGTTATACTGATTCTTCTGCCTTTCTCTTTCAACTTTTATGTGCCCAAACAAAAACATTCAAATTCTGTGTATATATACATATATTTTATATTCAAAATTCAATATATATATCACATATATATCATAGGTTGGATTTTGTATGTTTTCCCTTCGTCCCTATGCAAAAATGGAAATGGTTAGTATCTGAAGTTCTACTTTAGAAAATACATTTACCAGCTTTAAAGGACAGTTATAATAAGAATGTTAAGATGCTAGCGAACCCCACTTAAGCAGCCTTCTGGTAAGCCAGGCTTCTTATTCAAATTTGGTCAGGGCATTAGGAAAATATAAGCTGCTTAGTTTCTAGCTTTCTGTCTCTGAGGTGGTTTATTCAATTCACAGAATCATAGAATTTTAATGTTGGAAGGGACCATGGAAATTATCTAGTCCAACCTCTTTATTTTACACATAAGAAAATTGAGATTATCTTTCTATATGCACCCAGCCAAAATTAAAAGAGTAACTCAATTCAGAACTCCCCCTTATATATTTAGACTTTAAGCTGCCTGTTAATACAAAGGAGACTCCATTTCAAAAGTCACAGAAACTTCTGTTCCATGTGTCTTACAATAAAACTGTACTGTGCCCCTTGGATGCCACTATTGAACTCATACTTGTCTTTAAGAACCTCTAACTCATGCCAAGTGAGAGATGATTGTGCCAAAATCAATCAGGCTGTAAGCATCTTAAAAGCAAGGCCTTTATCCTCCCTGGCTTCATATCCCTAACAACTAGCAGAGCACCCAGCATACGGTCGGTGGTTTCTTTAATGAATGAACAATTGCCCTGAATATTAGTGCAGCAAAGTTAACAGGAAAAGAAGTAAAACCTGACAGTCCCTCCTGGGCTAGTTTCAGCTATTTAGTTGAGCTTCGGGGTGTTTATCAGCACTTGGATTCACAGTGGTTTGTCATCACAGGACTTTACCTGAAGTTCTCACAAGAATAGGTACCACCCGTCCAGCTTTCTATTCTTAAGGCTCTAAAAGTGTATTGGAAACAGTCCAACAGCAGCATGCCTGAAAGAAAACCTGCCATTAACTGAAGACATTTCTAACCTGCATAACCATTTGTACACTCCTCCTTCTCTTTCCACTTTAATTTAAGCTTATTTCACCACAATCATACGGTCATTTAAACTAAATGCTGCTGCTTGGAATCCAAACACGTATGAAAACTTGCTCTAGTCCTACGTGCTCCCAGTCTGTCTTCAATTTCCTGAGTTCGAAGGAAGCATTAGAAATTTAAACATCGTACCATCCAGGTGGTCCACGTAGCAGTACACGTCGTAAGTTTCATGAGGTGAACGGAATCCGTAGGTCCTGACTCCTTCCTTCCCCATCATATCTCCGTAACAGCCTACTCGGGGAGCCCGGATGGGATACCTGGGGAAATAAAAGACTAGTCAGTAGCACTTGATTCTTCCTCTCAGATGAATGAATTACAGCCTGAGGCCCCCAGACCTCTCACCGGACGGTCTGATCCGCCAGCCAGCCTGCGTCACACTGCTCAAATCCATCTTCATAGGCGGCATAGAGCTGCTCTGGGGTTGCTATGACTGCTCCAACATCCAAACAAGTCTTCTGTGCCGCCTCAAAATTCAGAGTATACCTGCTGGTCGCCGCTCTGTAGTGAAACACAACCCCTGCCAAGAGAGCAGCAAGCAATTACAGGCAGGTTAAAATATCCCACCATACTTTGCAAAGTTTTTTACTGGAGCAATACATCAAATTCATTGCTCACATGGTAATAACACTATGGTGATCCTTTATTTTCACTTGGTGTAGCACCACACAAAATTATGGTGATGTGAGGAGCCCTAGAAATGCCATTCACCCAGGTGTCCTATCCTGCTCCATTAGGAAGTTTCCTGGCCAGGAATGTTCTATTCTCATGAAGACAATCTAAGAAAAAGATTTAAGCCACTAAATCCCAAGTGGTGGAGAGTTGTTCTAATTACAGGTAGTCTTCACATTATCATGGGGAGACTGGACAACTAAAGGGAGTTGGTGCTGCAGGGGATACAAAGAGTTAAGGGGGTCACAGGATCAACTTGCCCTACTTCATGATTTTACCCGGGGCCGACTCAACAGAAGCCCGTGGAACATTCACTAACACCACTTCCTCCAAACATAAAACATTTGAGATATTTACTTCCAGAAATAACGTACTAAGATGGCAAAGACAATGGACTGTGTATGAGTGAAAGCTTGTTCCAGTCCCTAATTTGTTCCTTAACCATATATTGTTAATCTCCCCCACCATAAAGTATAACGGATATTGCTTACGTTATCTGATATAAAAGTCAAATTATGTAAAGGCTTTAAAAATGTTGGATAGGCTACTAAACACTACCCAATGTTTATCATATTCACCATGTGACTAGCATAACTGAGGGTTTCCACTAAGACAGATAAAATGTATGATTTTTATCCCAAAGAAGGCCTGAAGTAAAGTTCCTAAGACTCCCCTGAGTTGAAGCTAGGCATCTCAGTACTTGCTTCAAATTCCACTCTGCTGTATGTTAAGAGTTGCATAATCTAGTGGTTCTTGAATGGTGCTCCAGGGCTCAAGGAATTGTCAAAGGGCTGAGGGAAGAGCAGCTGGGGGGTCGGGGGGTGGAGCTTTGGTCCTCCCCCCCACTTCAACAGGAGCATCTTTATTTTTAACTGGAGCAAATATGGTGACTCATTTCTACAAGACTGCAAAGTGAGTCATGGTAAGTACCTGGGAAGTCACTGGAAAATAGAAATTGGGGCAACTGGGTCTTATGGATGAGAATTTATTAAGAGTTGCACTGCCGGGGCGCCTGGTTTGCTCAGTCGGTTGAGTGTCTGACTCTTGATTTCAGCTCAGGTCATGATCTTAGGGTTGTGAGATTGAGTCTGGTGCCAGGTTCCACGCTCAGTGCAAGTCTGCCTGGGATGCTCTCCTTCTCCCTCGGTCCCTCACCCCACTCACACTCTCACTCTCTCTCAAATAAATAAATAAATAAATAAATCTTTTTTTTTTTTTTTTTTTTTTTTTTTTTTTT